>NW_028120102.1:0-318477 GCF_965119305.1 Pelophylax lessonae
CCGCCCCCACTCCGCAATATTTAATCTTTACGCGTTTGATGCTCATTTTAGGAATGTTTCATGTTTATGCCCATTTTCAGGAATAATTGACATTTACACGTTTGATGCCCATTTTCAGGAATATTTCATGATTACGCATTTGATGACCATTTTCAAAACTATTTCATATTTACGCGGGTGATGCCAATTTTTCGGTAATATTTCATATTGACGCATTTGATGCCCATTTTCAGGAATATTTCATATTTACGCGTTTGATGCCCAATTTCAGAAATATTTTATATTTATGCGTTTGATGCCCATTTTGGGAAATATTTCATATTGACACGTTTGATGCCCATTTTCAGGAATATTTGATATTTACGCATTTGATGCCCATTTACAGGAATATTTATGCATTTAATACCCTTTTTCAGTATTATTTCATATTTATGCGTTTGATCATTTTCAGTAATACTTAATCTTTACGCGTTTGATGCTCATTTTTAGGAATATTTCATGTTTATGAGTTTGATGCACATTTTCAGGAATTTTTCATATCTACGCTTTTGACCATTTTCAGCAATATTTCATATTTACGTGTTTGATGCCCATTTTCAGGAATATTTTTGTATGCTTTCATTCCTCATCTGTATACCTCCCTACACCCTCTGTATGATCTCCTTCCTTATCTGTTTACCTCCTTACACCCTCTGTATGTTCTCATTTCTCATCTGTATACCTCCCTACACCCTCTGTATGCTTTCAATCCTCATCTGTATACCTCCCTACACCCTCTGTATGCTTTCATTCTTCATCTGTATACCTCCCTACACCCTCTGTATGCTCTCATTTCTCATTTGTATACCTCCCTACACCCTCTGTATGCTCTCATTCCTCATTTGTATACCTCCCTACACCCTCTGTATGCTCTCATTCCTCATCTGTATACCTCCCTACACCCTCTGTATGATCTCATTCCTCATCTGTATACCTCCCTACACCCTCTGTATGCTTTCAATCCTCATCTGTATACCTCCCTACACCCTCTGTATGCTTTCATTCTTCATCTGTATACCTCCCTACACCCTCTATGCTCTCATTTCTCATCTGTATACCTCCCTACACCCTCTGTATGCTCTCATTCCTCATTTGTATACCTCCCTACACCCTCTGTATGCTCTCATTCCTCATCTGTATACCTCCCTACACCCTCTGTATGATCTCATTCCTCATCTGTATTCCTCCCTACTCCCTCTGTATGCTCTCATTACTGCCATCTTGTTGTAACCTGCAGTACTCTGTGCAATGGGTTAAAAAGAACCTGTTTAGACAGTCCTACAACTCACTTGTAAAGTGAAGGCTAGTTTTAGTTTTCTATGGGATTAGTAGAGAGGCCTGTTTACTATGACATTTATAGTAAATGCCTATCAAAATGCTTCCCTGCTGTCCTTGCTGAGTTCTTCCCTGCTGTCCCGTCTGTGTGCTTCGGCTCGACTGTCAAAGGGGAAAGAAGGTATACCTCTTTACGGAGGACAGACAGAAGGACCTGTTCGCCCAAAGCACGCTTAACGGGGGGGGACAAGCGCAGGCGTTAGGGCATGCTCGGGTACCCAAGCTTCTTCCTGGCCAGCTTGGGGAGAGTGGAGGCCAATCATATATTTTTTTAGGTGTTTGCTTGACCTTCTATATGGAGGTTGAAGGTTTGTTTTTTTTAGACGTGTGTTGGACTGGCTATAGGGGACGTTGGAGGCCAGTAATATTTTTTAAGTGTGTGTTCAACACTCTATATGAAGGTTGAAGGTTTGTTTTTCCTCACATGTGTGTGGAAGTGGCTATAGGGGAGAATGGAGGCCAGTTTTTTTTAGGTGTGTGTTGGACCCTCTATATGGAATTTGAAGGTTTGTACTTAGGCGTTTGTTGGACTGGCTGTAGGGGAGGATGGAGGCCAATATTTTTTTAATTTAGGTGTGTGTTGGACCCTCTATATAGAGGTTGAAGGTTTGCACTTTTATTAGGCGTGTGCTGGACTGGCTATAGGGGAGGTTAGAGGCCATTTTTTTAAGGTGTGTGTTTGACCCTCTATATTGAGGCTGAAGGTTTGTACTTTTATTAGGTGTGTGTCAGACTGGCTATAGTGGAGGTGTGGAAGGTTTGTACTTTTATTAGACGTGTGTTGGACTGGCTATAGGAGAGTTTGGACACCAGTATTTTTATTTTAGGTGTGTTTTGAACCCTCTATATAGAGGTTGAAGGTTTGCACTTTTATTAGGCGTGTGTTGGACTGGCTATAGGGGAGGTTAGAGGCCATTTTTTTAAGGTGTGTGTTGGACCCTCTATATCGAGGCTGAAGGTTTGTACTTTTATTAGGTGTGTGTGTCGGACTGGCTATAGTGGAGGTTGGACGCCAGTGTTTTTTTTATTTTAGATGTGTGTTGGACCCACTATTTGGCGGTTGAAGGCTTGTACTTTTATTAGGCGTGTGTTGGACTGGCTATAGGGGAGGTCGGGGGCCAATATATTTCTATTTTCGGTGCGTGTTGGACCCTCTATATGTAGGTTGAAGGTTTGTACTTGGGCATGTGTTGGACTGGCTATAGGGGAGGTTGGAGGCCAGTACTTTGTTATTTTAGGTGTGTGTTGGATCCTCTATATAGAGATTTAAGGTTTGTACTTTTATTAGACGTGTGTTGGACTGGCTATCAGGGAGGTTGGAGGCCCGTAATTTTTTTTTCAGGTGTGTTTTGGACCTTCTATATGGAGGTTGAAGGTTTGTACTTAGGCGTGTGTTGGACTGGCTATCGTGGAGGTTGGAGGCCAGTATTTTTTTATTTTAGGTATGTTGGACCCTCTATATGGAGGTTGATGGTTTGTACTTTTTATTAGGCGTGTGTTGGACTGGCTATAGGGGAGGTTGGAGGCCAGAAAGTTTTTTAAGTGTTTGACCTTTTATATGGAGGTTGAAGGTTTTTACTTTTAGTAGGTGTGTGTTCGATTGGCTATAGGGGAGCTGGAGGCCAGTAATATTTTTTTCTAGGAGTGTGTTGGACCATCCATAGAGTGTTTAGAGGCTGGCCCTTTCATTAGGCATGTGTTGGGCTGTTCACTGCATATCCCTCCATGCACTGCATATCCTTCTATCCCTCTTGTCAGGAATATTTCAAATTTATGCGTTTGATGCCCATTTTCAGGATTATTTCACATTTATGTGTTTGATGCCCATTTTCAGGATTATTTCACATTTACGTGTTTGATGCCCATTTTCAAAATTATTTTGTATTTACACATTTGATGCTAATTTTCGGGGATATTTCATGTTTACGCATTTGATGCTCATTTTCAGGAATATATCATGGTGCCCATTTTCAGAATTATTTCATGTTTATGCGTTTGATGCCCATTTTCAGGAATATTTCATGTTTACGCATTTAATGCTCATTTCCAGGAATATTTCATGTTTACCCGTTTGATGCCCAATTTCAGGAATATTTAATGTTTACGCGTTTGATGCCCATTTTTAGGAATATTTTATATTTACGCGTTTGATGCCCATTTTCAGGAGTATTTAATATTTTAATGTCTTAAGCCCATTTTCAGGAATATTTCATATTTACGTGTTTGATGCTCATTTTCAGGAACATTTGATATTTACAAGTTTGATGCCCATTTTCAGGAGTATTTGATATTTTCGCGTTTGATGCTCATTTTAAGGACTATTTCATATTTGTGCGTTTGATGTTCATTTTCAGGAATATTTGATATTCACACGTTTGATACCCATTGTCAGGAATATTTGATATTTACATGTTTGATGCCCATTTTCAGGATTATTTCATATTCACGCGTTTGATACCCATTTTCAGGATTATTTCATATTTATGCGTTTCATGCCTATTTTGAGGATTATTTCATATTTACACATTGGGTGCCCATTTTCAAGAATATTTGATATTTACGCGTTTGATGCCCATTTTCAGGAATATTTAATTTTTACGCGTTTGATTTCCATTTTCAGGAATATTTGATATTTATGCGTTTGATGCCTATTTTCAGGAATATTTGATATTTATGGGTTTGATGCCCGTTTTCATGGTTATTTCATATTTACGCGTTTGCCCATTCTCAGGATTATTTCATATTTACGCGTTTTGATGCAAATTTTCAAGAATATTTCATGTTTATGCGTTTGATGTCCATTTTCAGGGCTCTTCCTCCCCCCACTCCGCATATCTCCCCCGCCGAGGGGGGCGGCGGCTCCTTCTCTTGGGCTCCTCCGCCCCTGCTCTGCCTATATCCCCCGCTGAGGGGGGGCGGCGGCGCCTGTGCTTTGGCTTTTCCTCCCCCCACTCCACATATCTCCCCCGCGGAGGGGGGGGTGGCGGCACCTGCGCTTGGGCTCTTCCTCCCCCACTCGGCATATCTCCCCCACCGGGGGGGGGGCGGCGGCTCCTTCTCTTGGGCTCCTCCGGCCCTGTTCTGCCTATATCCCCCGACGAGGGGGGGGCGGTGGCGCCTGTGCTTGGGCTCTTCCTTCCCCCCACTCTGCATATCTTCCCCATCGAGGGGGGGTGGCGGCGCCTGCGCTTGGGCTCTTCCTCCTCCATGCAGCACCTTCTCTTGGGCTCCTCCGCCCCCACTCCGCATGTCTCCCTGGTGGAGGGGGGGCGGCAGCGCCTTCTCTTGGGCTCCTCCGCCCCTGCTCCGCATATCTCCCCCGCCGAGGGGGGGGCAGCGGCGGTGCCTTCTCTTGGGCTCCTCCGCCCCCACTCCGCAATATTTAATCTTTACGCGTTTGATGCTCATTTTAGGAATGTTTCATGTTTATGCCCATTTTCAGGAATAATTGACATTTACACGTTTGATGCCCATTTTCAGGAATATTTCATGATTACGCATTTGATGACCATTTTCAAAACTATTTCATATTTACGCGGGTGATGCCAATTTTTCGGTAATATTTCATATTGACGCATTTGATGCCCATTTTCAGGAATATTTCATATTTACGCGTTTGATGCCCAATTTCAGAAATATTTTATATTTATGCGTTTGATGCCCATTTTGGGAAATATTTCATATTGACACGTTTGATGCCCATTTTCAGGAATATTTGATATTTACGCATTTGATGCCCATTTACAGGAATATTTATGCATTTAATACCCTTTTTCAGTATTATTTCATATTTATGCGTTTGATCATTTTCAGTAATACTTAATCTTTACGCGTTTGATGCTCATTTTTAGGAATATTTCATGTTTATGAGTTTGATGCACATTTTCAGGAATTTTTCATATCTACGCTTTTGACCATTTTCAGCAATATTTCATATTTACGTGTTTGATGCCCATTTTCAGGAATATTTTTGTATGCTTTCATTCCTCATCTGTATACCTCCCTACACCCTCTGTATGATCTCCTTCCTTATCTGTTTACCTCCTTACACCCTCTGTATGTTCTCATTTCTCATCTGTATACCTCCCTACACCCTCTGTATGCTTTCAATCCTCATCTGTATACCTCCCTACACCCTCTGTATGCTTTCATTCTTCATCTGTATACCTCCCTACACCCTCTGTATGCTCTCATTTCTCATTTGTATACCTCCCTACACCCTCTGTATGCTCTCATTCCTCATTTGTATACCTCCCTACACCCTCTGTATGCTCTCATTCCTCATCTGTATACCTCCCTACACCCTCTGTATGATCTCATTCCTCATCTGTATACCTCCCTACACCCTCTGTATGCTTTCAATCCTCATCTGTATACCTCCCTACACCCTCTGTATGCTTTCATTCTTCATCTGTATACCTCCCTACACCCTCTATGCTCTCATTTCTCATCTGTATACCTCCCTACACCCTCTGTATGCTCTCATTCCTCATTTGTATACCTCCCTACACCCTCTGTATGCTCTCATTCCTCATCTGTATACCTCCCTACACCCTCTGTATGATCTCATTCCTCATCTGTATTCCTCCCTACTCCCTCTGTATGCTCTCATTACTGCCATCTTGTTGTAACCTGCAGTACTCTGTGCAATGGGTTAAAAAGAACCTGTTTAGACAGTCCTACAACTCACTTGTAAAGTGAAGGCTAGTTTTAGTTTTCTATGGGATTAGTAGAGAGGCCTGTTTACTATGACATTTATAGTAAATGCCTATCAAAATGCTTCCCTGCTGTCCTTGCTGAGTTCTTCCCTGCTGTCCCGTCTGTGTGCTTCGGCTCGACTGTCAAAGGGGAAAGAAGGTATACCTCTTTACGGAGGACAGACAGAAGGACCTGTTCGCCCAAAGCACGCTTAACGGGGGGGGACAAGCGCAGGCGTTAGGGCATGCTCGGGTACCCAAGCTTCTTCCTGGCCAGCTTGGGGAGAGTGGAGGCCAATCATATATTTTTTTAGGTGTTTGCTTGACCTTCTATATGGAGGTTGAAGGTTTGTTTTTTTTAGACGTGTGTTGGACTGGCTATAGGGGACGTTGGAGGCCAGTAATATTTTTTAAGTGTGTGTTCAACACTCTATATGAAGGTTGAAGGTTTGTTTTTCCTCACATGTGTGTGGAAGTGGCTATAGGGGAGAATGGAGGCCAGTTTTTTTTAGGTGTGTGTTGGACCCTCTATATGGAATTTGAAGGTTTGTACTTAGGCGTTTGTTGGACTGGCTGTAGGGGAGGATGGAGGCCAATATTTTTTTAATTTAGGTGTGTGTTGGACCCTCTATATAGAGGTTGAAGGTTTGCACTTTTATTAGGCGTGTGCTGGACTGGCTATAGGGGAGGTTAGAGGCCATTTTTTTAAGGTGTGTGTTTGACCCTCTATATTGAGGCTGAAGGTTTGTACTTTTATTAGGTGTGTGTCAGACTGGCTATAGTGGAGGTGTGGAAGGTTTGTACTTTTATTAGACGTGTGTTGGACTGGCTATAGGAGAGTTTGGACACCAGTATTTTTATTTTAGGTGTGTTTTGAACCCTCTATATAGAGGTTGAAGGTTTGCACTTTTATTAGGCGTGTGTTGGACTGGCTATAGGGGAGGTTAGAGGCCATTTTTTTAAGGTGTGTGTTGGACCCTCTATATCGAGGCTGAAGGTTTGTACTTTTATTAGGTGTGTGTGTCGGACTGGCTATAGTGGAGGTTGGACGCCAGTGTTTTTTTTATTTTAGATGTGTGTTGGACCCACTATTTGGCGGTTGAAGGCTTGTACTTTTATTAGGCGTGTGTTGGACTGGCTATAGGGGAGGTCGGGGGCCAATATATTTCTATTTTCGGTGCGTGTTGGACCCTCTATATGTAGGTTGAAGGTTTGTACTTGGGCATGTGTTGGACTGGCTATAGGGGAGGTTGGAGGCCAGTACTTTGTTATTTTAGGTGTGTGTTGGATCCTCTATATAGAGATTTAAGGTTTGTACTTTTATTAGACGTGTGTTGGACTGGCTATCAGGGAGGTTGGAGGCCCGTAATTTTTTTTTCAGGTGTGTTTTGGACCTTCTATATGGAGGTTGAAGGTTTGTACTTAGGCGTGTGTTGGACTGGCTATCGTGGAGGTTGGAGGCCAGTATTTTTTTATTTTAGGTATGTTGGACCCTCTATATGGAGGTTGATGGTTTGTACTTTTTATTAGGCGTGTGTTGGACTGGCTATAGGGGAGGTTGGAGGCCAGAAAGTTTTTTAAGTGTTTGACCTTTTATATGGAGGTTGAAGGTTTTTACTTTTAGTAGGTGTGTGTTCGATTGGCTATAGGGGAGCTGGAGGCCAGTAATATTTTTTTCTAGGAGTGTGTTGGACCATCCATAGAGTGTTTAGAGGCTGGCCCTTTCATTAGGCATGTGTTGGGCTGTTCACTGCATATCCCTCCATGCACTGCATATCCTTCTATCCCTCTTGTCAGGAATATTTCAAATTTATGCGTTTGATGCCCATTTTCAGGATTATTTCACATTTATGTGTTTGATGCCCATTTTCAGGATTATTTCACATTTACGTGTTTGATGCCCATTTTCAAAATTATTTTGTATTTACACATTTGATGCTAATTTTCGGGGATATTTCATGTTTACGCATTTGATGCTCATTTTCAGGAATATATCATGGTGCCCATTTTCAGAATTATTTCATGTTTATGCGTTTGATGCCCATTTTCAGGAATATTTCATGTTTACGCATTTAATGCTCATTTCCAGGAATATTTCATGTTTACCCGTTTGATGCCCAATTTCAGGAATATTTAATGTTTACGCGTTTGATGCCCATTTTTAGGAATATTTTATATTTACGCGTTTGATGCCCATTTTCAGGAGTATTTAATATTTTAATGTCTTAAGCCCATTTTCAGGAATATTTCATATTTACGTGTTTGATGCTCATTTTCAGGAACATTTGATATTTACAAGTTTGATGCCCATTTTCAGGAGTATTTGATATTTTCGCGTTTGATGCTCATTTTAAGGACTATTTCATATTTGTGCGTTTGATGTTCATTTTCAGGAATATTTGATATTCACACGTTTGATACCCATTGTCAGGAATATTTGATATTTACATGTTTGATGCCCATTTTCAGGATTATTTCATATTCACGCGTTTGATACCCATTTTCAGGATTATTTCATATTTATGCATTTCATGCCTATTTTGAGGATTATTTCATATTTACACATTGGGTGCCCATTTTCAAGAATATTTGATATTTACGCGTTTGATGCCCATTTTCAGGAATATTTAATTTTTACGCGTTTGATTTCCATTTTCAGGAATATTTGATATTTATGCGTTTGATGCCTATTTTCAGGAATATTTGATATTTATGGGTTTGATGCCCGTTTTCATGGTTATTTCATATTTACGCGTTTGCCCATTCTCAGGATTATTTCATATTTACGCGTTTTGATGCAAATTTTCAAGAATATTTCATGTTTATGCGTTTGATGTCCATTTTCAGGGCTCTTCCTCCCCCACTCCGCATATCTCCCCCGCCGAGGGGGGCGGCGGCTCCTTCTCTTGGGCTCCTCCGCCCCTGCTCTGCCTATATCCCCCGCTGAGGGGGGGCGGCGGCGCCTGTGCTTTGGCTTTTCCTCCCCCCACTCCACATATCTCCCCCGCGGAGGGGGGGGTGGCGGCACCTGCGCTTGGGCTCTTCCTCCCCCACTCGGCATATCTCCCCCACCGGGGGGGGGCGGCGGCTCCTTCTCTTGGGCTCCTCCGGCCCTGTTCTGCCTATATCCCCCGACGAGGGGGGGGGCGGTGGCGCCTGTGCTTGGGCTCTTCCTTCCCCCCACTCTGCATATCTTCCCCATCGAGGGGGGGTGGCGGCGCCTGCGCTTGGGCTCTTCCTCCTCCATGCAGCACCTTCTCTTGGGCTCCTCCGCCCCCACTCCGCATGTCTCCCTGGTGGAGGGGGGGCGGCAGCGCCTTCTCTTGGGCTCCTCCGCCCCTGCTCCGCATATCTCCCCCGCCGAGGGGGGGGCAGCGGCGGTGCCTTCTCTTGGGCTCCTCCGCCCCCACTCCGCAATATTTAATCTTTACGCGTTTGATGCTCATTTTAGGAATGTTTCATGTTTATGCCCATTTTCAGGAATAATTGACATTTACACGTTTGATGCCCATTTTCAGGAATATTTCATGATTACGCATTTGATGACCATTTTTAGGAACATTTCATGTTTACGCGTTTGATGCCCATTTTCAAAACTATTTCATATTTACGCGGGTGATGCCAATTTTTCGGTAATATTTCATATTGACGCATTTGATGCCCATTTTCAGGAATATTTCATATTTACGCGTTTGATGCCCAATTTCAGAAATATTTTATATTTATGCGTTTGATGCCCATTTTGGGAAATATTTCATATTGACACGTTTGATGCCCATTTTCAGGAATATTTGATATTTACGCATTTGATGCCCATTTACAGGAATATTTATGCATTTAATACCCTTTTTCAGTATTATTTCATATTTATGCGTTTGATCATTTTCAGTAATACTTAATCTTTACGCGTTTGATGCTCATTTTTAGGAATATTTCATGTTTATGAGTTTGATGCACATTTTCAGGAATTTTTTATATCTACGCTTTTGACCATTTTCAGCAATATTTCATATTTACGTGTTTGATGCCCATTTTCAGGAATATTTTTGTATGCTTTCATTCCTCATCTGTATACCTCCCTACACCCTCTGTATGATCTCCTTCCTTATCTGTTTACCTCCTTACACCCTCTGTATGTTCTCATTTCTCATCTGTATACCTCCCTACACCCTCTGTATGATCTCCTTCCTTATCTGTTTACCTCCTTACACCCTCTGTATGTTCTCATTTCTCATCTGTATACCTCCCTACACCCTCTGTATGCTTTCAATCCTCATCTGTATACCTCCCTACACCCTCTGTATGCTTTCATTCTTCATCTGTATACCTCCCTACACCCTCTGTATGCTCTCATTTCTCATTTGTATACCTCCCTACACCCTCTGTATGCTCTCATTCCTCATTTGTATACCTCCCTACACCCTCTGTATGCTCTCATTCCTCATCTGTATACCTCCCTACACCCTCTGTATGATCTCATTCCTCATCTGTATTCCTCCCTACTCCCTCTGTATGCTCTCATTACTGCCATCTTGTTGTAACCTGCAGTACTCTGTGCAATGGGTTAAAAAGAACCTGTTTAGACAGTCCTACAACTCACTTGTAAAGTGAAGGCTAGTTTTAGTTTTCTATGGGATTAGTAGAGAGGCCTGTTTACTATGACATTTATAGTAAATGCCTATCAAAATGCTTCCCTGCTGTCCTTGCTGAGTTCTTCCCTGCTGTCCCGTCTGTGTGCTTCGGCTCGACTGTCAAAGGGGAAAGAAGGTATACCTCTTTACGGAGGACAGACAGAAGGACCTGTTCGCCCAAAGCACGCTTAACGGGGGGGACAAGCGCAGGCGTTAGGGCATGCTCGGGTACCCAAGCTTCTTCCTGGCCAGCTTGGGGAGAGTGGAGGCCAATCATATATTTTTTTAGGTGTTTGCTTGACCTTCTATATGGAGGTTGAAAGTTTGTTTTTTTAGACGTGTGTTGGACTGGCTATAGGGGACGTTGGAGGCCAGTAATATTTTTTAAGTGTGTGTTCAACACTCTATATGAAGGTTGAAGGTTTGTTTTTCCTCACATGTGTGTGGAAGTGGCTATAGGGGAGAATGGAGGCCAGTTTTTTTTAGGTGTGTGTTGGACCCTCTATATGGAATTTGAAGGTTTGTACTTAGGCGTTTGTTGGACTGGCTGTAGGGGAGGATGGAGGCCAATATTTTTTTAATTTAGGTGTGTGTTGGACCCTCTATATAGAGGTTGAAGGTTTGCACTTTTATTAGGCGTGTGCTGGACTGGCTATAGGGGAGGTTAGAGGCCATTTTTTTAAGGTGTGTGTTTGACCCTCTATATTGAGGCTGAAGGTTTGTACTTTTATTAGGTGTGTGTCAGACTGGCTATAGTGGAGGTGTGGAAGGTTTGTACTTTTATTAGACGTGTGTTGGACTGGCTATAGGAGAGTTTGGACACCAGTATTTTTATTTTAGGTGTGTTTTGAACCCTCTATATAGAGGTTGAAGGTTTGCACTTTTATTAGGTGTGTGTTGGACTGGCTATAGGGGAGGTTAGAGGCCATTTTTTTAAGGTGTGTGTTGGACCCTCTATATCGAGGCTGAAGGTTTGTACTTTTATTAGGTGTGTGTGTCGGACTGGCTATAGTGGAGGTTGGACGCCAGTGTTTTTTTTATTTTAGATGTGTGTTGGACCCACTATTTGGCGGTTGAAGGCTTGTACTTTTATTAGGCGTGTGTTGGACTGGCTATAGGGGAGGTCGGGGGCCAATATATTTCTATTTTCGGTGCGTGTTGGACCCTCTATATGTAGGTTGAAGGTTTGTACTTGGGCATGTGTTGGACTGGCTATAGGGGAGGTTGGAGGCCAGTACTTTGTTATTTTAGGTGTGTGTTGGATCCTCTATATAGAGATTTAAGGTTTGTACTTTTATTAGACGTGTGTTGGACTGGCTATCAGGGAGGTTGGAGGCCCGTAATTTTTTTTCAGGTGTGTTTTGGACCTTCTATATGGAGGTTGAAGGTTTGTACTTGGGCATGTGTTGGACTGGCTATAGGGGAGGTTGGAGGCCAGTACTTTGTTATTTTAGGTGTGTGTTGGATCCTCTATATAGAGATTTAAGGTTTGTACTTTTATTAGACGTGTGTTGGACTGGCTATCAGGGAGGTTGGAGGCCCGTAATTTTTTTTCAGGTGTGTTTTGGACCTTCTATATGGAGGTTGAAGGTTTGTACTTAGGCGTGTGTTGGACTGGTTATCGTGGAGGTTGGAGGCCAGTATTTTTTTATTTTAGGTATGTTGGACCCTCTATATGGAGGTTGATGGTTTGTACTTTTATTAGGCGTGTGTTGGACTGGCTATAGGGGAGGTTGGAGGCCAGAAAGTTTTTTAAGTGTTTGACCTTTTATATGGAGGTTGAAGGTTTTTACTTTTAGTAGGTGTGTGTTCGATTGGCTATAGGGGAGCTGGAGGCCAGTAATATTTTTTTCTAGGAGTGTGTTGGACCATCCATAGAGTGTTTAGAGGCTGGCCCTTTCATTAGGCATGTGTTGGGCTGTTCACTGCATATCCCTCCATGCACTGCATATCCTTCTATCCCTCTTGTCAGGAATATTTCAAATTTATGCGTTTGATGCCCATTTTCAGGATTATTTCACATTTACGTGTTTGATGCCCATTTTCAAAATTATTTTGTATTTACACATTTGATGCTAATTTTCGGGGATATTTCATGTTTACGCATTTGATGCTCATTTTCAGGAATATATCATGGTGCCCATTTTCAGAATTATTTCATGTTTATGCGTTTGATGCCCATTTTCAGGAATATTTCATGTTTATGCGTTTGATGCCCATTTTCAGGAATATTTCATGTTTACGCATTTAATGCTCATTTCCAGGAATATTTCATGTTTACCCGTTTGATGCCCAATTTCAGGAATATTTAATGTTTACGCGTTTGATGCCCATTTTTAGGAATATTTTATATTTACGCGTTTGATGCCCATTTTCAGGAGTATTTAATATTTTAATGTCTTAAGCCCATTTTCAGGAGTATTTAATATTTTAATGTCTTAAGCCCATTTTCAGGAATATTTCATATTTACGTGTTTGATGCTCATTTTCAGGAACATTTGATATTTACAAGTTTGATGCCCATTTTCAGGAGTATTTGATATTTTCGCGTTTGATGCTCATTTTAAGGACTATTTCATATTTGTGCGTTTGATGCCCATTTTCAGGAATATTTGATATTCACACGTTTGATACCCATTGTCAGGAATATTTGATATTTACATGTTTGATGCCCATTTTCAGGATTATTTCATATTCACGCGTTTGATACCCATTTTCAGGATTATTTCATATTTATGCGTTTCATGCCTATTTTGAGGATTATTTCATATTTACACATTGGGTGCCCATTTTCAAGAATATTTGATATTTACGCGTTTGATGCCCATTTTCAGGAATATTTAATTTTTACGCGTTTGATTTCCATTTTCAGGAATATTTGATATTTATGCATTTGATGCCTATTTTCAGGAATATTTGATATTTATGGGTTTGATGCCCGTTTTCATGGTTATTTCATATTTACGCGTTTGCCCATTCTCAGGATTATTTCATATTTACGCGTTTTGATGCAAATTTTCAAGAATATTTCATGTTTATGCGTTTGATGTCCATTTTCAGGGCTCTTCCTCCCCCCACTCCGCATATCTCCCCCGCTGAGGGGGGGCGGTGGCGCCTGTGCTTTGGCTTTTCCTCCCCCCACTCCACATATCTCCCCCGCGGAGGGGGGGTGGCGGCACCTGCGCTTGGGCTCTTCCTCCCCCACTCGGCATATCTCCCCCAACGGGGGGGGGGCAGCGGCTCCTTCTCTTGGGCTCCTCCGGCCCTGTTCTGCCTATATCCCCCGACGAGGGGGGGGGCGGCGGCGCCTGTGCTTGGGCTCTTCCTTCCCCCCACTCTGCATATCTTCCCCATCGAGGGGGGGTGGCGGCGCCTGCGCTTGGGCTCTTCCTCCTCCATGCAGCACCTTCTCTTGGGCTCCTCCGCCCCCACTCCGCATGTCTCCCTGGTGGAGGGGGGGCGGCAGCGCCTTCTCTTGGGCTCCTCCGCCCCTGCTCCGCATATCTCCCCCGCCGAGGGGGGGGGCAGCGGCGGTGCCTTCTCTTGGGCTCCTCCGCCCCCACTCCGCAATATTTAATCTTTACGCGTTTGATGCTCATTTTAGGAATGTTTCATGTTTATGCCCATTTTCAGGAATAATTGACATTTACACGTTTGATGCCCATTTTCAGGAATATTTCATGATTACGCATTTGATGACCATTTTTAGGAACATTTCATGTTTACGCGTTTGATGCCCATTTTCAAAACTATTTCATATTTACGCGGGTGATGCCAATTTTTCGGTAATATTTCATATTGACGCATTTGATGCCCATTTTCAGGAATATTTCATATTTACGCATTTGATGCCCAATTTCAGAAATATTTTATATTTATGCGTTTGATGCCCATTTTGGGAAATATTTCATATTGACACGTTTGATGCCCATTTTCAGGAATATTTGATATTTACGCATTTGATGCCCATTTACAGGAATATTTATGCATTTAATACCCTTTTTCAGTATTATTTCATATTTATGCGTTTGATCATTTTCAGTAATACTTAATCTTTACGCGTTTGATGCTCATTTTTAGGAATATTTCATGTTTATGAGTTTGATGCACATTTTCAGGAATTTTTCATATCTACGCTTTTGACCATTTTCAGCAATATTTCATATTTACGTGTTTGATGCCCATTTTCAGGAATATTTTTGTATGCTTTCATTCCTCATCTGTATACCTCCCTACACCCTCTGTATGATCTCCTTCCTTATCTGTTTACCTCCTTACACCCTCTGTATGTTCTCATTTCTCATCTGTATACCTCCCTACACCCTCTGTATGCTTTCAATCCTCATCTGTATACCTCCCTACACCCTCTGTATGCTTTCATTCTTCATCTGTATACCTCCCTACACCCTCTATGCTCTCATTTCTCATCTGTATACCTCCCTACACCCTCTGTATGCTCTCATTCCTCATTTGTATACCTCCCTACACCCTCTGTATGCTCTCATTCCTCATCTGTATACCTCCCTACACCCTCTGTATGATCTCATTCCTCATCTGTATTCCTCCCTACTCCCTCTGTATGCTCTCATTACTGCCATCTTGTTGTAACCTGCAGTACTCTGTGCAATGGGTTAAAAAGAACCTGTTTAGACAGTCCTACAACTCACTTGTAAAGTGAAGGCTAGTTTTAGTTTTCTATGGGATTAGTAGAGAGGCCTGTTTACTATGACATTTATAGTAAATGCCTATCAAAATGCTTCCCTGCTGTCCTTGCTGAGTTCTTCCCTGCTGTCCCGTCTGTGTGCTTCGGCTCGATTGTCAAAGGGGAAAGAAGGTATACCTCTTTACGGAGGACAGACAGAAGGACCTGTTCGCCCAAAGCACGCTTAACGGGGGGGACAAGCGCAGGCGTTAGGGCATGCTCGGGTACCCAAGCTTCTTCCTGGCCAGCTTGGGGAGAGTGGAGGCCAATCATATATTTTTTTAGGTGTTTGCTTGACCTTCTATATGGAGGTTGAAGGTTTGTTTTTTTTAGACGTGTGTTGGACTGGCTATAGGGTACGTTGGAGGCCAGTAATATTTTTTAAGTGTGTGTTCAACACTCTATATGAAGGTTGAAGGTTTGTTTTTCCTCACATGTGTGTGGAAGTGGCTATAGGGGAGAATGGAGGCCAGTTTTTTTTAGGTGTGTGTTGGACCCTCTATATGGAATTTGAAGGTTTGTACTTAGGCGTTTGTTGGACTGGCTGTAGGGGAGGATGGAGGCCAATATTTTTTTAATTTAGGTGTGTGTTGGACCCTCTATATAGAGGTTGAAGGTTTGCACTTTTATTAGGCGTGTGCTGGACTGGCTATAGGGGAGGTTAGAGGCCATTTTTTTAAGGTGTGTGTTTGACCCTCTATATTGAGGCTGAAGGTTTGTACTTTTATTAGGTGTGTCAGACTGGCTATAGTGGAGGCGTGGAAGGTTTGTACTTTTATTAGACGTGTGTTGGACTGGCTATAGGAGAGTTTGGACACCAGTATTTTTATTTTAGGTGTGTTTTGAACCCTCTATATAGAGGTTGAAGGTTTGCACTTTTATTAGGCGTGTGTTGGACTGGCTATAGGGGAGGTTAGAGGCCATTTTTTTAAGGTGTGTGTTGGACCCTCTATATCGAGGCTGAAGGTTTGTACTTTTATTAGGTGTGTGTGTCGGACTGGCTATAGTGGAGGTTGGACGCCAGTGTTTTTTTTATTTTAGATGTGTGTTGGACCCACTATTTGGCGGTTGAAGGCTTGTACTTTTATTAGGCGTGTGTTGGACTGGCTATAGGGGAGGTCGGGGGCCAATATATTTCTATTTTCGGTGCGTGTTGGACCCTCTATATGTAGGTTGAAGGTTTGTACTTGGGCATGTGTTGGACTGGCTATAGGGGAGGTTGGAGGCCAGTACTTTGTTATTTTAGGTGTGTGTTGGATCCTCTATATAGAGATTTAAGGTTTGTACTTTTATTAGACGTGTGTTGGACTGGCTATCAGGGAGGTTGGAGGCCCGTAATTTTTTTTCAGGTGTGTTTTGGACCTTCTATATGGAGGTTGAAGGTTTGTACTTAGGCGTGTGTTGGACTGGCTATCGTGGAGGTTGGAGGCCAGTATTTTTTTATTTTAGGTATGTTGGACCCTCTATATGGAGGTTGATGGTTTGTACTTTTATTAGGCGTGTGTTGGACTGGCTATAGGGGAGGTTGGAGGCCAGAAAGTTTTTTAAGTGTTTGACCTTTTATATGGAGGTTGAAGGTTTTTACTTTTAGTAGGTGTGTGTTCGATTGGCTATAGGGGAGCTGGAGGCCAGTAATATTTTTTTCTAGGAGTGTGTTGGACCATCCATAGAGTGTTTAGAGGCTGGCCCTTTCATTAGGCATGTGTTGGGCTGTTCACTGCATATCCCTCCATGCACTGCATATCCTTCTATCCCTCTTGTCAGGAATATTTCAAATTTATGCGTTTGATGCCCATTTTCAGGATTATTTCACATTTATGTGTTTGATGCCCATTTTCAGGATTATTTCACATTTACGTGTTTGATGCCCATTTTCAAAATTATTTTGTATTTACACATTTGATGCTAATTTTCGGGGATATATCATGGTGCCCATTTTCAGAATTATTTCATGTTTATGCGTTTGATGCCCATTTTCAGGAATATTTCATGTTTATGCGTTTGATGCCCATTTTCAGGAATATTTCATGTTTACGCATTTGATGCTCATTTCCAGGAATATTTCATGTTTACCCGTTTGATGCCCAATTTCAGGAATATTTAATGTTTACGCGTTTGATGCCCATTTTTAGGAATATTTTATATTTACGCGTTTGATGCCCATTTTCAGGAGTATTTAATATTTTAATGTCTTAAGCCCATTTTCAGGAATATTTCATATTTACGTGTTTGATGCTCATTTTCAGGAACATTTGATATTTACAAGTTTGATGCCCATTTTCAGGAGTATTTGATATTTTCGCGTTTGATGCTCATTTTAAGGACTATTTCATATTTGTGCGTTTGATGCCCATTTTCAGGAATATTTGATATTCACACGTTTGATACCCATTGTCAGGAATATTTGATATTTACATGTTTGATGCCCATTTTCAGGATTATTTCATATTCACGCGTTTGATACCCATTTTCAGGATTATTTCATATTTATGCGTTTCATGCCTATTTTGAGGATTATTTCATATTTACACATTGGGTGCCCATTTTCAAGAATATTTGATATTTACGCGTTTGATGCCCATTTTCAGGAATATTTAATTTTTACGCGTTTGATTTCCATTTTCAGGAATATTTGATATTTATGCGTTTGATGCCTATTTTCAGGAATATTTGATATTTATGGGTTTGATGCCCGTTTTCATGGTTATTTCATATTTACGCGTTTGCCCATTCTCAGGATTATTTCATATTTACGCGTTTTGATGCAAATTTTCAAGAATATTTCATGTTTATGCATTTGATGTCCATTTTCAGGGCTCTTCCTCCCCCCACTCCGCATATCTCCCCCGCCGAGGGGGGCGGCGGCTCCTTCTCTTGGGCTCCTCCGCCCCTGCTCTGCCTATATCCCCCGCTGAGGGGGGGCGGCGGCGCCTGTGCTTTGGCTTTTCCTCCCCCCACTCCACATATCTCCCCCGCGGAGGGGGGGTGGCGGCACCTGCGCTTGGGCTCTTCCTCCCCCACTCGGCATATCTCCCCCACGGGGGGGGGGCGGCGGCTCCTTCTCTTGGGCTCCTCCGGCCCAGTTCTGCCTATATCCCCCGACGAGGGGGGGGGCGGCGGCGCCTGTGCTTGGGCTCTTCCTTCCCCCCACTCTGCATATCTTCCCCATCGAGGGGGGGTGGCGGCGCCTGCGCTTGGGCTCTTCCTCCTCCATGCAGCACCTTCTCTTGGGCTCCTCCGCCCCCACTCCGCATGTCTCCCTGGTGGAGGGGGGGCGGCAGCGCCTTCTCTTGGGCTCCTCCGCCCCTGCTCCGCATATCTCCCCCGCCGAGGGGGGGGCGGCGGTGCCTTCTCTTGGGCTCCTCCGCCCCCACTCCGCAATATTTAATCTTTACGCGTTTGATGCTCATTTTAGGAATGTTTCATGTTTATGTCCATTTTCAGGAATAATTGACATTTACACGTTTGATGCCCATTTTCAGGAATATTTCATGATTACGCATTTGATGACCATTTTTAGGAACATTTCATGTTTACGCGTTTGATGCCCATTTTCAAAACTATTTCATATTTACGCGGGTGATGCCAATTTTTCGGTAATATTTCATATTGACGCATATGATGCCCATTTTCAGGAATATTTCATATTTACGCGTTTGATGCCCAATTTCAGAAATATTTTATATTTATGCGTTGATGCCCATTTTGGGAAATATTTCATATTGACACGTTTGATGCCCATTTTCAGGAATATTTGATATTTACGCATTTGATGCCCATTTACAGGAATATTTATGCATTTAATACCCTTTTTCAGTATTATTTCATATTTATGCGTTTGATCATTTTCAGTAATACTTAATCTTTACGCGTTTGATGCTCATTTTTAGGAATATTTCATGTTTATGAGTTTGATGCACATTTTCAGGAATTTTTCATATCTACGCTTTTGACCATTTTCAGCAATATTTCATATTTACGTGTTTGATGCCCATTTTCAGGAATATTTTTGTATGCTTTCATTCCTCATCTGTATACCTCCCTACACCCTCTGTATGATCTCCTTCCTTATCTGTTTACCTCCTTACACCCTCTGTATGTTCTCATTTCTCATCTGTATACCTCCCTACACCCTCTGTATGCTTTCAATCCTCATCTGTATACCTCCCTACACCCTCTGTATGCTTTCATTCTTCATCTGTATACCTCCCTACACCCTCTATGCTCTCATTTCTCATCTGTATACCTCCCTACACCCTCTGTATGCTCTCATTCCTCATTTGTATACCTCCCTACACCCTCTGTATGCTCTCATTCCTCATCTGTATACCTCCCTACACCCTCTGTATGATCTCATTCCTCATCTGTATTCCTCCCTACTCCCTCTGTATGCTCTCATTACTGCCATCTTGTTGTAACCTGCAGTACTCTGTGCAATGGGTTAAAAAGAACCTGTTTAGACAGTCCTACAACTCACTTGTAAAGTGAAGGCTAGTTTTAGTTTTCTATGGGATTAGTAGAGAGGCCTGTTTACTATGACATTTATAATAAATGCCTATCAAAATGCTTCCCTGCTGTCCTTGCTGAGTTCTTCCCTGCTGTCCCGTCTGTGTGCTTCGGCTCGACTGTCAAAGGGGAAAGAAGGTATACCTCTTTACGGAGGACAGACAGAAGGACCTGTTCGCCCAAAGCACGCTTAACGGGGGGGGACAAGCGCAGGCGTTAGGGCATGCTCGGGTACCCAAGCTTCTTCCTGGCCAGCTTGGGGAGAGTGGAGGCCAATCATATATTTTTTTAGGTGTTTGCTTGACCTTCTATATGGAGGTTGAAGGTTTGTTTTTTTTAGACGTGTGTTGGACTGGCTATAGGGGACGTTGGAGGCCAGTAATATTTTTTAAGTGTGTGTTCAACACTCTATATGAAGGTTGAAGGTTTGTTTTTCCTCACATGTGTGTGGAAGTGGCTATAGGAGAGAATGGAGGCCAGTTTTTTTTAGGTGTGTGTTGGACCCTCTATATGGAATTTGAAGGTTTGTACTTAGGCGTTTGTTGGACTGGCTGTAGGGGAGGATGGAGGCCAATATTTTTTTAATTTAGGTGTGTGTTGGACCCTCTATATAGAGGTTGAAGGTTTGCACTTTTATTAGGCGTGTGCTGGACTGGCTATAGGGGAGGTTAGAGGCCATTTTTTTAAGGTGTGTGTTTGACCCTCTATATTGAGGCTGAAGGTTTGTACTTTTATTAGGTGTGTGTCAGACTGGCTATAGTGGAGGTGTGGAAGGTTTGTACTTTTATTAGACGTGTGTTGGACTGGCTATAGGAGAGTTTGGACACCAGTATTTTTATTTTAGGTGTGTTTTGAACCCTCTATATAGAGGTTGAAGGTTTGCACTTTTATTAGGCGTGTGTTGGACTGGCTATAGGGGAGGTTAGAGGCCATTTTTTTAAGGTGTGTGTTGGACCCTCTATATCGAGGCTGAAGGTTTGTACTTTTATTAGGTGTGTGTGTCGGACTGGCTATAGTGGAGGTTGGACGCCAGTGTTTTTTTTATTTTAGATGTGTGTTGGACCCACTATTTGGCGGTTGAAGGCTTGTACTTTTATTAGGCGTGTGTTGGACTGGCTATAGGGGAGGTCGGGGGCCAATATATTTCTATTTTCGGTGCGTGTTGGACCCTCTATATGTAGGTTGAAGGTTTGTACTTGGGCATGTGTTGGACTGGCTATAGGGGAGGTTGGAGGCCAGTACTTTGTTATTTTAGGTGTGTGTTGGATCCTCTATATAGAGATTTAAGGTTTGTACTTTTATTAGACGTGTGTTGGACTGGCTATCAGGGAGGTTGGAGGCCCGTAATTTTTTTTCAGGTGTGTTTTGGACCTTCTATATGGAGGTTGAAGGTTTGTACTTGGGCATGTGTTGGACTGGCTATAGGGGAGGTTGGAGGCCAGTACTTTGTTATTTTAGGTGTGTGTTGGATCCTCTATATAGAGATTTAAGGTTTGTACTTTTATTAGACGTGTGTTGGACTGGCTATCAGGGAGGTTGGAGGCCCGTAATTTTTTTTCAGGTGTGTTTTGGACCTTCTATATGGAGGTTGAAGGTTTGTACTTAGGCGTGTGTTGGACTGGCTATCGTGGAGGTTGGAGGCCAGTATTTTTTTATTTTAGGTATGTTGGACCCTCTATATGGAGGTTGATGGTTTGTACTTTTATTAGGCGTGTGTTGGACTGGCTATAGGGGAGGTTGGAGGCCAGAAAGTTTTTTAAGTGTTTGACCTTTTATATGGAGGTTGAAGGTTTTTACTTTTAGTAGGTGTGTGTTCGATTGGCTATAGGGGAGCTGGAGGCCAGTAATATTTTTTTCTAGGAGTGTGTTGGACCATCCATAGAGTGTTTAGAGGCTGGCCCTTTCATTAGGCATGTGTTGGGCTGTTCACTGCATATCCCTCCATGCACTGCATATCCTTCTATCCCTCTTGTCAGGAATATTTCAAATTTATGCGTTTGATGCCCCTTTTTCAGGATTATTTCACATTTATGTGTTTGATGCCCATTTTCAGGATTATTTCACATTTACGTGTTTGATGCCCATTTTCAAAATTATTTTGTATTTACACATTTGATGCTAATTTTCGGGGATATTTCATGTTTACGCATTTGATGCTCATTTTCAGGAATATATCATGGTGCCCATTTTCAGAATTATTTCATGTTTATGCGTTTGATGCCCATTTTCAGGAATATTTCATGTTTATGCGTTTGATGCCCATTTTCAGGAATATTTCATGTTTACGCATTTGATGCTCATTTCCAGGAATATTTCATGTTTACCCGTTTGATGCCCAATTTCAGGAATATTTAATGTTTACGCGTTTGATGCCCATTTTTAGGAATATTTTATATTTACGCGTTTGATGCCCATTTTCAGGAGTATTTAATATTTTAATGTCTTAAGCCCATTTTCAGGAATATTTCATATTTACGTGTTTGATGCTCATTTTCAGGAACATTTGATATTTACAAGTTTGATGCCCATTTTCAGGAGTATTTGATATTTTCGCGTTTGATGCTCATTTTAAGGACTATTTCATATTTGTGCGTTTGATGCCCATTTTCAGGAATATTTGATATTCACACGTTTGATACCCATTGTCAGGAATATTTGATATTTACATGTTTGATGCCCATTTTCAGGATTATTTCATATTCACGCGTTTGATACCCATTTTCAGGATTATTTCATATTTATGCGTTTCATGCCTATTTTGAGGATTATTTCATATTTACACATTGGGTGCCCATTTTCAAGAATATTTGATATTTACGCGTTTGATGCCCATTTTCAGGAATATTTAATTTTTACGCGTTTGATTTCCATTTTCAGGAATATTTGATATTTATGCGTTTGATGCCTATTTTCAGGAATATTTGATATTTATGGGTTTGATGCCCGTTTTCATGGTTATTTCATATTTACGCGTTTGCCCATTCTCAGGATTATTTCATATTTACGCGTTTTGATGCAAATTTTCAAGAATATTTCATGTTTATGCGTTTGATGTCCATTTTCAGGGCTCTTCCTCCCCCCCACTCCGCATATCACCCCCGCCGAGGGGGGCGGCGGCTCCTTCTCTTGGGCTCCTCCGCCCCTGCTCTGCCTATATCCCCCGCTGAGGGGGGGCGGCGGCGCCTGTGCTTTGGCTTTTCCTCCCCCCACTCCACATATCTCCCCCGCGGAGGGGGGGGTGGCGGCACCTGCGCTTGGGCTCTTCCTCCCCCACTCGGCATATCTCCCCCACCGGGGGGGCGGCGGCTCCTTCTCTTGGGCTCCTCCGGCCCTGTTCTGCCTATATCCCCCGACGAGGGGGGGGCGGCGGCGCCTGTGCTTGGGCTCTTCCTTCCCCCACTCTGCATATCTTCCCCATCGAGGGGGGGTGGCGGCGCCTGCGCTTGGGCTCTTCCTCCTCCATGCAGCACCTTCTCTTGGGCTCCTCCGCCCCCACTCCGCATGTCTCCCTGGTGGAGGGGGGGCGGCAGCACCTTCTCTTGGGCTCCTCCGCCCCTGCTCCGCATATCTCCCCCGCCGAGGGGGGGGCGGCGGTGCCTTCTCTTGGGCTCCTCCGCCCCCACTCCGCAATATTTAATCTTTACGCGTTTGATGCTCATTTTAGGAATGTTTCATGTTTATGCCCATTTTCAGGAATAATTGACATTTACACGTTTGATGCCCATTTTCAGGAATATTTCATGATTACGCATTTGATGACCATTTTCAAAACTATTTCATATTTACGCGGGTGATGCCAATTTTTCGGTAATATTTCATATTGACGCATTTGATGCCCATTTTCAGGAATATTTCATATTTACGCGTTTGATGCCCAATTTCAGAAATATTTTATATTTATGCGTTTGATGCCCATTTTGGGAAATATTTCATATTGACACGTTTGATGCCCATTTTCAGGAATATTTGATATTTACGCATTTGATGCCCATTTACAGGAATATTTATGCATTTAATACCCTTTTTCAGTATTATTTCATATTTATGCGTTTGATCATTTTCAGTAATACTTAATCTTTACGCGTTTGATGCTCATTTTTAGGAATATTTCATGTTTATGAGTTTGATGCACATTTTCAGGAATTTTTCATATCTACGCTTTTGACCATTTTCAGCAATATTTCATATTTACGTGTTTGATGCCCATTTTCAGGAATATTTTTGTATGCTTTCATTCCTCATCTGTATACCTCCCTACACCCTCTGTATGATCTCCTTCCTTATCTGTTTACCTCCTTACACCCTCTGTATGTTCTCATTTCTCATCTGTATACCTCCCTACACCCTCTGTATGCTTTCAATCCTCATCTGTATACCTCCCTACACCCTCTGTATGCTTTCATTCTTCATCTGTATACCTCCCTACACCCTCTGTATGCTCTCATTTCTCATTTGTATACCTCCCTACACCCTCTGTATGCTCTCATTCCTCATTTGTATACCTCCCTACACCCTCTGTATGCTCTCATTCCTCATCTGTATACCTCCCTACACCCTCTGTATGATCTCATTCCTCATCTTTATTTCTCCCTACTCCCTCTGTATGCTCTCATTACTGCCATCTTGTTATAACCTGCAGTACTCTGTGCAATGGGTTAAAAAGAACCTGTTTAGACAGTCCTACAACTCACTTGTAAAGTGAAGGCTAGTTTTAGTTTTCTATGGGATTAGTAGAGAGGCCTGTTTACTATGACATTTATAGTAAATGCCTATCAAAATGCTTCCCTGCTGTCCTTGCTGAGTTCTTCCCTGCTGTCCCGTCTGTGTGCTTCGGCTCGACTGTCAAAGGGGAAAGAAGGTATACCTCTTTACGGAGGACAGACAGAAGGACCTGTTCGCCCAAAGCACGCTTAACGGGGGGGACAAGCGCAGGCGTTAGGGCATGCTCGGGTACCCAAGCTTCTTCCTGGCCAGCTTGGGGAGAGTGGAGGCCAATCATATATTTTTTTAGGTGTTTGCTTGACCTTCTATATGGAGGTTGAAGGTTTGTTTTTTTTAGACGTGTGTTGGACTGGCTATAGGGGACGTTGGAGGCCAGTAATATTTTTTAAGTGTGTGTTCAACACTCTATATGAAGGTTGAAGGTTTGTTTTTCCTCACATGTGTGTGGAAGTGGCTATAGGGGAGGATGGAGGCCAATATTTTTTTAATTTAGGTGTGTGTTGGACCCTCTATATAGAGGTTGAAGGTTTGCACTTTTATTAGGCGTGTGCTGGACTGGCTATAGGGGAGGTTAGAGGCCATTTTTTTAAGGTGTGTGTTTGACCCTCTATATTGAGGCTGAAGGTTTGTACTTTTATTAGGTGTGTGTCAGACTGGCTATAGTGGAGGTGTGGAAGGTTTGTACTTTTATTAGACGTGTGTTGGACTGGCTATAGGAGAGTTTGGACACCAGTATTTTTATTTTAGGTGTGTTTTGAACCCTCTATATAGAGGTTGAAGGTTTGCACTTTTATTAGGCGTGTGTTGGACTGGCTATAGGGGAGGTTAGAGGCCATTTTTTTAAGGTGTGTGTTGGACCCTCTATATCGAGGCTGAAGGTTTGTACTTTTATTAGGTGTGTGTGTCGGACTGGCTATAGTGGAGGTTGGACGCCAGTGTTTTTTTTTATTTTAGATGTGTGTTGGACCCACTATTTGGCGGTTGAAGGCTTGTACTTTTATTAGGCGTGTGTTGGACTGGCTATAGGGGAGGTCGGGGGCCAATATATTTCTATTTTCGGTGCGTGTTGGACCCTCTATATGTAGGTTGAAGGTTTGTACTTGGGCATGTGTTGGACTGGCTATAGGGGAGGTTGGAGGCCAGTACTTTGTTATTTTAGGTGTGTGTTGGATCCTCTATATAGAGATTTAAGGTTTGTACTTTTATTAGACGTGTGTTGGACTGGCTATCAGGGAGGTTGGAGGCCCGTAATTTTTTTTCAGGTGTGTTTTGGACCTTCTATATGGAGGTTGAAGGTTTGTACTTAGGCGTGTGTTGGACTGGCTATCGTGGAGGTTGGAGGCCAGTATTTTTTTATTTTAGGTATGTTGGACCCTCTATGTGGAGGTTGATGGTTTGTACTTTTATTAGGCGTGTGTTGGACTGGCTATAGGGGAGGTTGGAGGCCAGAAAGTTTTTTAAGTGTTTGACCTTTTATATGGAGGTTGAAGGTTTTTACTTTTAGTAGGTGTGTGTTCGATTGGCTATAGGGGAGCTGGAGGCCAGTAATATTTTTTTCTAGGAGTGTGTTGGACCATCCATAGAGTGTTTAGAGGCTGGCCCTTTCATTAGGCATGTGTTGGGCTGTTCACTGCATATCCCTCCATGCACTGCATATCCTTCTATCCCTCTTGTCAGGAATATTTCAAATTTATGCGTTTGATGCCCATTTTCAGGATTATTTCACATTTATGTGTTTGATGCCCATTTTCAGGATTATTTCACATTTACGTGTTTGATGCCCATTTTCAAAATTATTTTGTATTTACACATTTGATGCTAATTTTCGGGGATATTTCATGTTTACGCATTTGATGCTCATTTTCAGGAATATATCATGGTGCCCATTTTCAGAATTATTTCATGTTTATGCGTTTGATGCCCATTTTCAGGAATATTTCATGTTTATGCGTTTGATGCCCATTTTCAGGAATATTTCATGTTTACGCATTTAATGCTCATTTCCAGGAATATTTCATGTTTACCCGTTTGATGCCCAATTTCAGGAATATTTAATGTTTACGCGTTTGATGCCCATTTTTAGGAATATTTTATATTTACGCGTTTGATGCCCATTTTCAGGAGTATTTAATATTTTAATGTCTTAAGCCCATTTTCAGGAATATTTCATATTTACGTGTTTGATGCTCATTTTCAGGAACATTTGATATTTACAAGTTTGATGCCCATTTTCAGGAGTATTTGATATTTTCGCGTTTGATGCTCATTTTAAGGACTATTTCATATTTGTGCGTTTGATGCCCATTTTCAGGAATATTTGATATTCACACGTTTGATACCCATTGTCAGGAATATTTGATATTTACATGTTTGATGCCCATTTTCAGGATTATTTCATATTCACGCGTTTGATACCCATTTTCAGGATTATTTCATATTTATGCGTTTCATGCCTATTTTGAGGATTATTTCATATTTACACATTGGGTGCCCATTTTCAAGAATATTTGATATTTACGCGTTTGATGCCCATTTTCAGGAATATTTAATTTTTACGCGTTTGATTTCCATTTTCAGGAATATTTGATATTTATGCGTTTGATGCCTATTTTCAGGAATATTTGATATTTATGGGTTTGATGCCCGTTTTCATGGTTATTTCATATTTACGCGTTTGCCCATTCTCAGGATTATTTCATATTTACGCGTTTTGATGCAAATTTTCAAGAATATTTCATGTTTATGCGTTTGATGTCCATTTTCAGGGCTCTTCCTCCCCCCACTCCGCATATCTCCCCCGCTGAGGGGGGCGGCGGCTCCTTCTCTTGGGCTCCTCCGCCCCTGCTCTGCCTATATCCCCCGCTGAGGGGGGGCGGTGGCGCCTGTGCTTTGGCTTTTCCTCCCCCCACTCCACATATCTCCCCCGCGGAGGGGGGGGTGGCGGCACCTGCGCTTGGGCTCTTCCTCCCCCACTCGGCATATCTCCCCCACCGGGGGGGGCGGCGGCTCCTTCTCTTGGGCTCCTCCGGCCCTGTTCTGCCTATATCCCCCG
This sequence comes from Pelophylax lessonae, assembly GCF_965119305.1. Taxonomy (NCBI): domain Eukaryota; kingdom Metazoa; phylum Chordata; class Amphibia; order Anura; family Ranidae; genus Pelophylax; species Pelophylax lessonae. The sequence continues at coordinate 27,685 of NW_028120102.1, forward strand.
ACGAGGGGGGGGGGCGGCGGCGCCTGTGCTTGGGCTCTTCCTTCCCCCCACTCTGCATATCTTCCCCATCGAGGGGGGGTGGCGGCGCCTGCGCTTGGGCTCTTCCTCCTCCATGCAGCACCTTCTCTTGGGCTCCTCCGCCCCCACTCCGCATGTCTCCCTGGTGGAGGGGGGGCGGCAGCGCCTTCTCTTGGGCTCCTCCGCCCCTGCTCCGCATATCTCCCCCGCCGAGGGGGGGGGCAGCGGCGGTGCCTTCTCTTGGGCTCCTCCGCCCCCACTCCGCAATATTTAATCTTTACGCGTTTGATGCTCATTTTAGGAATGTTTCATGTTTATGCCCATTTTCAGGAATAATTGACATTTACACGTTTGATGCCCATTTTCAGGAATATTTCATGATTACGCATTTGATGACCATTTTTAGGAACATTTCATGTTTACGCGTTTGATGCCCATTTTCAAAACTATTTCATATTTACGCGGGTGATGCCAATTTTTCGGTAATATTTCATATTGACGCATTTGATGCCCATTTTCAGGAATATTTCATATTTACGCGTTTGATGCCCAATTTCAGAAATATTTTATATTTATGCGTTTGATGCCCATTTTGGGCAATATTTCATATTGACACGTTTGATGCCCATTTTCAGGAATATTTGATATTTACGCATTTGATGCCCATTTACAGGAATATTTATGCATTTAATACCCTTTTTCAGTATTATTTCATATTTATGCGTTTGATCATTTTCAGTAATACTTAATCTTTACGCGTTTGATGCTCATTTTTAGGAATATTTCATGTTTATGAGTTTGATGCACATTTTCAGGAATTTTTCATATCTACGCTTTTGACCATTTTCAGCAATATTTCATATTTACGTGTTTGATGCCCATTTTCAGGAATATTTTTGTATGCTTTCATTCCTCATCTGTATACCTCCCTACACCCTCTGTATGATCTCCTTCCTTATCTGTTTACCTCCTTACACCCTCTGTATGTTCTCATTTCTCATCTGTATACCTCCCTACACCCTCTGTATGCTTTCAATCCTCATCTGTATACCTCCCTACACCCTCTGTATGCTTTCATTCTTCATCTGTATACCTCCCTACACCCTCTATGCTCTCATTTCTCATCTGTATACCTCCCTACACCCTCTGTATGCTCTCATTCCTCATTTGTATACCTCCCTACACCCTCTGTATGCTCTCATTCCTCATCTGTATACCTCCCTACACCCTCTGTATGATCTCATTCCTCATCTGTATTCCTCCCTACTCCCTCTGTATGCTCTCATTACTGCCATCTTGTTGTAACCTGCAGTACTCTGTGCAATGGGTTAAAAAGAACCTGTTTAGACAGTCCTACAACTCACTTGTAAAGTGAAGGCTAGTTTTAGTTTTCTATGGGATTAGTAGAGAGGCCTGTTTACTATGACATTTATAGTAAATGCCTATCAAAATGCTTCCCTGCTGTCCTTGCTGAGTTCTTCCCTGCTGTCCCGTCTGTGTGCTTCGGCTCGACTGTCAAAGGGGAAAGAAGGTATACCTCTTTACGGAGGACAGACAGAAGGACCTGTTCGCCCAAAGCACGCTTAACGGGGGGGACAAGCGCAGGCGTTAGGGCATGCTCGGGTACCCAAGCTTCTTCCTGGCCAGCTTGGGGAGAGTGGAGGCCAATCATATATTTTTTTAGGTGTTTGCTTGACCTTCTATATGGAGGTTGAAGGTTTGTTTTTTTTAGACGTGTGTTGGACTGGCTATAGGGTACGTTGGAGGCCAGTAATATTTTTTAAGTGTGTGTTCAACACTCTATATGAAGGTTGAAGGTTTGTTTTTCCTCACATGTGTGTGGAAGTGGCTATAGGGGAGAATGGAGGCCAGTTTTTTTTAGGTGTGTGTTGGACCCTCTATATGGAATTTGAAGGTTTGTACTTAGGCGTTTGTTGGACTGGCTGTAGGGGAGGATGGAGGCCAATATTTTTTTAATTTAGGTGTGTGTTGGACCCTCTATATAGAGGTTGAAGGTTTGCACTTTTATTAGGCGTGTGCTGGACTGGCTATAGGGGAGGTTAGAGGCCATTTTTTTAAAATGTGTGTTTGACCCTCTATATTGAGGCTGAAGGTTTGTACTTTTATTAGGTGTGTCAGACTGGCTATAGTGGAGGCGTGGAAGGTTTGTACTTTTATTAGACGTGTGTTGGACTGGCTATAGGAGAGTTTGGACACCAGTATTTTTATTTTAGGTGTGTTTTGAACCCTCTATATAGAGGTTGAAGGTTTGCACTTTTATTAGGCGTGTGTTGGACTGGCTATAGGGGAGGTTAGAGGCCATTTTTTTTAAGGTGTGTGTTGGACCCTCTATATCGAGGCTGAAGGTTTGTACTTTTATTAGGTGTGTGTGTCGGACTGGCTATAGTGGAGGTTGGACGCCAGTGTTTTTTTTATTTTAGATGTGTGTTGGACCCACTATTTGGCGGTTGAAGGCTTGTACTTTTATTAGGCGTGTGTTGGACTGGCTATAGGGGAGGTCGGGGGCCAATATATTTCTATTTTCGGTGCGTGTTGGACCCTCTATATGTAGGTTGAAGGTTTGTACTTGGGCATGTGTTGGACTGGCTATAGGGGAGGTTGGAGGCCAGTACTTTGTTATTTTAGGTGTGTGTTGGATCCTCTATATAGAGATTTAAGGTTTGTACTTTTATTAGACGTGTGTTGGACTGGCTATCAGGGAGGTTGGAGGCCCGTAATTTTTTTTCAGGTGTGTTTTGGACCTTCTATATGGAGGTTGAAGGTTTGTACTTAGGCGTGTGTTGGACTGGCTATCGTGGAGGTTGGAGGCCAGTATTTTTTAATTTTAGGTATGTTGGACCCTCTATATGGAGGTTGATGGTTTGTACTTTTATTAGGCGTGTGTTGGACTGGCTATAGGGGAGGTTGGAGGCCAGAAAGTTTTTTAAGTGTTTGACCTTTTATATGGAGGTTGAAGGTTTTTACTTTTAGTAGGTGTGTGTTCGATTGGCTATAGGGGAGCTGGAGGCCAGTAATATTTTTTTCTAGGAGTGTGTTGGACCATCCATAGAGTGTTTAGAGGCTGGCCCTTTCATTAGGCATGTGTTGGGCTGTTCACTGCATATCCCTCCATGCACTGCATATCCTTCTATCCCTCTTGTCAGGAATATTTCAAATTTATGCGTTTGATGCCCATTTTCAGGATTATTTCACATTTATGTGTTTGATGCCCATTTTCAGGATTATTTCACATTTACGTGTTTGATGCCCATTTTCAAAATTATTTTGTATTTACACATTTGATGCTAATTTTCGGGGATATTTCATGTTTACGCATTTGATGCTCATTTTCAGGAATATATCATGGTGCCCATTTTCAGAATTATTTCATGTTTATGCGTTTGATGCCCATTTTCAGGAATATTTCATGTTTATGCGTTTGATGCCCATTTTCAGGAATATTTCATGTTTACGCATTTAATGCTCATTTCCAGGAATATTTCATGTTTACCCGTTTGATGCCCAATTTCAGGAATATTTAATGTTTACGCGTTTGATGCCCATTTTTAGGAATATTTTATATTTACGCGTTTGATGCCCATTTTCAGGAGTATTTAATATTTTAATGTCTTAAGCCCATTTTCAGGAATATTTCATATTTACGTGTTTGATGCTCATTTTCAGGAACATTTGATATTTACAAGTTTGATGCCCATTTTCAGGAGTATTTGATATTTTCGCGTTTGATGCTCATTTTAAGGACTATTTCATATTTGTGCGTTTGATGCCCATTTTCAGGAATATTTGATATTCACACGTTTGATACCCATTGTCAGGAATATTTGATATTCACATGTTTGATGCCCATTTTCAGGATTATTTCATATTCACGCGTTTGATACCCATTTTCAGGATTATTTCATATTTATGCGTTTCATGCCTATTTTGAGGATTATTTCATATTTACACATTGGGTGCCCATTTTCAAGAATATTTGATATTTACGCGTTTGATGCCCATTTTCAGGAATATTTAATTTTTACGCGTTTGATTTCCATTTTCAGGAATATTTGATATTTATGCGTTTGATGCCTATTTTCAGGAATATTTGATATTTATGGGTTTGATGCCCGTTTTCATGGTTATTTCATATTTACGCGTTTGCCCATTCTCAGGATTATTTCATATTTACGCGTTTTGATGCAAATTTTCAAGAATATTTCATGTTTATGCATTTGATGTCCATTTTCAGGGCTCTTCCTCCCCCCACTCTGCATATCTCCCCCGCCGAGGGGGGCGGCGGCTCCTTCTCTTGGGCTCCTCCGCCCCTGCTCTGCCTATATCCCCCGCTGAGGGGGGGCGGCGGCGCCTGTGCTTTGGCTTTTCCTTCCCCCACTCCACATATCTCCCCCGCGGAGGGGGGGTGGCAGCACCTGCGCTTGGGCTCTTCCTCCCCCACTCGGCATATCTCCCCCACGGGGGGGGCGGCGGCTCCTTCTCTTGGGCTCCTCCGGCCCTGTTCTGCCTATATCCCCCGACGAGGGGGGGGCGGCGGCGCCTGTGCTTGGGCTCTTCCTTCCCCCCACTCTGCATATCTTCCCCATCGAGGGGGGGTGGCGGCGCCTGCGCTTGGGCTCTTCCTCCTCCATGCAGCACCTTCTCTTGGGCTCCTCCGCCCCCACTCCGCATGTCTCCCTGGTGGAGGGGGGGCGGCAGCGCCTTCTCTTGGGCTCCTCCGCCCCTGCTCCGCATATCTCCCCCGCCGAGGGGGGGGGGCGGCGGTGCCTTCTCTTGGGCTCCTCCGCCCCCACTCCGCAATATTTAATCTTTACGCGTTTGATGCTCATTTTAGGAATGTTTCATGTTTATGTCCATTTTCAGGAATAATTGACATTTACACGTTTGATGCCCATTTTCAGGAATATTTCATGATTACGCATTTGATGACCATTTTTAGGAACATTTCATGTTTACGCGTTTGATGCCCATTTTCAAAACTATTTCATATTTACGCGGGTGATGCCAATTTTTCGGTAATATTTCATATTGACGCATTTGATGCCCATTTTCAGGAATATTTCATATTTACGCGTTTGATGCCCAATTTCAGAAATATTTTATATTTATGCGTTTGATGCCCATTTTGGGAAATATTTCATATTGACACGTTTGATGCCCATTTTCAGGAATATTTGATATTTACGCATTTGATGCCCATTTACAGGAATATTTATGCATTTAATACCCTTTTTCAGTATTATTTCATATTTATGCGTTTGATCATTTTCAGTAATACTTAATCTTTACGCGTTTGATGCTCATTTTTAGGAATATTTCATGTTTATGAGTTTGATGCACATTTTCAGGAATTTTTCATATCTACGCTTTTGACCATTTTCAGCAATATTTCATATTTACGTGTTTGATGCCCATTTTCAGGAATATTTTTGTATGCTTTCATTCCTCATCTGTATACCTCCCTACACCCTCTGTATGATCTCCTTCCTTATCTGTTTACCTCCTTACACCCTCTGTATGTTCTCATTTCTCATCTGTATACCTCCCTACACCCTCTGTATGCTTTCAATCCTCATCTGTATACCTCCCTACACCCTCTGTATGCTTTCATTCTTCATCTGTATACCTCCCTACACCCTCTATGCTCTCATTTCTCATCTGTATACCTCCCTACACCCTCTGTATGCTCTCATTCCTCATTTGTATACCTCCCTACACCCTCTGTATGCTCTCATTCCTCATCTGTATACCTCCCTACACCCTCTGTATGATCTCATTCCTCATCTGTATTCCTCCCTACTCCCTCTGTATGCTCTCATTACTGCCATCTTGTTGTAACCTGCAGTACTCTGTGCAATGGGTTAAAAAGAACCTGTTTAGACAGTCCTACAACTCACTTGTAAAGTGAAGGCTAGTTTTAGTTTTCTATGGGATTAGTAGAGAGGCCTGTTTACTATGACATTTATAGTAAATGCCTATCAAAATGCTTCCCTGCTGTCCTTGCTGAGTTCTTCCCTGCTGTCCCGTCTGTGTGCTTCGGCTCGACTGTCAAAGGGGAAAGAAGGTATACCTCTTTACGGAGGACAGACAGAAGGACCTGTTCACCCAAAGCACGCTTAACGGGGGGGACAAGCGCAGGCGTTAGGGCATGCTCGGGTACCCAAGCTTCTTCCTGGCCAGCTTGGGGAGAGTGGAGGCCAATCATATATTTTTTTAGGTGTTTGCTTGACCTTCTATATGGAGGTTGAAGGTTTGTTTTTTTTAGACGTGTGTTGGACTGGCTATAGGGGACGTTGGAGGCCAGTAATATTTTTTAAGTGTGTGTTCAACACTCTATATGAAGGTTGAAGGTTTGTTTTTCCTCACATGTGTGTGGAAGTGGCTATAGGAGAGAATGGAGGCCAGTTTTTTTTAGGTGTGTGTTGGACCCTCTATATGGAATTTGAAGGTTTGTACTTAGGCGTTTGTTGGACTGGCTGTAGGGGAGGATGGAGGCCAATATTTTTTTAATTTAGGTGTGTGTTGGACCCTCTATATAGAGGTTGAAGGTTTGCACTTTTATTAGGCGTGTGCTGGACTGGCTATAGGGGAGGTTAGAGGCCATTTTTTTAAGGTGTGTGTTTGACCCTCTATATTGAGGCTGAAGGTTTGTACTTTTATTAGGTGTGTGTCAGACTGGCTATAGTTGAGGTGTGGAAGGTTTGTACTTTTATTAGACGTGTGTTGGACTGGCTATAGGAGAGTTTGGACACCAGTATTTTTATTTTAGGTGTGTTTTGAACCCTCTATATAGAGGTTGAAGGTTTGCACTTTTATTAGGCGTGTGTTGGACTGGCTATAGGGGAGGTTAGAGGCCATTTTTTTAAGGTGTGTGTTGGACCCTCTATATCGAGGCTGAAGGTTTGTACTTTTATTAGGTGTGTGTGTCGGACTGGCTATAGTGGAGGTTGGACGCCAGTGTTTTTTTTATTTTAGATGTGTGTTGGACCCACTATTTGGCGGTTGAAGGCTTGTACTTTTATTAGGCGTGTGTTGGACTGGCTATAGGGGAGGTCGGGGGCCAATATATTTCTATTTTCGGTGCGTGTTGGACCCTCTATATGTAGGTTGAAGGTTTGTACTTGGGCATGTGTTGGACTGGCTATAGGGGAGGTTGGAGGCCAGTACTTTGTTATTTTAGGTGTGTGTTGGATCCTCTATATAGAGATTTAAGGTTTGTACTTTTATTAGACGTGTGTTGGACTGGCTATCAGGGAGGTTGGAGGCCCGTAATTTTTTTTCAGGTGTGTTTTGGACCTTCTATATGGAGGTTGAAGGTTTGTACTTGGGCATGTGTTGGACTGGCTATAGGGGAGGTTGGAGGCCAGTACTTTGTTATTTTAGGTGTGTGTTGGATCCTCTATATAGAGATTTAAGGTTTGTACTTTTATTAGACGTGTGTTGGACTGGCTATCAGGGAGGTTGGAGGCCCGTAATTTTTTTTCAGGTGTGTTTTGGACCTTCTATATGGAGGTTGAAGGTTTGTACTTAGGCGTGTGTTGGACTGGCTATCGTGGAGGTTGGAGGCCAGTATTTTTTTATTTTAGGTATGTTGGACCCTCTATATGGAGGTTGATGGTTTGTACTTTTATTAGGCGTGTGTTGGACTGGCTATAGGGGAGGTTGGAGGCCAGAAAGTTTTTTAAGTGTTTGACCTTTTATATGGAGGTTGAAGGTTTTTACTTTTAGTAGGTGTGTGTTCGATTGGCTATAGGGGAGCTGGAGGCCAGTAATATTTTTTTCTAGGAGTGTGTTGGACCATCCATAGAGTGTTTAGAGGCTGGCCCTTTCATTAGGCATGTGTTGGGCTGTTCACTGCATATCCCTCCATGCACTGCATATCCTTCTATCCCTCTTGTCAGGAATATTTCAAATTTATGCGTTTGATGCCCCTTTTTCAGGATTATTTCACATTTATGTGTTTGATGCCCATCTTCAGGATTATTTCACATTTACGTGTTTGATGCCCATTTTCAAAATTATTTTGTATTTACACATTTGATGCTAATTTTCGGGGATATTTCATGTTTACGCATTTGATGCTCATTTTCAGGAATATATCATGGTGCCCATTTTCAGAATTATTTCATGTTTATGCGTTTGATGCCCATTTTCAGGAATATTTCATGTTTATGCGTTTGATGCCCATTTTCAGGAATATTTCATGTTTACGCATTTGATGCTCATTTCCAGGAATATTTCATGTTTACCCGTTTGATGCCCAATTTCAGGAATATTTAATGTTTACGCGTTTGATGCCCATTTTTAGGAATATTTTATATTTACGCGTTTGATGCCCATTTTCAGGAGTATTTAATATTTTAATGTCTTAAGCCCATTTTCAGGAATATTTCATATTTACGTGTTTGATGCTCATTTTCAGGAACATTTGATATTTACAAGTTTGATGCCCATTTTCAGGAGTATTTGATATTTTCGCGTTTGATGCTCATTTTAAGGACTATTTCATATTTGTGCGTTTGATGCCCATTTTCAGGAATATTTGATATTCACACGTTTGATACCCATTGTCAGGAATATTTGATATTTACATGTTTGATGCCCATTTTCAGGATTATTTCATATTCACGCGTTTGATACCCATTTTCAGGATTATTTCATATTTATGCGTTTCATGCCTATTTTGAGGATTATTTCATATTTACACATTGGGTGCCCATTTTCAAGAATATTTGATATTTACGCGTTTGATGCCCATTTTCAGGAATATTTAATTTTTACGCGTTTGATTTCCATTTTCAGGAATATTTGATATTTATGCGTTTGATGCCTATTTTCAGGAATATTTGATATTTATGGGTTTGATGCCCGTTTTCATGGTTATTTCATATTTACGCGTTTGCCCATTCTCAGGATTATTTCATATTTACGCGTTTTGATGCAAATTTTCAAGAATATTTCATGTTTATGCATTTGATGTCCATTTTCAGGGCTCTTCCTCCCCCCACTCCGCATATCTCCCCCGCCGAGGGGGGCGGCGGCTCCTTCTCTTGGGCTCCTCCGCCCCTGCTCTGCCTATATCCCCCGCTGAGGGGGGGCGGCGGCGCCTGTGCTTTGGCTTTTCCTCCCCCCACTCCACATATCTCCCCCGCGGAGGGGGGGTGGCGGCACCTGCGCTTGGGCTCTTCCTCCCCCACTCGGCATATCTCCCCCATGGGGGGGGGCGGCGGCTCCTTCTCTTGGGCTCCTCCGGCCCTGTTCTGCCTATATCCCCCGACGAGGGGGGGGCGGCGGTGCCTGTGCTTGGGCTCTTCCTTCCCCCCACTCTGCATATCTTCCCCATCGAGGGGGGGTGGCGGCGCCTGCGCTTGGGCTCTTCCTCCTCCATGCAGCACCTTCTCTTGGGCTCCTCCGCCCCCACTCCGCATGTCTCCCTGGTGGAGGGGGGGCGGCAGCGCCTTCTCTTGGGCTCCTCCGCCCCTGCTCCGCATATCTCCCCCGCCGAGGGGGGGGCGGCGGTGCCTTCTCTTGGGCTCCTCCGCCCCCACTCCGCAATATTTAATCTTTACGCGTTTGATGCTCATTTTAGGAATGTTTCATGTTTATGTCCATTTTCAGGAATAATTGACATTTACACGTTTGATGCCCATTTTCAGGAATATTTCATGATTACGCATTTGATGACCATTTTTAGGAACATTTCATGTTTACGCGTTTGATGCCCATTTTCAAAACTATTTCATATTTACGCGGGTGATGCCAATTTTTCGGTAATATTTCATATTGACGCATTTGATGCCCATTTTCAGGAATATTTCATATTTACGCGTTTGATGCCCAATTTCAGAAATATTTTATATTTATGCGTTTGATGCCCATTTTGGGAAATATTTCATATTGACACGTTTGATGCCCATTTTCAGGAATATTTGATATTTACGCATTTGATGCCCATTTACAGGAATATTTATGCATTTAATACCCTTTTTCAGTATTATTTCATATTTATGCGTTTGATCATTTTCAGTAATACTTAATCTTTACGCGTTTGATGCTCATTTTTAGGAATATTTCATGTTTATGAGTTTGATGCACATTTTCAGGAATTTTTCATATCTACGCTTTTGACCATTTTCAGCAATATTTCATATTTACGTGTTTGATGCCCATTTTCAGGAATATTTTTGTATGCTTTCATTCCTCATCTGTATACCTCCCTACACCCTCTGTATGATCTCCTTCCTTATCTGTTTACCTCCTTACACCCTCTGTATGTTCTCATTTCTCATCTGTATACCTCCCTACACCCTCTGTATGCTTTCAATCCTCATCTGTATACCTCCCTACACCCTCTGTATGCTTTCATTCTTCATCTGTATACCTCCCTACACCCTCTATGCTCTCATTTCTCATCTGTATACCTCCCTACACCCTCTGTATGCTCTCATTCCTCATTTGTATACCTCCCTACACCCTCTGTATGCTCTCATTCCTCATCTGTATACCTCCCTACACCCTCTGTATGATCTCATTCCTCATCTGTATTCCTCCCTACTCCCTCTGTATGCTCTCATTACTGCCATCTTGTTGTAACCTGCAGTACTCTGTGCAATGGGTTAAAAAGAACCTGTTTAGACAGTCCTACAACTCACTTGTAAAGTGAAGGCTAGTTTTAGTTTTCTATGGGATTAGTAGAGAGGCCTGTTTACTATGACATTTATAGTAAATGCCTATCAAAATGCTTCCCTGCTGTCCTTGCTGAGTTCTTCCCTGCTGTCCCGTCTGTGTGCTTCGGCTCGACTGTCAAAGGGGAAAGAAGGTATACCTCTTTACGGAGGACAGACAGAAGGACCTGTTCGCCCAAAGCACGCTTAACGGGGGGGACAAGCGCAGGCGTTAGGGCATGCTCGGGTACCCAAGCTTCTTCCTGGCCAGCTTGGGGAGAGTGGAGGCCAATCATATATTTTTTTAGGTGTTTGCTTGACCTTCTATATGGAGGTTGAAGGTTTGTTTTTTTTAGACGTGTGTTGGACTGGCTATAGGGTACGTTGGAGGCCAGTAATATTTTTTAAGTGTGTGTTCAACACTCTATATGAAGGTTGAAGGTTTGTTTTTCCTCACATGTGTGTGGAAGTGGCTATAGGGGAGAATGGAGGCCAGTTTTTTTTAGGTGTGTGTTGGACCCTCTATATGGAATTTGAAGGTTTGTACTTAGGCGTTTGTTGGACTGGCTGTAGGGGAGGATGGAGGCCAATATTTTTTTAATTTAGGTGTGTGTTGGACCCTCTATATAGAGGTTGAAGGTTTGCACTTTTATTAGGCGTGTGCTGGACTGGCTATAGGGGAGGTTAGAGGCCATTTTTTTAAAATGTGTGTTTGACCCTCTATATTGAGGCTGAAGGTTTGTACTTTTATTAGGTGTGTCAGACTGGCTATAGTGGAGGCGTGGAAGGTTTGTACTTTTATTAGACGTGTGTTGGACTGGCTATAGGAGAGTTTGGACACCAGTATTTTTATTTTAGGTGTGTTTTGAACCCTCTATATAGAGGTTGAAGGTTTGCACTTTTATTAGGCGTGTGTTGGACTGGCTATAGGGGAGGTTAGAGGCCATTTTTTTTAAGGTGTGTGTTGGACCCTCTATATCGAGGCTGAAGGTTTGTACTTTTATTAGGTGTGTGTGTCGGACTGGCTATAGTGGAGGTTGGACGCCAGTGTTTTTTTTATTTTAGATGTGTGTTGGACCCACTATTTGGCGGTTGAAGGCTTGTACTTTTATTAGGCGTGTGTTGGACTGGCTATAGGGGAGGTCGGGGGCCAATATATTTCTATTTTCGGTGCGTGTTGGACCCTCTATATGTAGGTTGAAGGTTTGTACTTGGGCATGTGTTGGACTGGCTATAGGGGAGGTTGGAGGCCAGTACTTTGTTATTTTAGGTGTGTGTTGGATCCTCTATATAGAGATTTAAGGTTTGTACTTTTATTAGACGTGTGTTGGACTGGCTATCAGGGAGGTTGGAGGCCCGTAATTTTTTTTCAGGTGTGTTTTGGACCTTCTATATGGAGGTTGAAGGTTTGTACTTAGGCGTGTGTTGGACTGGCTATCGTGGAGGTTGGAGGCCAGTATTTTTTTATTTTAGGTATGTTGGACCCTCTATATGGAGGTTGATGGTTTGTACTTTTATTAGGCGTGTGTTGGACTGGCTATAGGGGAGGTTGGAGGCCAGAAAGTTTTTTAAGTGTTTGACCTTTTATATGGAGGTTGAAGGTTTTTACTTTTAGTAGGTGTGTGTTCGATTGGCTATAGGGGAGCTGGAGGCCAGTAATATTTTTTTCTAGGAGTGTGTTGGACCATCCATAGAGTGTTTAGAGGCTGGCCCTTTCATTAGGCATGTGTTGGGCTGTTCACTGCATATCCCTCCATGCACTGCATATCCTTCTATCCCTCTTGTCAGGAATATTTCAAATTTATGCGTTTGATGCCCATTTTCAGGATTATTTCACATTTATGTGTTTGATGCCCATTTTCAGGATTATTTCACATTTACGTGTTTGATGCCCATTTTCAAAATTATTTTGTATTTACACATTTGATGCTAATTTTCGGGGATATTTCATGTTTACGCATTTGATGCTCATTTTCAGGAATATATCATGGTGCCCATTTTCAGAATTATTTCATGTTTATGCGTTTGATGCCCATTTTCAGGAATATTTCATGTTTATGCGTTTGATGCCCATTTTCAGGAATATTTCATGTTTACGCATTTAATGCTCATTTCCAGGAATATTTCATGTTTACCCGTTTGATGCCCAATTTCAGGAATATTTAATGTTTACGCGTTTGATGCCCATTTTTAGGAATATTTTATATTTACGCGTTTGATGCCCATTTTCAGGAGTATTTAATATTTTAATGTCTTAAGCCCATTTTCAGGAATATTTCATATTTACGTGTTTGATGCTCATTTTCAGGAACATTTGATATTTACAAGTTTGATGCCCATTTTCAGGAGTATTTGATATTTTCGCGTTTGATGCTCATTTTAAGGACTATTTCATATTTGTGCGTTTGATGCCCATTTTCAGGAATATTTGATATTCACACGTTTGATACCCATTGTCAGGAATATTTGATATTCACATGTTTGATGCCCATTTTCAGGATTATTTCATATTCACGCGTTTGATACCCATTTTCAGGATTATTTCATATTTATGCGTTTCATGCCTATTTTGAGGATTATTTCATATTTACACATTGGGTGCCCATTTTCAAGAATATTTGATATTTACGCGTTTGATGCCCATTTTCAGGAATATTTAATTTTTACGCGTTTGATTTCCATTTTCAGGAATATTTGATATTTATGCGTTTGATGCCTATTTTCAGGAATATTTGATATTTATGGGTTTGATGCCCGTTTTCATGGTTATTTCATATTTACGCGTTTGCCCATTCTCAGGATTATTTCATATTTACGCGTTTTGATGCAAATTTTCAAGAATATTTCATGTTTATGCATTTGATGTCCATTTTCAGGGCTCTTCCTCCCCCCACTCCGCATATCTCCCCCGCCGAGGGGGGCGGCGGCTCCTTCTCTTGGGCTCCTCCGCCCCTGCTCTGCCTATATCCCCCGCTGAGGGGGGGCGGCGGCGCCTGTGCTTTGGCTTTTCCTCCCCCCACTCCACATATCTCCCCCGCGGAGGGGGGGTGGCAGCACCTGCGCTTGGGCTCTTCCTCCCCCACTCGGCATATCTCCCCCACGGGGGGGGCGGCGGCTCCTTCTCTTGGGCTCCTCCGGCCCTGTTCTGCCTATATCCCCCGACGAGGGGGGGGGCGGCGGCGCCTGTGCTTGGGCTCTTCCTTCCCCCCACTCTGCATATCTTCCCCATCGAGGGGGGGTGGCGGCGCCTGCGCTTGGGCTCTTCCTCCTCCATGCAGCACCTTCTCTTGGGCTCCTCCGCCCCCACTCCGCATGTCTCCCTGGTGGAGGGGGGGCGGCAGCGCCTTCTCTTGGGCTCCTCCGCCCCTGCTCCGCATATCTCCCCCGCCGAGGGGGGGGCGGCGGTGCCTTCTCTTGGGCTCCTCCGCCCCCACTCCGCAATATTTAATCTTTACGCGTTTGATGCTCATTTTAGGAATGTTTCATGTTTATGTCCATTTTCAGGAATAATTGACATTTACACGTTTGATGCCCATTTTCAGGAATATTTCATGATTACGCATTTGATGACCATTTTTAGGAACATTTCATGTTTACGCGTTTGATGCCCATTTTCAAAACTATTTCATATTTACGCGGGTGATGCCAATTTTTCGGTAATATTTCATATTGACGCATTTGATGCCCATTTTCAGGAATATTTCATATTTACGCGTTTGATGCCCAATTTCAGAAATATTTTATATTTATGCGTTTGATGCCCATTTTGGGAAATATTTCATATTGACACGTTTGATGCCCATTTACAGGAATATTTATGCATTTAATACCCTTTTTCAGTATTATTTCATATTTATGCGTTTGATCATTTTCAGTAATACTTAATCTTTACGCGTTTGATGCTCATTTTTAGGAATATTTCATGTTTATGAGTTTGATGCACATTTTCAGGAATTTTTCATATCTACGCTTTTGACCATTTTCAGCAATATTTCATATTTACGTGTTTGATGCCCATTTTCAGGAATATTTTTGTATGCTTTCATTCCTCATCTGTATACCTCCCTACACCCTCTGTATGATCTCCTTCCTTATCTGTTTACCTCCTTACACCCTCTGTATGTTCTCATTTCTCATCTGTATACCTCCCTACACCCTCTGTATGCTTTCAATCCTCATCTGTATACCTCCCTACACCCTCTGTATGCTTTCATTCTTCATCTGTATACCTCCCTACACCCTCTATGCTCTCATTTCTCATCTGTATACCTCCCTACACCCTCTGTATGCTCTCATTCCTCATTTGTATACCTCCCTACACCCTCTGTATGCTCTCATTCCTCATCTGTATACCTCCCTACACCCTCTGTATGATCTCATTCCTCATCTGTATTCCTCCCTACTCCCTCTGTATGCTCTCATTACTGCCATCTTGTTGTAACCTGCAGTACTCTGTGCAATGGGTTAAAAAGAACCTGTTTAGACAGTCCTACAACTCACTTGTAAAGTGAAGGCTAGTTTTAGTTTTCTATGGGATTAGTAGAGAGGCCTGTTTACTATGACATTTATAGTAAATGCCTATCAAAATGCTTCCCTGCTGTCCTTGCTGAGTTCTTCCCTGCTGTCCCGTCTGTGTGCTTCGGCTCGACTGTCAAAGGGGAAAGAAGGTATACCTCTTTACGGAGGACAGACAGAAGGACCTGTTCGCCCAAAGCACGCTTAACGGGGGGGACAAGCGCAGGCGTTAGGGCATGCTCGGGTACCCAAGCTTCTTCCTGGCCAGCTTGGGGAGAGTGGAGGCCAATCATATATTTTTTTAGGTGTTTGCTTGACCTTCTATATGGAGGTTGAAGGTTTGTTTTTTTTAGACGTGTGTTGGACTGGCTATAGGGTACGTTGGAGGCCAGTAATATTTTTTAAGTGTGTGTTCAACACTCTATATGAAGGTTGAAGGTTTGTTTTTCCTCACATGTGTGTGGAAGTGGCTATAGGGGAGAATGGAGGCCAGTTTTTTTTAGGTGTGTGTTGGACCCTCTATATGGAATTTGAAGGTTTGTACTTAGGCGTTTGTTGGACTGGCTGTAGGGGAGGATGGAGGCCAATATTTTTTTAATTTAGGTGTGTGTTGGACCCTCTATATAGAGGTTGAAGGTTTGCACTTTTATTAGGCGTGTGCTGGACTGGCTATAGGGGAGGTTAGAGGCCATTTTTTTAAAATGTGTGTTTGACCCTCTATATTGAGGCTGAAGGTTTGTACTTTTATTAGGTGTGTCAGACTGGCTATAGTGGAGGCGTGGAAGGTTTGTACTTTTATTAGACGTGTGTTGGACTGGCTATAGGAGAGTTTGGACACCAGTATTTTTATTTTAGGTGTGTTTTGAACCCTCTATATAGAGGTTGAAGGTTTGCACTTTTATTAGGCGTGTGTTGGACTGGCTATAGGGGAGGTTAGAGGCCATTTTTTTAAAGGTGTGTGTTGGACCCTCTATATCGAGGCTGAAGGTTTGTACTTTTATTAGGTGTGCGTGTCGGACTGGCTATAGTGGAGGTTGGACGCCAGTGTTTTTTTTATTTTAGATGTGTGTTGGACCCACTATTTGGCGGTTGAAGGCTTGTACTTTTATTAGGCGTGTGTTGGACTGGCTATAGGGGAGGTCGGGGGCCAATATATTTCTATTTTCGGTGCGTGTTGGACCCTCTATATGTAGGTTGAAGGTTTGTACTTGGGCATGTGTTGGACTGGCTATAGGGGAGGTTGGAGGCCAGTACTTTGTTATTTTAGGTGTGTGTTGGATCCTCTATATAGAGATTTAAGGTTTGTACTTTTATTAGACGTGTGTTGGACTGGCTATCAGGGAGGTTGGAGGCCCGTAATTTTTTTTCAGGTGTGTTTTGGACCTTCTATATGGAGGTTGAAGGTTTGTACTTAGGCGTGTGTTGGACTGGCTATCGTGGAGGTTGGAGGCCAGTATTTTTTTATTTTAGGTATGTTGGACCCTCTATATGGAGGTTGATGGTTTGTACTTTTATTAGGCGTGTGTTGGACTGGCTATAGGGGAGGTTGGAGGCCAGAAAGTTTTTTAAGTGTTTGACCTTTTATATGGAGGTTGAAGGTTTTTACTTTTAGTAGGTGTGTGTTCGATTGGCTATAGGGGAGCTGGAGGCCAGTAATATTTTTTTCTAGGAGTGTGTTGGACCATCCATAGAGTGTTTAGAGGCTGGCCCTTTCATTAGGCATGTGTTGGGCTGTTCACTGCATATCCCTCCATGCACTGCATATCCTTCTATCCCTCTTGTCAGGAATATTTCAAATTTATGCGTTTGATGCCCATTTTCAGGATTATTTCACATTTATGTGTTTGATGCCCATTTTCAGGATTATTTCACATTTACGTGTTTGATGCCCATTTTCAAAATTATTTTGTATTTACACATTTGATGCTAATTTTCGGGGATATTTCATGTTTACGCATTTGATGCTCATTTTCAGGAATATATCATGGTGCCCATTTTCAGAATTATTTCATGTTTATGCGTTTGATGCCCATTTTCAGGAATATTTCATGTTTATGCGTTTGATGCCCATTTTCAGGAATATTTCATGTTTACGCATTTAATGCTCATTTCCAGGAATATTTCATGTTTACCCGTTTGATGCCCAATTTCAGGAATATTTAATGTTTACGCGTTTGATGCCCATTTTTAGGAATATTTTATATTTACGCGTTTGATGCCCATTTTCAGGAGTATTTAATATTTTAATGTCTTAAGCCCATTTTCAGGAATATTTCATATTTACGTGTTTGATGCTCATTTTCAGGAACATTTGATATTTACAAGTTTGATGCCCATTTTCAGGAGTATTTGATATTTTCGCGTTTGATGCTCATTTTAAGGACTATTTCATATTTGTGCGTTTGATGCCCATTTTCAGGAATATTTGATATTCACACGTTTGATACCCATTGTCAGGAATATTTGATATTCACATGTTTGATGCCCATTTTCAGGATTATTTCATATTCACGCGTTTGATACCCATTTTCAGGATTATTTCATATTTATGCGTTTCATGCCTATTTTGAGGATTATTTCATATTTACACATTGGGTGCCCATTTTCAAGAATATTTGATATTTACGCGTTTGATGCCCATTTTCAGGAATATTTAATTTTTACGCGTTTGATTTCCATTTTCAGGAATATTTGATATTTATGCGTTTGATGCCTATTTTCAGGAATATTTGATATTTATGGGTTTGATGCCCGTTTTCATGGTTATTTCATATTTACGCGTTTGCCCATTCTCAGGATTATTTCATATTTACGCGTTTTGATGCAAATTTTCAAGAATATTTCATGTTTATGCATTTGATGTCCATTTTCAGGGCTCTTCCTCCCCCCACTCCGCATATCTCCCCCGCCGAGGGGGGCGGCGGCTCCTTCTCTTGGGCTCCTCCGCCCCTGCTCTGCCTATATCCCCCGCTGAGGGGGGGCGGCGGCGCCTGTGCTTTGGCTTTTCCTCCCCCCACTCCACATATCTCCCCCGCGGAGGGGGGGTGGCAGCACCTGCGCTTGGGCTCTTCCTCCCCCACTCGGCATATCTCCCCCACGGGGGGGGCGGCGGCTCCTTCTCTTGGGCTCCTCTGGCCCTGTTCTGCCTATATCCTCCGACGAGGGGGGGGGCGGCGGCGCCTGTGCTTGGGCTCTTCCTTCCCCCCACTCTGCATATCTTCCCCATCGAGGGGGGGTGGCGGCGCCTGCGCTTGGGCTCTTCCTCCTCCATGCAGCACCTTCTCTTGGGCTCCTCCGCCCCCACTCCGCATGTCTCCCTGGTGGAGGGGGGGTGGCAGCGCCTTCTCTTGGGCTCCTCCGCCCCTGCTCCGCATATCTCCCCCGCCGAGGGGGGGGCGGCGGTGCCTTCTCTTGGGCTCCTCCGCCCCCACTCCGCAATATTTAATCTTTACGCGTTTGATGCTCATTTTAGGAATGTTTCATGTTTATGTCCATTTTCAGGAATAATTGACATTTACACGTTTGATGCCCATTTTCAGGAATATTTCATGATTACGCATTTGATGACCATTTTTAGGAACATTTCATGTTTACGCGTTTGATGCCCATTTTCAAAACTATTTCATATTTACGCGGGTGATGCCAATTTTTCGGTAATATTTCATATTGACGCATTTGATGCCCATTTTCAGGAATATTTCATATTTACGCGTTTGATGCCCAATTTCAGAAATATTTTATATTTATGCGTTTGATGCCCATTTTGGGAAATATTTCATATTGACACGTTTGATGCCCATTTTCAGGAATATTTGATATTTACGCATTTGATGCCCATTTACAGGAATATTTATGCATTTAATACCCTTTTTCAGTATTATTTCATATTTATGCGTTTGATCATTTTCAGTAATACTTAATCTTTACGCGTTTGATGCTCATTTTTAGGAATATTTCATGTTTATGAGTTTGATGCACATTTTCAGGAATTTTTCATATCTACGCTTTTGACCATTTTCAGCAATATTTCATATTTACGTGTTTGATGCCCATTTTCAGGAATATTTTTGTATGCTTTCATTCCTCATCTGTATACCTCCCTACACCCTCTGTATGATCTCCTTCCTTATCTGTTTACCTCCTTACACCCTCTGTATGTTCTCATTTCTCATCTGTATACCTCCCTACACCCTCTGTATGCTTTCAATCCTCATCTGTATACCTCCCTACACCCTCTGTATGCTTTCATTCTTCATCTGTATACCTCCCTACACCCTCTATGCTCTCATTTCTCATCTGTATACCTCCCTACACCCTCTGTATGCTCTCATTCCTCATTTGTATACCTCCCTACACCCTCTGTATGCTCTCATTCCTCATCTGTATACCTCCCTACACCCTCTGTATGATCTCATTCCTCATCTGTATTCCTCCCTACTCCCTCTGTATGCTCTCATTACTGCCATCTTGTTGTAACCTGCAGTACTCTGTGCAATGGGTTAAAAAGAACCTGTTTAGACAGTCCTACAACTCACTTGTAAAGTGAAGGCTAGTTTTAGTTTTCTATGGGATTAGTAGAGAGGCCTGTTTACTATGACATTTATAGTAAATGCCTATCAAAATGCTTCCCTGCTGTCCTTGCTGAGTTCTTCCCTGCTGTCCCGTCTGTGTGCTTCGGCTCGACTGTCAAAGGGGAAAGAAGGTATACCTCTTTACGGAGGACAGACAGAAGGACCTGTTCGCCCAAAGCACGCTTAACGGGGGGGACAAGCGCAGGCGTTAGGGCATGCTCGGGTACCCAAGCTTCTTCCTGGCCAGCTTGGGGAGAGTGGAGGCCAATCATATATTTTTTTAGGTGTTTGCTTGACCTTCTATATGGAGGTTGAAGGTTTGTTTTTTTTAGACGTGTGTTGGACTGGCTATAGGGTACGTTGGAGGCCAGTAATATTTTTTAAGTGTGTGTTCAACACTCTATATGAAGGTTGAAGGTTTGTTTTTCCTCACATGTGTGTGGAAGTGGCTATAGGGGAGAATGGAGGCCAGTTTTTTTTTAGGTGTGTGTTGGACCCTCTATATGGAATTTGAAGGTTTGTACTTAGGCGTTTGTTGGACTGGCTGTAGGGGAGGATGGAGGCCAATATTTTTTTAATTTAGGTGTGTGTTGGACCCTCTATATAGAGGTTGAAGGTTTGCACTTTTATTAGGCGTGTGCTGGACTGGCTATAGGGGAGGTTAGAGGCCATTTTTTTAAAATGTGTGTTTGACCCTCTATATTGAGGCTGAAGGTTTGTACTTTTATTAGGTGTGTCAGACTGGCTATAGTGGAGGCGTGGAAGGTTTGTACTTTTATTAGACGTGTGTTGGACTGGCTATAGGAGAGTTTGGACACCAGTATTTTTATTTTAGGTGTGTTTTGAACCCTCTATATAGAGGTTGAAGGTTTGCACTTTTATTAGGCGTGTGTTGGACTGGCTATAGGGGAGGTTAGAGGCCATTTTTTTTAAGGTGTGTGTTGGACCCTCTATATCGAGGCTGAAGGTTTGTACTTTTATTAGGTGTGTGTGTCGGACTGGCTATAGTGGAGGTTGGACGCCAGTGTTTTTTTTATTTTAGATGTGTGTTGGACCCACTATTTGGCGTTTGAAGGCTTGTACTTTTATTAGGCGTGTGTTGGACTGGCTATAGGGGAGGTCGGGGGCCAATATATTTCTATTTTCGGTGCGTGTTGGACCCTCTATATGTAGGTTGAAGGTTTGTACTTGGGCATGTGTTGGACTGGCTATAGGGGAGGTTGGAGGCCAGTACTTTGTTATTTTAGGTGTGTGTTGGATCCTCTATATAGAGATTTAAGGTTTGTACTTTTATTAGACGTGTGTTGGACTGGCTATCAGGGAGGTTGGAGGCCCGTAATTTTTTTTCAGGTGTGTTTTGGACCTTCTATATGGAGGTTGAAGGTTTGTACTTAGGCGTGTGTTGGACTGGCTATCGTGGAGGTTGGAGGCCAGTATTTTTTTATTTTAGGTATGTTGGACCCTCTATATGGAGGTTGATGGTTTGTACTTTTATTAGGCGTGTGTTGGACTGGCTATAGGGGAGGTTGGAGGCCAGAAAGTTTTTTAAGTGTTTGACCTTTTATATGGAGGTTGAAGGTTTTTACTTTTAGTAGGTGTGTGTTCGATTGGCTATAGGGGAGCTGGAGGCCAGTAATATTTTTTTCTAGGAGTGTGTTGGACCATCCATAGAGTGTTTAGAGGCTGGCCCTTTCATTAGGCATGTGTTGGGCTGTTCACTGCATATCCCTCCATGCACTGCATATCCTTCTATCCCTCTTGTCAGGAATATTTCAAATTTATGCGTTTGATGCCCATTTTCAGGATTATTTCACATTTATGTGTTTGATGCCCATTTTCAGGATTATTTCACATTTACGTGTTTGATGCCCATTTTCAAAATTATTTTGTATTTACACATTTGATGCTAATTTTCGGGGATATTTCATGTTTACGCATTTGATGCTCATTTTCAGGAATATATCATGGTGCCCATTTTCAGAATTATTTCATGTTTATGCGTTTGATGCCCATTTTCAGGAATATTTCATGTTTATGCGTTTGATGCCCATTTTCAGGAATATTTCATGTTTACGCATTTAATGCTCATTTCCAGGAATATTTCATGTTTACCCGTTTGATGCCCAATTTCAGGAATATTTAATGTTTACGCGTTTGATGCCCATTTTTAGGAATATTTTATATTTACGCGTTTGATGCCCATTTTCAGGAGTATTTAATATTTTAATGTCTTAAGCCCATTTTCAGGAATATTTCATATTTACGTGTTTGATGCTCATTTTCAGGAACATTTGATATTTACAAGTTTGATGCCCATTTTCAGGAGTATTTGATATTTTCGCGTTTGATGCTCATTTTAAGGACTATTTCATATTTGTGCGTTTGATGCCCATTTTCAGGAATATTTGATATTCACACGTTTGATACCCATTGTCAGGAATATTTGATATTCACATGTTTGATGCCCATTTTCAGGATTATTTCATATTCACGCGTTTGATACCCATTTTCAGGATTATTTCATATTTATGCGTTTCATGCCTATTTTGAGGATTATTTCATATTTACACATTGGGTGCCCATTTTCAAGAATATTTGATATTTACGCGTTTGATGCCCATTTTCAGGAATATTTAATTTTTACGCGTTTGATTTCCATTTTCAGGAATATTTGATATTTATGCGTTTGATGCCTATTTTCAGGAATATTTGATATTTATGGGTTTGATGCCCGTTTTCATGGTTATTTCATATTTACGCGTTTGCCCATTCTCAGGATTATTTCATATTTACGCGTTTTGATGCAAATTTTCAAGAATATTTCATGTTTATGCATTTGATGTCCATTTTCAGGGCTCTTCCTCCCCCCACTCCGCATATCTCCCCCGCCGAGGGGGGCGGCGGCTCCTTCTCTTGGGCTCCTCCGCCCCTGCTCTGCCTATATCCCCCGCTGAGGGGGGGCGGCGGCGCCTGTGCTTTGGCTTTTCCTCCCCCCACTCCACATATCTCCCCCGCGGAGGGGGGGTGGCGGCACCTGCGCTTGGGCTCTTCCTCCCCCACTCGGCATATCTCCCCCACGGGGGGGGGGCGGCGGCTCCTTCTCTTGGGCTCCTCCGGCCCTGTTCTGCCTATATCCCCCGACGAGGGGGGGGCGGCGGTGCCTGTGCTTGGGCTCTTCCTTCCCCCCACTCTGCATATCTTCCCCATCGAGGGGGGGTGGCGGCGCCTGCGCTTGGGCTCTTCCTCCTCCATGCAGCACCTTCTCTTGGGCTCCTCCGCCCCCACTCCGCATGTCTCCCTGGTGGAGGGGGGGCGGCAGCGCCTTCTCTTGGGCTCCTCCGCCCCTGCTCCGCATATCTCCCCCGCCGAGGGGGGGGCGGCGGTGCCTTCTCTTGGGCTCCTCCGCCCCCACTCCGCAATATTTAATCTTTACGCGTTTGATGCTCATTTTAGGAATGTTTCATGTTTATGTCCATTTTCAGGAATAATTGACATTTACACGTTTGATGCCCATTTTCAGGAATATTTCATGATTACGCATTTGATGACCATTTTTAGGAACATTTCATGTTTACGCGTTTGATGCCCATTTTCAAAACTATTTCATATTTACGCGGGTGATGCCAATTTTTCGGTAATATTTCATATTGACGCATTTGATGCCCATTTTCAGGAATATTTCATATTTACGCGTTTGATGCCCAATTTCAGAAATATTTTATATTTATGCGTTTGATGCCCATTTTGGGAAATATTTCATATTGACACGTTTGATGCCCATTTTCAGGAATATTTGATATTTACGCATTTGATGCCCATTTACAGGAATATTTATGCATTTAATACCCTTTTTCAGTATTATTTCATATTTATGCGTTTGATCATTTTCAGTAATACTTAATCTTTACGCGTTTGATGCTCATTTTTAGGAATATTTCATGTTTATGAGTTTGATGCACATTTTCAGGAATTTTTCATATCTACGCTTTTGACCATTTTCAGCAATATTTCATATTTACGTGTTTGATGCCCATTTTCAGGAATATTTTTGTATGCTTTCATTCCTCATCTGTATACCTCCCTACACCCTCTGTATGATCTCCTTCCTTATCTGTTTACCTCCTTACACCCTCTGTATGTTCTCATTTCTCATCTGTATACCTCCCTACACCCTCTGTATGCTTTCAATCCTCATCTGTATACCTCCCTACACCCTCTGTATGCTTTCATTCTTCATCTGTATACCTCCCTACACCCTCTATGCTCTCATTTCTCATCTGTATACCTCCCTACACCCTCTGTATGCTCTCATTCCTCATTTGTATACCTCCCTACACCCTCTGTATGCTCTCATTCCTCATCTGTATACCTCCCTACACCCTCTGTATGATCTCATTCCTCATCTGTATTCCTCCCTACTCCCTCTGTATGCTCTCATTACTGCCATCTTGTTGTAACCTGCAGTACTCTGTGCAATGGGTTAAAAAGAACCTGTTTAGACAGTCCTACAACTCACTTGTAAAGTGAAGGCTAGTTTTAGTTTTCTATGGGATTAGTAGAGAGGCCTGTTTACTATGACATTTATAGTAAATGCCTATCAAAATGCTTCCCTGCTGTCCTTGCTGAGTTCTTCCCTGCTGTCCCGTCTGTGTGCTTCGGCTCGACTGTCAAAGGGGAAAGAAGGTATACCTCTTTACGGAGGACAGACAGAAGGACCTGTTCGCCCAAAGCACGCTTAACGGGGGGGACAAGCGCAGGCGTTAGGGCATGCTCGGGTACCCAAGCTTCTTCCTGGCCAGCTTGGGGAGAGTGGAGGCCAATCATATATTTTTTTAGGTGTTTGCTTGACCTTCTATATGGAGGTTGAAGGTTTGTTTTTTTTAGACGTGTGTTGGACTGGCTATAGGGGACGTTGGAGGCCAGTAATATTTTTTAAGTGTGTGTTCAACACTCTATATGAAGGTTGAAGGTTTGTTTTTCCTCACATGTGTGTGGAAGTGGCTATAGGAGAGAATGGAGGCCAGTTTTTTTTAGGTGTGTGTTGGACCCTCTATATGGAATTTGAAGGTTTGTACTTAGGCGTTTGTTGGACTGGCTGTAGGGGAGGATGGAGGCCAATATTTTTTTAATTTAGGTGTGTGTTGGACCCTCTATATAGAGGTTGAAGGTTTGCACTTTTATTAGGCGTGTGCTGGACTGGCTATAGGGGAGGTTAGAGGCCATTTTTTTAAGGTGTGTGTTTGACCCTCTATATTGAGGCTGAAGGTTTGTACTTTTATTAGGTGTGTGTCAGACTGGCTATAGTGGAGGTGTGGAAGGTTTGTACTTTTATTAGACGTGTGTTGGACTGGCTATAGGAGAGTTTGGACACCAGTATTTTTATTTTAGGTGTGTTTTGAACCCTCTATATAGAGGTTGAAGGTTTGCACTTTTATTAGGCGTGTGCTGGACTGGCTATAGGGGAGGTTAGAGGCCATTTTTTAAGGTGTGTGTTGGACCCTCTATATCGAGGCTGAAGGTTTGTACTTTTATTAGGTGTGTGTGTCGGACTGGCTATAGTGGAGGTTGGACGCCAGTGTTTTTTTTATTTTAGATGTGTGTTGGACCCACTATTTGGCGGTTGAAGGCTTGTACTTTTATTAGGCGTGTGTTGGACTGGCTATAGGGGAGGTCGGGGGCCAATATATTTCTATTTTCGGTGCGTGTTGGACCCTCTATATGTAGGTTGAAGGTTTGTACTTGGGCATGTGTTGGACTGGCTATAGGGGAGGTTGGAGGCCAGTACTTTGTTATTTTAGGTGTGTGTTGGATCCTCTATATAGAGATTTAAGGTTTGTACTTTTATTAGACGTGTGTTGGACTGGCTATCAGGGAGGTTGGAGGCCCGTAATTTTTTTTCAGGTGTGTTTTGGACCTTCTATATGGAGGTTGAAGGTTTGTACTTGGGCATGTGTTGGACTGGCTATAGGGGAGGTTGGAGGCCAGTACTTTGTTATTTTAGGTGTGTGTTGGATCCTCTATATAGAGATTTAAGGTTTGTACTTTTATTAGACGTGTGTTGGACTGGCTATCAGGGAGGTTGGAGGCCCGTAATTTTTTTTCAGGTGTGTTTTGGACCTTCTATATGGAGGTTGAAGGTTTGTACTTAGGCGTGTGTTGGACTGGCTATCGTGGAGGTTGGAGGCCAGTATTTTTTTATTTTAGGTATGTTGGACCCTCTATATGGAGGTTGATGGTTTGTACTTTTATTAGGCGTGTGTTGGACTGGCTATAGGGGAGGTTGGAGGCCAGAAAGTTTTTTAAGTGTTTGACCTTTTATATGGAGGTTGAAGGTTTTTACTTTTAGTAGGTGTGTGTTCGATTGGCTATAGGGGAGCTGGAGGCCAGTAATATTTTTTTCTAGGAGTGTGTTGGACCATCCATAGAGTGTTTAGAGGCTGGCCCTTTCATTAGGCATGTGTTGGGCTGTTCACTGCATATCCCTCCATGCACTGCATATCCTTCTATCCCTCTTGTCAGGAATATTTCAAATTTATGCGTTTGATGCCCCTTTTTCAGGATTATTTCACATTTATGTGTTTGATGCCCATTTTCAGGATTATTTCACATTTACGTGTTTGATGCCCATTTTCAAAATTATTTTGTATTTACACATTTGATGCTAATTTTCGGGGATATTTCATGTTTACGCATTTGATGCTCATTTTCAGGAATATATCATGGTGCCCATTTTCAGAATTATTTCATGTTTATGCGTTTGATGCCCATTTTCAGGAATATTTCATGTTTATGCGTTTGATGCCCATTTTCAGGAATATTTCATGTTTACGCATTTGATGCTCATTTCCAGGAATATTTCATGTTTACCCGTTTGATGCCCAATTTCAGGAATATTTAATGTTTACGCGTTTGATGCCCATTTTTAGGAATATTTTATATTTACGCGTTTGATGCCCATTTTCAGGAGTATTTAATATTTTAATGTCTTAAGCCCATTTTCAGGAATATTTCATATTTACGTGTTTGATGCTCATTTTCAGGAACATTTGATATTTACAAGTTTGATGCCCATTTTCAGGAGTATTTGATATTTTCGCGTTTGATGCTCATTTTAAGGACTATTTCATATTTGCGCGTTTGATGCCCATTTTCAGGAATATTTGATATTCACACGTTTGATACCCATTGTCAGGAATATTTGATATTTACATGTTTGATGCCCATTTTCAGGATTATTTCATATTCACGCGTTTGATACCCATTTTCAGGATTATTTCATATTTATGCGTTTCATGCCTATTTTGAGGATTATTTCATATTTACACATTGGGTGCCCATTTTCAAGAATATTTGATATTTACGCGTTTGATGCCCATTTTCAGGAATATTTAATTTTTACGCGTTTGATTTCCATTTTCAGGAATATTTGATATTTATGCGTTTGATGCCTATTTTCAGGAATATTTGATATTTATGGGTTTGATGCCCGTTTTCATGGTTATTTCATATTTACGCGTTTGCCCATTCTCAGGATTATTTCATATTTACGCGCTTTGATGCAAATTTTCAAGAATATTTCATGTTTATGCGTTTGATGTCCATTTTCAGGGCTCTTCCTCCCCCCACTCCGCATATCACCCCCGCCGAGGGGGGCGGCGGCTCCTTCTCTTGGGCTCCTCCGCCCCTGCTCTGCCTATATCCCCCGCTGAGGGGGGGCGGCGGCGCCTGTGCTTTGGCTTTTCCTCCCCCCACTCCACATATCTCCCCCGCGGAGGGGGGGTGGCGGCACCTGCGCTTGGGCTCTTCCTCCCCCACTCGGCATATCTCCCCCACCGGGGGGGGCGGCGGCTCCTTCTCTTGGGCTCCTCCGGCCCTGTTCTGCCTATATCCCCCGACGAGGGGGGGGCGGCGGCGGCGCCTGTGCTTGGGCTCTTCCTTCCCCCCACTCTGCATATCTTCCCCATCGAGGGGGGGTGGCGGCGCCTGCGCTTGGGCTCTTCCTCCTCCATGCAGCACCTTCTCTTGGGCTCCTCCGCCCCCACTCCGCATGTCTCCCTGGTGGAGGGGGGCGGCAGCACCTTCTCTTGGGCTCCTCCGCCCCTGCTCCGCATATCTCCCCCGCCGAGGGGGGGGGCGGCGGTGCCTTCTCTTGGGCTCCTCCGCCCCCACTCCGCAATATTTAATCTTTACGCGTTTGATGCTCATTTTAGGAATGTTTCATGTTTATGCCCATTTTCAGGAATAATTGACATTTACACGTTTGATGCCCATTTTCAGGAATATTTCATGATTACGCATTTGATGACCATTTTTAGGAACATTTCATGTTTACGCGTTTGATGCCCATTTTCAAAACTATTTCATATTTACGCGGGTGATGCCAATTTTTCGGTAATATTTCATATTGACGCATTTGATGCCCATTTTCAGGAATATTTCATATTTACGCGTTTGATGCCCAATTTCAGAAATATTTTATATTTATGCGTTTGATGCCCATTTTGGGAAATATTTCATATTGACACGTTTGATGCCCATTTTCAGGAATATTTGATATTTACGCATTTGATGCCCATTTACAGGAATATTTATGCATTTAATACCCTTTTTCAGTATTATTTCATATTTATGCGTTTGATCATTTTCAGTAATACTTAATCTTTACGCGTTTGATGCTCATTTTTAGGAATATTTCATGTTTATGAGTTTGATGCACATTTTCAGGAATTTTTCATATCTACGCTTTTGACCATTTTCAGCAATATTTCATATTTACGTGTTTGATGCCCATTTTCAGGAATATTTTTGTATGCTTTCATTCCTCATCTGTATACCTCCCTACACCCTCTGTATGATCTCCTTCCTTATCTGTTTACCTCCTTACACCCTCTGTATGTTCTCATTTCTCATCTGTATACCTCCCTACACCCTCTGTATGCTTTCAATCCTCATCTGTATACCTCCCTACACCCTCTGTATGCTTTCATTCTTCATCTGTATACCTCCCTACACCCTCTATGCTCTCATTTCTCATCTGTATACCTCCCTACACCCTCTGTATGCTCTCATTCCTCATTTGTATACCTCCCTACACCCTCTGTATGCTCTCATTCCTCATCTGTATACCTCCCTACACCCTCTGTATGATCTCATTCCTCATCTGTATTCCTCCCTACTCCCTCTGTATGCTCTCATTACTGCCATCTTGTTGTAACCTGCAGTACTCTGTGCAATGGGTTAAAAAGAACCTGTTTAGACAGTCCTACAACTCACTTGTAAAGTGAAGGCTAGTTTTAGTTTTCTATGGGATTAGTAGAGAGGCCTGTTTACTATGACATTTATAGTAAATGCCTATCAAAATGCTTCCCTGCTGTCCTTGCTGAGTTCTTCCCTGCTGTCCTGTCTGTGTGCTTCGGCTCGACTGTCAAAGGGGAAAGAAGGTATACCTCTTTACGGAGGACAGACAGAAGGACCTGTTCGCCCAAAGCACGCTTAACGGGGGGGACAAGCGCAGGCGTTAGGGCATGCTCGGGTACCCAAGCTTCTTCCTGGCCAGCTTGGGGAGAGTGGAGGCCAATCATATATTTTTTTAGGTGTTTGCTTGACCTTCTATATGGAGGTTGAAGGTTTGTTTTTTTTAGACGTGTGTTGGACTGGCTATAGGGGACGTTGGAGGCCAGTAATATTTTTTAAGTGTGTGTTCAACACTCTATATGAAGGTTGAAGGTTTGTTTTTCCTCACATGTGTGTGGAAGTGGCTATAGGAGAGAATGGAGGCCAGTTTTTTTTAGGTGTGTGTTGGACCCTCTATATGGAATTTGAAGGTTTGTACTTAGGCGTTTGTTGGACTGGCTGTAGGGGAGGATGGAGGCCAATATTTTTTTAATTTAGGTGTGTGTTGGACCCTCTATATAGAGGTTGAAGGTTTGCACTTTTATTAGGCGTGTGCTGGACTGGCTATAGGGGAGGTTAGAGGCCATTTTTTTAAGGTGTGTGTTTGACCCTCTATATTGAGGCTGAAGGTTTGTACTTTTATTAGGTGTGTGTCAGACTGGCTATAGTGGAGGTGTGGAAGGTTTGTACTTTTATTAGACGTGTGTTGGACTGGCTATAGGAGAGTTTGGACACCAGTATTTTTATTTTAGGTGTGTTTTGAACCCTCTATATAGAGGTTGAAGGTTTGCACTTTTATTAGGCGTGTGTTGGACTGGCTATAGGGGAGGTTAGAGGCCATTTTTTTAAGGTGTGTGTTGGACCCTCTATATCGAGGCTGAAGGTTTGTACTTTTATTAGGTGTGTGTGTCGGACTGGCTATAGTGGAGGTTGGACGCCAGTGTTTTTTTTATTTTAGATGTGTGTTGGACCCACTATTTGGCGGTTGAAGGCTTGTACTTTTATTAGGCGTGTGTTGGACTGGCTATAGGGGAGGTCGGGGGCCAATATATTTCTATTTTCGGTGCGTGTTGGACCCTCTATATGTAGGTTGAAGGTTTGTACTTGGGCATGTGTTGGACTGGCTATAGGGGAGGTTGGAGGCCAGTACTTTGTTATTTTAGGTGTGTGTTGGATCCTCTATATAGAGATTTAAGGTTTGTACTTTTATTAGACGTGTGTTGGACTGGCTATCAGGGAGGTTGGAGGCCCGTAATTTTTTTTCAGGTGTGTTTTGGACCTTCTATATGGAGGTTGAAGGTTTGTACTTGGGCATGTGTTGGACTGGCTATAGGGGAGGTTGGAGGCCAGTACTTTGTTATTTTAGGTGTGTGTTGGATCCTCTATATAGAGATTTAAGGTTTGTACTTTTATTAGACGTGTGTTGGACTGGCTATCAGGGAGGTTGGAGGCCCGTAATTTTTTTTCAGGTGTGTTTTGGACCTTCTATATGGAGGTTGAAGGTTTGTACTTAGGCGTGTGTTGGACTGGCTATCGTGGAGGTTGGAGGCCCGTAATTTTTTTTCAGGTGTGTTTTGGACCTTCTATATGGAGGTTGAAGGTTTGTACTTGGGCATGTGTTGGACTGGCTATAGGGGAGGTTGGAGGCCAGTACTTTGTTATTTTAGGTGTGTGTTGGATCCTCTATATAGAGATTTAAGGTTTGTACTTTTATTAGACGTGTGTTGGACTGGCTATCAGGGAGGTTGGAGGCCCGTAATTTTTTTTCAGGTGTGTTTTGGACCTTCTATATGGAGGTTGAAGGTTTGTACTTAGGCGTGTGTTGGACTGGCTATCGTGGAGGTTGGAGGCCAGTATTTTTTTATTTTAGGTATGTTGGACCCTCTATATGGAGGTTGATGGTTTGTACTTTTATTAGGCGTGTGTTGGACTGGCTATAGGGGAGGTTGGAGGCCAGAAAGTTTTTTAAGTGTTTGACCTTTTATATGGAGGTTGAAGGTTTTTACTTTTAGTAGGTGTGTGTTCGATTGGCTATAGGGGAGCTGGAGGCCAGTAATATTTTTTTCTAGGAGTGTGTTGGACCATCCATAGAGTGTTTAGAGGCTGGCCCTTTCATTAGGCATGTGTTGGGCTGTTCACTGCATATCCCTCCATGCACTGCATATCCTTCTATCCCTCTTGTCAGGAATATTTCAAATTTATGCGTTTGATGCCCCTTTTTCAGGATTATTTCACATTTATGTGTTTGATGCCCATTTTCAGGATTATTTCACATTTACGTGTTTGATGCCCATTTTCAAAATTATTTTGTATTTACACATTTGATGCTAATTTTCGGGGATATTTCATGTTTACGCATTTGATGCTCATTTTCAGGAATATATCATGGTGCCCATTTTCAGAATTATTTCATGTTTATGCGTTTGATGCCCATTTTCAGGAATATTTCATGTTTATGCGTTTGATGCCCATTTTCAGGAATATTTCATGTTTACGCATTTGATGCTCATTTCCAGGAATATTTCATGTTTACCCGTTTGATGCCCAATTTCAGGAATATTTAATGTTTACGCGTTTGATGCCCATTTTTAGGAATATTTTATATTTACGCGTTTGATGCCCATTTTCAGGAGTATTTAATATTTTAATGTCTTAAGCCCATTTTCAGGAATATTTCATATTTACGTGTTTGATGCTCATTTTCAGGAACATTTGATATTTACAAGTTTGATGCCCATTTTCAGGAGTATTTGATATTTTCGCGTTTGATGCTCATTTTAAGGACTATTTCATATTTGTGCGTTTGATGCCCATTTTCAGGAATATTTGATATTCACACGTTTGATACCCATTGTCAGGAATATTTGATATTTACATGTTTGATGCCCATTTTCAGGATTATTTCATATTCACGCGTTTGATACCCATTTTCAGGATTATTTCATATTTATGCGTTTCATGCCTATTTTGAGGATTATTTCATATTTACACATTGGGTGCCCATTTTCAAGAATATTTGATATTTACGCGTTTGATGCCCATTTTCAGGAATATTTAATTTTTACGCGTTTGATTTCCATTTTCAGGAATATTTGATATTTATGCGTTTGATGCCTATTTTCAGGAATATTTGATATTTATGGGTTTGATGCCCGTTTTCATGGTTATTTCATATTTACGCGTTTGCCCATTCTCAGGATTATTTCATATTTACGCGTTTTGATGCAAATTTTCAAGAATATTTCATGTTTATGCGTTTGATGTCCATTTTCAGGGCTCTTCCTCCCCCCACTCCGCATATCACCCCCGCCGAGGGGGGCGGCGGCTCCTTCTCTTGGGCTCCTCCGCCCCTGCTCTGCCTATATCCCCCGCTGAGGGGGGGCGGCGGCGCCTGTGCTTTGGCTTTTCCTCCCCCCACTCCACATATCTCCCCCGCGGAGGGGGGGTGGCGGCACCTGCGCTTGGGCTCTTCCTCCCCCACTCGGCATATCTCCCCCACCGGGGGGGCGGCGGCTCCTTCTCTTGGGCTCCTCCGGCCCTGTTCTGCCTATATCCCCCGACGAGGGGGGGGCGGCGGCGCCTGTGCTTGGGCTCTTCCTTCCCCCCACTCTGCATATCTTCCCCATCGAGGGGGGGTGGCGGCGCCTGCGCTTGGGCTCTTCCTCCTCCATGCAGCACCTTCTCTTGGGCTCCTCCGCCCCCACTCCGCATGTCTCCCTGGTGGAGGGGGGGCGGCAGCACCTTCTCTTGGGCTCCTCCGCCCCTGCTCCGCATATCTCCCCCGCCGAGGGGGGGGCGGCGGTGCCTTCTCTTGGGCTCCTCCGCCCCCACTCCGCAATATTTAATCTTTACGCGTTTAATGCTCATTTTAGGAATGTTTCATGTTTATGCCCATTTTCAGGAATAATTGACATTTACACGTTTGATGCCCATTTTCAGGAATATTTCATGATTACGCATTTGATGACCATTTTCAAAACTATTTCATATTTACGCGGGTGATGCCAATTTTTCGGTAATATTTCATATTGACGCATTTGATGCCCATTTTCAGGAATATTTCATATTTACGCGTTTGATGCCCAATTTCAGAAATATTTTATATTTATGCGTTTGATGCCCATTTTGGGAAATATTTCATATTGACACGTTTGATGCCCATTTTCAGGAATATTTGATATTTACGCATTTGATGCCCATTTACAGGAATATTTATGCATTTAATACCCTTTTTCAGTATTATTTCATATTTATGCGTTTGATCATTTTCAGTAATACTTAATCTTTACGCGTTTGATGCTCATTTTTAGGAATATTTCATGTTTATGAGTTTGATGCACATTTTCAGGAATTTTTCATATCTACGCTTTTGACCATTTTCAGCAATATTTCATATTTACGTGTTTGATGCCCATTTTCAGGAATATTTTTGTATGCTTTCATTCCTCATCTGTATACCTCCCTACACCCTCTGTATGATCTCCTTCCTTATCTGTTTACCTCCTTACACCCTCTGTATGTTCTCATTTCTCATCTGTATACCTCCCTACACCCTCTGTATGCTTTCAATCCTCATCTGTATACCTCCCTACACCCTCTGTATGCTTTCATTCTTCATCTGTATACCTCCCTACACCCTCTATGCTCTCATTTCTCATCTGTATACCTCCCTACACCCTCTGTATGCTCTCATTCCTCATTTGTATACCTCCCTACACCCTCTGTATGCTCTCATTCCTCATCTGTATACCTCCCTACACCCTCTGTATGATCTCATTCCTCATCTGTATTCCTCCCTACTCCCTCTGTATGCTCTCATTACTGCCATCTTGTTGTAACCTGCAGTACTCTGTGCAATGGGTTAAAAAGAACCTGTTTAGACAGTCCTACAACTCACTTGTAAAGTGAAGGCTAGTTTTAGTTTTCTATGGGATTAGTAGAGAGGCCTGTTTACTATGACATTTATAGTAAATGCCTATCAAAATGCTTCCCTGCTGTCCTTGCTGAGTTCTTCCCTGCTGTCCCGTCTGTGTGCTTCGGCTCGACTGTCAAAGGGGAAAGAAGGTATACCTCTTTACGGAGGACAGACAGAAGGACCTGTTCGCCCAAAGCACGCTTAACGGGGGGGACAAGCGCAGGCGTTAGGGCATGCTCGGGTACCCAAGCTTCTTCCTGGCCAGCTTGGGGAGAGTGGAGGCCAATCATATATTTTTTTAGGTGTTTGCTTGACCTTCTATATGGAGGTTGAAGGTTTGTTTTTTTTAGACGTGTGTTGGACTGGCTATAGGGTACGTTGGAGGCCAGTAATATTTTTTAAGTGTGTGTTCAACACTCTATATGAAGGTTGAAGGTTTGTTTTTCCTCACATGTGTGTGGAAGTGGCTATAGGGGAGAATGGAGGCCAGTTTTTTTTAGGTGTGTGTTGGACCCTCTATATGGAATTTGAAGGTTTGTACTTAGGCGTTTGTTGGACTGGCTGTAGGGGAGGATGGAGGCCAATATTTTTTTAATTTAGGTGTGTGTTGGACCCTCTATATAGAGGTTGAAGGTTTGCACTTTTATTAGGCGTGTGCTGGACTGGCTATAGGGGAGGTTAGAGGCCATTTTTTTAAGGTGTGTGTTTGACCCTCTATATTGAGGCTGAAGGTTTGTACTTTTATTAGGTGTGTCAGACTGGCTATAGTGGAGGCGTGGAAGGTTTGTACTTTTATTAGACGTGTGTTGGACTGGCTATAGGAGAGTTTGGACACCAGTATTTTTATTTTAGGTGTGTTTTGAACCCTCTATATAGAGGTTGAAGGTTTGCACTTTTATTAGGCGTGTGTTGGACTGGCTATAGGGGAGGTTAGAGGCCATTTTTTTAAGGTGTGTGTTGGACCCTCTATATCGAGGCTGAAGGTTTGTACTTTTATTAGGTGTGTGTGTCGGACTGGCTATAGTGGAGGTTGGACGCCAGTGTTTTTTTTATTTTAGATGTGTGTTGGACCCACTATTTGGCGGTTGAAGGCTTGTACTTTTATTAGGCGTGTGTTGGACTGGCTATAGGGGAGGTCGGGGGCCAATATATTTCTATTTTCGGTGCGTGTTGGACCCTCTATATGTAGGTTGAAGGTTTGTACTTGGGCATGTGTTGGACTGGCTATAGGGGAGGTTGGAGGCCAGTACTTTGTTATTTTAGGTGTGTGTTGGATCCTCTATATAGAGATTTAAGGTTTGTACTTTTATTAGACGTGTGTTGGACTGGCTATCAGGGAGGTTGGAGGCCCGTAATTTTTTTTCAGGTGTGTTTTGGACCTTCTATATGGAGGTTGAAGGTTTGTACTTAGGCGTGTGTTGGACTGGCTATCGTGGAGGTTGGAGGCCAGTATTTTTTTATTTTAGGTATGTTGGACCCTCTATATGGA
This sequence comes from Pelophylax lessonae, assembly GCF_965119305.1. Classification (NCBI taxonomy): domain Eukaryota; kingdom Metazoa; phylum Chordata; class Amphibia; order Anura; family Ranidae; genus Pelophylax; species Pelophylax lessonae. The sequence continues at coordinate 63,268 of NW_028120102.1, forward strand.
GGTTGATGGTTTGTACTTTTATTAGGCGTGTGTTGGACTGGCTATAGGGGAGGTTGGAGGCCAGAAAGTTTTTTAAGTGTTTGACCTTTTATATGGAGGTTGAAGGTTTTTACTTTTAGTAGGTGTGTGTTCGATTGGCTATAGGGGAGCTGGAGGCCAGTAATATTTTTTTCTAGGAGTGTGTTGGACCATCCATAGAGTGTTTAGAGGCTGGCCCTTTCATTAGGCATGTGTTGGGCTGTTCACTGCATATCCCTCCATGCACTGCATATCCTTCTATCCCTCTTGTCAGGAATATTTCAAATTTATGCGTTTGATGCCCATTTTCAGGATTATTTCACATTTATGTGTTTGATGCCCATTTTCAGGATTATTTCACATTTACGTGTTTGATGCCCATTTTCAAAATTATTTTGTATTTACACATTTGATGCAAATTTTCGGGGATATTTCATGTTTACGCATTTGATGCTCATTTTCAGGAATATATCATGGTGCCCATTTTCAGAATTATTTCATGTTTATGCGTTTGATGCCCATTTTCAGGAATATTTCATGTTTATGCGTTTGATGCCCATTTTCAGGAATATTTCATGTTTACGCATTTGATGCTCATTTCCAGGAATATTTCATGTTTACCCGTTTGATGCCCAATTTCAGGAATATTTAATGTTTACGCGTTTGATGCCCATTTTTAGGAATATTTTATATTTACGCGTTTGATGCCCATTTTCAGGAGTATTTAATATTTTAATGTCTTAAGCCCATTTTCAGGAATATTTCATATTTACGTGTTTGATGCTCATTTTCAGGAACATTTGATATTTACAAGTTTGATGCCCATTTTCAGGAGTATTTGATATTTTCGCGTTTGATACCCATTGTCAGGAATATTTGATATTCACACGTTTGATACCCATTGTCAGGAATATTTGATATTTACATGTTTGATGCCCATTTTCAGGATTATTTCATATTCACGCGTTTGATACCCATTTTCAGGATTATTTCATATTTATGCGTTTCATGCCTATTTTGAGGATTATTTCATATTTACACATTGGGTGCCCATTTTCAAGAATATTTGATATTTACGCGTTTGATGCCCATTTTCAGGAATATTTAATTTTTACGCGTTTGATTTCCATTTTCAGGAATATTTGATATTTATGCGTTTGATGCCTATTTTCAGGAATATTTGATATTTATGGGTTTGATGCCCGTTTTCATGGTTATTTCATATTTACGCGTTTGCCCATTCTCAGGATTATTTCATATTTACGCGTTTTGATGCAAATTTTCAAGAATATTTCATGTTTATGCGTTTGATGTCCATTTTCAGGGCTCTTCCTCCCCCCCACTCCGCATATCACCCCCGCCGAGGGGGGCGGCGGCTCCTTCTCTTGGGCTCCTCCGCCCCTGCTCTGCCTATATCCCCCGCTGAGGGGGGGCGGCGGCGCCTGTGCTTTGGCTTTTCCTCCCCCCACTCCACATATCTCCCCCGCGGAGGGGGGGGGTGGCGGCACCTGCGCTTGGGCTCTTCCTCCCCCACTCGGCATATCTCCCCCACCGGGGGGGCGGCGGCTCCTTCTCTTGGGCTCCTCCGGCCCTGTTCTGCCTATATCCCCCGACGAGGGGGGGGCGGCGGCGCCTGTGCTTGGGCTCTTCCTTCCCCCCACTCTGCATATCTTCCCCATCGAGGGGGGGTGGCGGCGCCTGCGCTTGGGCTCTTCCTCCTCCATGCAGCACCTTCTCTTGGGCTCCTCCGCCCCCACTCCGCATGTCTCCCTGGTGGAGGGGGGGCGGCAGCACCTTCTCTTGGGCTCCTCCGCCCCTGCTCCGCATATCTCCCCCGCCGAGGGGGGGCGGCGGTGCCTTCTCTTGGGCTCCTCCGCCCCCACTCCGCAATATTTAATCTTTACGCGTTTGATGCTCATTTTAGGAATGTTTCATGTTTATGCCCATTTTCAGGAATAATTGACATTTACACGTTTGATGCCCATTTTCAGGAATATTTCATGATTACGCATTTGATGACCATTTTCAAAACTATTTCATATTTACGCGGGTGATGCCAATTTTTCGGTAATATTTCATATTGACGCATTTGATGCCCATTTTCAGGAATATTTCATATTTACGCGTTTGATGCCCAATTTCAGAAATATTTTATATTTATGCGTTTGATGCCCATTTTGGGAAATATTTCATATTGACACGTTTGATGCCCATTTTCAGGAATATTTGATATTTACGCATTTAATGCCCATTTACAGGAATATTTATGCATTTAATACCCTTTTTCAGTATTATTTCATATTTATGCGTTTGATCATTTTCAGTAATACTTAATCTTTACGCGTTTGATGCTCATTTTTAGGAATATTTCATGTTTATGAGTTTGATGCACATTTTCAGGAATTTTTCATATCTACGCTTTTGACCATTTTCAGCAATATTTCATATTTACGTGTTTGATGCCCATTTTCAGGAATATTTTTGTATGCTTTCATTCCTCATCTGTATACCTCCCTACACCCTCTGTATGATCTCCTTCCTTATCTGTTTACCTCCTTACACCCTCTGTATGTTCTCATTTCTCATCTGTATACCTCCCTACACCCTCTGTATGCTTTCAATCCTCATCTGTATACCTCCCTACACCCTCTGTATGCTTTCATTCTTCATCTGTATACCTCCCTACACCCTCTATGCTCTCATTTCTCATCTGTATACCTCCCTACACCCTCTGTATGCTCTCATTCCTCATTTGTATACCTCCCTACACCCTCTGTATGCTCTCATTCCTCATCTGTATACCTCCCTACACCCTCTGTATGATCTCATTCCTCATCTGTATTCCTCCCTACTCCCTCTGTATGCTCTCATTACTGCCATCTTGTTGTAACCTGCAGTACTCTGTGCAATGGGTTAAAAAGAACCTGTTTAGACAGTCCTACAACTCACTTGTAAAGTGAAGGCTAGTTTTAGTTTTCTATGGGATTAGTAGAGAGGCCTGTTTACTATGACATTTATAGTAAATGCCTATCAAAATGCTTCCCTGCTGTCCTTGCTGAGTTCTTCCCTGCTGTCCCGTCTGTGTGCTTCGGCTCGACTGTCAAAGGGGAAAGAAGGTATACCTCTTTACGGAGGACAGACAGAAGGACCTGTTCGCCCAAAGCACGCTTAACGGGGGGGACAAGCGCAGGCGTTAGGGCATGCTCGGGTACCCAAGCTTCTTCCTGGCCAGCTTGGGGAGAGTGGAGGCCAATCATATATTTTTTTAGGTGTTTGCTTGACCTTCTATATGGAGGTTGAAGGTTTGTTTTTTTTAGACGTGTGTTGGACTGGCTATAGGGTACGTTGGAGGCCAGTAATATTTTTTAAGTGTGTGTTCAACACTCTATATGAAGGTTGAAGGTTTGTTTTTCCTCACATGTGTGTGGAAGTGGCTATAGGGGAGAATGGAGGCCAGTTTTTTTTAGGTGTGTGTTGGACCCTCTATATGGAATTTGAAGGTTTGTACTTAGGCGTTTGTTGGACTGGCTGTAGGGGAGGATGGAGGCCAATATTTTTTTAATTTAGGTGTGTGTTGGACCCTCTATATAGAGGTTGAAGGTTTGCACTTTTATTAGGCGTGTGCTGGACTGGCTATAGGGGAGGTTAGAGGCCATTTTTTTAAGGTGTGTGTTTGACCCTCTATATTGAGGCTGAAGGTTTGTACTTTTATTAGGTGTGTCAGACTGGCTATAGTGGAGGCGTGGAAGGTTTGTACTTTTATTAGACGTGTGTTGGACTGGCTATAGGAGAGTTTGGACACCAGTATTTTTATTTTAGGTGTGTTTTGAACCCTCTATATAGAGGTTGAAGGTTTGCACTTTTATTAGGCGTGTGTTGGACTGGCTATAGGGGAGGTTAGAGGCCATTTTTTTAAGGTGTGTGTTGGACCCTCTATATCGAGGCTGAAGGTTTGTACTTTTATTAGGTGTGTGTGTCGGACTGGCTATAGTGGAGGTTGGACGCCAGTGTTTTTTTTATTTTAGATGTGTGTTGGACCCACTATTTGGCGGTTGAAGGCTTGTACTTTTATTAGGCGTGTGTTGGACTGGCTATAGGGGAGGTCGGGGGCCAATATATTTCTATTTTCGGTGCGTGTTGGACCCTCTATATGTAGGTTGAAGGTTTGTACTTGGGCATGTGTTGGACTGGCTATAGGGGAGGTTGGAGGCCAGTACTTTGTTATTTTAGGTGTGTGTTGGATCCTCTATATAGAGATTTAAGGTTTGTACTTTTATTAGACGTGTGTTGGACTGGCTATCAGGGAGGTTGGAGGCCCGTAATTTTTTTTCAGGTGTGTTTTGGACCTTCTATATGGAGGTTGAAGGTTTGTACTTAGGCGTGTGTTGGACTGGCTATCGTGGAGGTTGGAGGCCAGTATTTTTTTATTTTAGGTATGTTGGACCCTCTATATGGAGGTTGATGGTTTGTACTTTTATTAGGCGTGTGTTGGACTGGCTATAGGGGAGGTTGGAGGCCAGAAAGTTTTTTAAGTGTTTGACCTTTTATATGGAGGTTGAAGGTTTTTACTTTTAGTAGGTGTGTGTTCGATTGGCTATAGGGGAGCTGGAGGCCAGTAATATTTTTTTCTAGGAGTGTGTTGGACCATCCATAGAGTGTTTAGAGGCTGGCCCTTTCATTAGGCATGTGTTGGGCTGTTCACTGCATATCCCTCCATGCACTGCATATCCTTCTATCCCTCTTGTCAGGAATATTTCAAATTTATGCGTTTGATGCCCATTTTCAGGATTATTTCACATTTATGTGTTTGATGCCCATTTTCAGGATTATTTCACATTTACGTGTTTGATGCCCATTTTCAAAATTATTTTGTATTTACACATTTGATGCAAATTTTCGGGGATATTTCATGTTTACGCATTTGATGCTCATTTTCAGGAATATATCATGGTGCCCATTTTCAGAATTATTTCATGTTTATGCGTTTGATGCCCATTTTCAGGAATATTTCATGTTTATGCGTTTGATGCCCATTTTCAGGAATATTTCATGTTTACGCATTTGATGCTCATTTCCAGGAATATTTCATGTTTACCCGTTTGATGCCCAATTTCAGGAATATTTAATGTTTACGCGTTTGATGCCCATTTTTAGGAATATTTTATATTTACGCGTTTGATGCCCATTTTCAGGAGTATTTAATATTTTAATGTCTTAAGCCCATTTTCAGGAATATTTCATATTTACGTGTTTGATGCTCATTTTCAGGAACATTTGATATTTACAAGTTTGATGCCCATTTTCAGGAGTATTTGATATTTTCGCGTTTGATACCCATTGTCAGGAATATTTGATATTCACACGTTTGATACCCATTGTCAGGAATATTTGATATTTACATGTTTGATGCCCATTTTCAGGATTATTTCATATTCACGCGTTTGATACCCATTTTCAGGATTATTTCATATTTATGCGTTTCATGCCTATTTTGAGGATTATTTCATATTTACACATTGGGTGCCCATTTTCAAGAATATTTGATATTTACGCGTTTGATGCCCATTTTCAGGAATATTTAATTTTTACGCGTTTGATTTCCATTTTCAGGAATATTTGATATTTATGCGTTTGATGCCTATTTTCAGGAATATTTGATATTTATGGGTTTGATGCCCGTTTTCATGGTTATTTCATATTTACGCGTTTGCCCATTCTCAGGATTATTTCATATTTATGCGTTTTGATGCAAATTTTCAAGAATATTTCATGTTTATGCGTTTGATGTCCATTTTCAGGGCTCTTCCTCCCCCCCACTCCGCATATCACCCCCGCCGAGGGGGGCGGCGGCTCCTTCTCTTGGGCTCCTCCGCCCCTGCTCTGCCTATATCCCCCGCTGAGGGGGGGCGGCGGCGCCTGTGCTTTGGCTTTTCCTCCCCCCACTCCACATATCTCCCCCGCGGAGGGGGGGGGTGGTGGCACCTGCGCTTGGGCTCTTCCTCCCCCACTCGGCATATCTCCCCCACCGGGGGAGCGGCGGCTCCTTCTCTTGGGCTCCTCCGGCCCTGTTCTGCCTATATCCCCCGACGAGGGGGGGGCGGCGGCGCCTGTGCTTGGGCTCTTCCTTCCCCCCACTCTGCATATCTTCCCCATCGAGGGGGGGTGGCGGCGCCTGCGCTTGGGCTCTTCCTCCTCCATGCAGCACCTTCTCTTGGGCTCCTCCGCCCCCACTCCGCATGTCTCCCTGGTGGAGGGGGGGCGGCAGCACCTTCTCTTGGGCTCCTCCGCCCCTGCTCCGCATATCTCCCCCGCCGAGGGGGGGCGGCGGTGCCTTCTCTTGGGCTCCTCCGCCCCCACTCCGCAATATTTAATCTTTACGCGTTTGATGCTCATTTTAGGAATGTTTCATGTTTATGCCCATTTTCAGGAATAATTGACATTTACACGTTTGATGCCCATTTTCAGGAATATTTCATGATTACGCATTTGATGACCATTTTCAAAACTATTTCATATTTACGCGGGTGATGCCAATTTTTCGGTAATATTTCATATTGACGCATTTGATGCCCATTTTCAGGAATATTTCATATTTACGCGTTTGATGCCCAATTTCAGAAATATTTTATATTTATGCGTTTGATGCCCATTTTGGGAAATATTTCATATTGACACGTTTGATGCCCATTTTCAGGAATATTTGATATTTACGCATTTAATGCCCATTTACAGGAATATTTATGCATTTAATACCCTTTTTCAGTATTATTTCATATTTATGCGTTTGATCATTTTCAGTAATACTTAATCTTTACGCGTTTGATGCTCATTTTTAGGAATATTTCATGTTTATGAGTTTGATGCACATTTTCAGGAATTTTTCATATCTACGCTTTTGACCATTTTCAGCAATATTTCATATTTACGTGTTTGATGCCCATTTTCAGGAATATTTTTGTATGCTTTCATTCCTCATCTGTATACCTCCCTACACCCTCTGTATGATCTCCTTCCTTATCTGTTTACCTCCTTACACCCTCTGTATGTTCTCATTTCTCATCTGTATACCTCCCTACACCCTCTGTATGCTTTCAATCCTCATCTGTATACCTCCCTACACCCTCTGTATGCTTTCATTCTTCATCTGTATACCTCCCTACACCCTCTATGCTCTCATTTCTCATCTGTATACCTCCCTACACCCTCTGTATGCTCTCATTCCTCATTTGTATACCTCCCTACACCCTCTGTATGCTCTCATTCCTCATCTGTATACCTCCCTACACCCTCTGTATGATCTCATTCCTCATCTGTATTCCTCCCTACTCCCTCTGTATGCTCTCATTACTGCCATCTTGTTGTAACCTGCAGTACTCTGTGCAATGGGTTAAAAAGAACCTGTTTAGACAGTCCTACAACTCACTTGTAAAGTGAAGGCTAGTTTTAGTTTTCTATGGGATTAGTAGAGAGGCCTGTTTACTATGACATTTATAGTAAATGCCTATCAAAATGCTTCCCTGCTGTCCTTGCTGAGTTCTTCCCTGCTGTCCCGTCTGTGTGCTTCGGCTCGACTGTCAAAGGGGAAAGAAGGTATACCTCTTTACGGAGGACAGACAGAAGGACCTGTTCGCCCAAAGCACGCTTAACGGGGGGGACAAGCGCAGGCGTTAGGGCATGCTCGGGTACCCAAGCTTCTTCCTGGCCAGCTTGGGGAGAGTGGAGGCCAATCATATATTTTTTTAGGTGTTTGCTTGACCTTCTATATGGAGGTTGAAGGTTTGTTTTTTTTAGACGTGTGTTGGACTGGCTATAGGGTACGTTGGAGGCCAGTAATATTTTTTAAGTGTGTGTTCAACACTCTATATGAAGGTTGAAGGTTTGTTTTTCCTCACATGTGTGTGGAAGTGGCTATAGGGGAGAATGGAGGCCAGTTTTTTTTAGGTGTGTGTTGGACCCTCTATATGGAATTTGAAGGTTTGTACTTAGGCGTTTGTTGGACTGGCTGTAGGGGAGGATGGAGGCCAATATTTTTTTAATTTAGGTGTGTGTTGGACCCTCTATATAGAGGTTGAAGGTTTGCACTTTTATTAGGCGTGTGCTGGACTGGCTATAGGGGAGGTTAGAGGCCATTTTTTTAAGGTGTGTGTTTGACCCTCTATATTGAGGCTGAAGGTTTGTACTTTTATTAGGTGTGTCAGACTGGCTATAGTGGAGGCGTGGAAGGTTTGTACTTTTATTAGACGTGTGTTGGACTGGCTATAGGAGAGTTTGGACACCAGTATTTTTATTTTAGGTGTGTTTTGAACCCTCTATATAGAGGTTGAAGGTTTGCACTTTTATTAGGCGTGTGTTGGACTGGCTATAGGGGAGGTTAGAGGCCATTTTTTTAAGGTGTGTGTTGGACCCTCTATATCGAGGCTGAAGGTTTGTACTTTTATTAGGTGTGTGTGTCGGACTGGCTATAGTGGAGGTTGGACGCCAGTGTTTTTTTTATTTTAGATGTGTGTTGGACCCACTATTTGGCGGTTGAAGGCTTGTACTTTTATTAGGCGTGTGTTGGACTGGCTATAGGGGAGGTCGGGGGCCAATATATTTCTATTTTCGGTGCGTGTTGGACCCTCTATATGTAGGTTGAAGGTTTGTACTTGGGCATGTGTTGGACTGGCTATAGGGGAGGTTGGAGGCCAGTACTTTGTTATTTTAGGTGTGTGTTGGATCCTCTATATAGAGATTTAAGGTTTGTACTTTTATTAGACGTGTGTTGGACTGGCTATCAGGGAGGTTGGAGGCCCGTAATTTTTTTTCAGGTGTGTTTTGGACCTTCTATATGGAGGTTGAAGGTTTGTACTTAGGCGTGTGTTGGACTGGCTATCGTGGAGGTTGGAGGCCAGTATTTTTTTATTTTAGGTATGTTGGACCCTCTATATGGAGGTTGATGGTTTGTACTTTTATTAGGCGTGTGTTGGACTGGCTATAGGGGAGGTTGGAGGCCAGAAAGTTTTTTAAGTGTTTGACCTTTTATATGGAGGTTGAAGGTTTTTACTTTTAGTAGGTGTGTGTTCGATTGGCTATAGGGGAGCTGGAGGCCAGTAATATTTTTTTCTAGGAGTGTGTTGGACCATCCATAGAGTGTTTAGAGGCTGGCCCTTTCATTAGGCATGTGTTGGGCTGTTCACTGCATATCCCTCCATGCACTGCATATCCTTCTATCCCTCTTGTCAGGAATATTTCAAATTTATGCGTTTGATGCCCATTTTCAGGATTATTTCACATTTATGTGTTTGATGCCCATTTTCAGGATTATTTCACATTTACGTGTTTGATGCCCATTTTCAAAATTATTTTGTATTTACACATTTGATGCAAATTTTCGGGGATATTTCATGTTTACGCATTTGATGCTCATTTTCAGGAATATATCATGGTGCCCATTTTCAGAATTATTTCATGTTTATGCGTTTGATGCCCATTTTCAGGAATATTTCATGTTTATGCGTTTGATGCCCATTTTCAGGAATATTTCATGTTTACGCATTTGATGCTCATTTCCAGGAATATTTCATGTTTACCCGTTTGATGCCCAATTTCAGGAATATTTAATGTTTACGCGTTTGATGCCCATTTTTAGGAATATTTTATATTTACGCGTTTGATGCCCATTTTCAGGAGTATTTAATATTTTAATGTCTTAAGCCCATTTTCAGGAATATTTCATATTTACGTGTTTGATGCTCATTTTCAGGAACATTTGATATTTACAAGTTTGATGCCCATTTTCAGGAGTATTTGATATTTTCGCGTTTGATACCCATTGTCAGGAATATTTGATATTCACACGTTTGATACCCATTGTCAGGAATATTTGATATTTACATGTTTGATGCCCATTTTCAGGATTATTTCATATTCACGCGTTTGATACCCATTTTCAGGATTATTTCATATTTATGCGTTTCATGCCTATTTTGAGGATTATTTCATATTTACACATTGGGTGCCCATTTTCAAGAATATTTGATATTTACGCGTTTGATGCCCATTTTCAGGAATATTTAATTTTTACGCGTTTGATTTCCATTTTCAGGAATATTTGATATTTATGCGTTTGATGCCTATTTTCAGGAATATTTGATATTTATGGGTTTGATGCCCGTTTTCATGGTTATTTCATATTTACGCGTTTGCCCATTCTCAGGATTATTTCATATTTACGCGTTTTGATGCAAATTTTCAAGAATATTTCATGTTTATGCGTTTGATGTCCATTTTCAGGGCTCTTCCTCCCCCCCACTCCGCATATCACCCCCGCCGAGGGGGGCGGCGGCTCCTTCTCTTGGGCTCCTCCGCCCCTGCTCTGCCTATATCCCCCGCTGAGGGGGGGCGGCGGCGCCTGTGCTTTGGCTTTTCCTCCCCCCACTCCACATATCTCCCCCGCGGAGGGGGGGGGGTGGTGGCACCTGCGCTTGGGCTCTTCCTCCCCCACTCGGCATATCTCCCCCACCGGGGGGGCGGCGGCTCCTTCTCTTGGGCTCCTCCGGCCCTGTTCTGCCTATATCCCCCGACGAGGGGGGGGCGGCGGCGCCTGTGCTTGGGCTCTTCCTTCCCCCCACTCTGCATATCTTCCCCATCGAGGGGGGGTGGCGGCGCCTGCGCTTGGGCTCTTCCTCCTCCATGCAGCACCTTCTCTTGGGCTCCTCCGCCCCCACTCCGCATGTCTCCCTGGTGGAGGGGGGGCGGCAGCACCTTCTCTTGGGCTCCTCCGCCCCTGCTCCGCATATCTCCCCCGCCGAGGGGGGGCGGCGGTGCCTTCTCTTGGGCTCCTCCGCCCCCACTCCGCAATATTTAATCTTTACGCGTTTGATGCTCATTTTAGGAATGTTTCATGTTTATGCCCATTTTCAGGAATAATTGACATTTACACGTTTGATGCCCATTTTCAGGAATATTTCATGATTACGCATTTGATGACCATTTTCAAAACTATTTCATATTTACGCGGGTGATGCCAATTTTTCGGTAATATTTCATATTGACGCATTTGATGCCCATTTTCAGGAATATTTCATATTTACGCGTTTGATGCCCAATTTCAGAAATATTTTATATTTATGCGTTTGTTGCCCATTTTGGGAAATATTTCATATTGACACGTTTGATGCCCATTTTCAGGAATATTTGATATTTACGCATTTAATGCCCATTTACAGGAATATTTATGCATTTAATACCCTTTTTCAGTATTATTTCATATTTATGCGTTTGATCATTTTCAGTAATACTTAATCTTTACGCGTTTGATGCTCATTTTTAGGAATATTTCATGTTTATGAGTTTGATGCACATTTTCAGGAATTTTTCATATCTACGCTTTTGACCATTTTCAGCAATATTTCATATTTACGTGTTTGATGCCCATTTTCAGGAATATTTTTGTATGCTTTCATTCCTCATCTGTATACCTCCCTACACCCTCTGTATGATCTCCTTCCTTATCTGTTTACCTCCTTACACCCTCTGTATGTTCTCATTTCTCATCTGTATACCTCCCTACACCCTCTGTATGCTTTCAATCCTCATCTGTATACCTCCCTACACCCTCTGTATGCTTTCATTCTTCATCTGTATACCTCCCTACACCCTCTATGCTCTCATTTCTCATCTGTATACCTCCCTACACCCTCTGTATGCTCTCATTCCTCATTTGTATACCTCCCTACACCCTCTGTATGCTCTCATTCCTCATCTGTATACCTCCCTACACCCTCTGTATGATCTCATTCCTCATCTGTATTCCTCCCTACTCCCTCTGTATGCTCTCATTACTGCCATCTTGTTGTAACCTGCAGTACTCTGTGCAATGGGTTAAAAAGAACCTGTTTAGACAGTCCTACAACTCACTTGTAAAGTGAAGGCTAGTTTTAGTTTTCTATGGGATTAGTAGAGAGGCCTGTTTACTATGACATTTATAGTAAATGCCTATCAAAATGCTTCCCTGCTGTCCTTGCTGAGTTCTTCCCTGCTGTCCCGTCTGTGTGCTTCGGCTCGACTGTCAAAGGGGAAAGAAGGTATACCTCTTTACGGAGGACAGACAGAAGGACCTGTTCGCCCAAAGCACGCTTAACGGGGGGGACAAGCGCAGGCGTTAGGGCATGCTCGGGTACCCAAGCTTCTTCCTGGCCAGCTTGGGGAGAGTGGAGGCCAATCATATATTTTTTTAGGTGTTTGCTTGACCTTCTATATGGAGGTTGAAGGTTTGTTTTTTTTAGACGTGTGTTGGACTGGCTATAGGGTACGTTGGAGGCCAGTAATATTTTTTAAGTGTGTGTTCAACACTCTATATGAAGGTTGAAGGTTTGTTTTTCCTCACATGTGTGTGGAAGTGGCTATAGGGGAGAATGGAGGCCAGTTTTTTTTAGGTGTGTGTTGGACCCTCTATATGGAATTTGAAGGTTTGTACTTAGGCGTTTGTTGGACTGGCTGTAGGGGAGGATGGAGGCCAATATTTTTTTAATTTAGGTGTGTGTTGGACCCTCTATATAGAGGTTGAAGGTTTGCACTTTTATTAGGCGTGTGCTGGACTGGCTATAGGGGAGGTTAGAGGCCATTTTTTTAAGGTGTGTGTTTGACCCTCTATATTGAGGCTGAAGGTTTGTACTTTTATTAGGTGTGTCAGACTGGCTATAGTGGAGGCGTGGAAGGTTTGTACTTTTATTAGACGTGTGTTGGACTGGCTATAGGAGAGTTTGGACACCAGTATTTTTATTTTAGGTGTGTTTTGAACCCTCTATATAGAGGTTGAAGGTTTGCACTTTTATTAGGCGTGTGTTGGACTGGCTATAGGGGAGGTTAGAGGCCATTTTTTTAAGGTGTGTGTTGGACCCTCTATATCGAGGCTGAAGGTTTGTACTTTTATTAGGTGTGTGTGTCGGACTGGCTATAGTGGAGGTTGGACGCCAGTGTTTTTTTTATTTTAGATGTGTGTTGGACCCACTATTTGGCGGTTGAAGGCTTGTACTTTTATTAGGCGTGTGTTGGACTGGCTATAGGGGAGGTCGGGGGCCAATATATTTCTATTTTCGGTGCGTGTTGGACCCTCTATATGTAGGTTGAAGGTTTGTACTTGGGCATGTGTTGGACTGGCTATAGGGGAGGTTGGAGGCCAGTACTTTGTTATTTTAGGTGTGTGTTGGATCCTCTATATAGAGATTTAAGGTTTGTACTTTTATTAGACGTGTGTTGGACTGGCTATCAGGGAGGTTGGAGGCCCGTAATTTTTTTTCAGGTGTGTTTTGGACCTTCTATATGGAGGTTGAAGGTTTGTACTTAGGCGTGTGTTGGACTGGCTATCGTGGAGGTTGGAGGCCAGTATTTTTTTATTTTAGGTATGTTGGACCCTCTATATGGAGGTTGATGGTTTGTACTTTTATTAGGCGTGTGTTGGACTGGCTATAGGGGAGGTTGGAGGCCAGAAAGTTTTTTAAGTGTTTGACCTTTTATATGGAGGTTGAAGGTTTTTACTTTTAGTAGGTGTGTGTTCGATTGGCTATAGGGGAGCTGGAGGCCAGTAATATTTTTTTCTAGGAGTGTGTTGGACCATCCATAGAGTGTTTAGAGGCTGGCCCTTTCATTAGGCATGTGTTGGGCTGTTCACTGCATATCCCTCCATGCACTGCATATCCTTCTATCCCTCTTGTCAGGAATATTTCAAATTTATGCGTTTGATGCCCATTTTCAGGATTATTTCACATTTATGTGTTTGATGCCCATTTTCAGGATTATTTCACATTTACGTGTTTGATGCCCATTTTCAAAATTATTTTGTATTTACACATTTGATGCAAATTTTCGGGGATATTTCATGTTTACGCATTTGATGCTCATTTTCAGGAATATATCATGGTGCCCATTTTCAGAATTATTTCATGTTTATGCGTTTGATGCCCATTTTCAGGAATATTTCATGTTTATGCGTTTGATGCCCATTTTCAGGAATATTTCATGTTTACGCATTTGATGCTCATTTCCAGGAATATTTCATGTTTACCCGTTTGATGCCCAATTTCAGGAATATTTAATGTTTACGCGTTTGATGCCCATTTTTAGGAATATTTTATATTTACGCGTTTGATGCCCATTTTCAGGAGTATTTAATATTTTAATGTCTTAAGCCCATTTTCAGGAATATTTCATATTTACGTGTTTGATGCTCATTTTCAGGAACATTTGATATTTACAAGTTTGATGCCCATTTTCAGGAGTATTTGATATTTTCGCGTTTGATACCCATTGTCAGGAATATTTGATATTCACACGTTTGATACCCATTGTCAGGAATATTTGATATTTACATGTTTGATGCCCATTTTCAGGATTATTTCATATTCACGCGTTTGATACCCATTTTCAGGATTATTTCATATTTATGCGTTTCATGCCTATTTTGAGGATTATTTCATATTTACACATTGGGTGCCCATTTTCAAGAATATTTGATATTTACGCGTTTGATGCCCATTTTCAGGAATATTTAATTTTTACGCGTTTGATTTCCATTTTCAGGAATATTTGATATTTATGCGTTTGATGCCTATTTTCAGGAATATTTGATATTTATGGGTTTGATGCCCGTTTTCATGGTTATTTCATATTTACGCGTTTGCCCATTCTCAGGATTATTTCATATTTACGCGTTTTGATGCAAATTTTCAAGAATATTTCATGTTTATGCGTTTGATGTCCATTTTCAGGGCTCTTCCTCCCCCCCACTCCGCATATCACCCCCGCCGAGGGGGGCGGCGGCTCCTTCTCTTGGGCTCCTCCGCCCCTGCTCTGCCTATATCCCCCGCTGAGGGGGGGCGGCGGCGCCTGTGCTTTGGCTTTTCCTCCCCCCACTCCACATATCTCCCCCGCGGAGGGGGGGGGTGGCGGCACCTGCGCTTGGGCTCTTCCTCCCCCACTCGGCATATCTCCCCCACCGGGGGGGCGGCGGCTCCTTCTCTTGGGCTCCTCCGGCCCTGTTCTGCCTATATCCCCCGACGAGGGGGGGGCGGCGGCGCCTGTGCTTGGGCTCTTCCTTCCCCCCACTCTGCATATCTTCCCCATCGAGGGGGGGTGGCGGCGCCTGCGCTTGGGCTCTTCCTCCTCCATGCAGCACCTTCTCTTGGGCTCCTCCGCCCCCACTCCGCATGTCTCCCTGGTGGAGGGGGGGCGGCAGCACCTTCTCTTGGGCTCCTCCGCCCCTGCTCCGCATATCTCCCCCGCCGAGGGGGGGCGGCGGTGCCTTCTCTTGGGCTCCTCCGCCCCCACTCCGCAATATTTAATCTTTACGCGTTTGATGCTCATTTTAGGAATGTTTCATGTTTATGCCCATTTTCAGGAATAATTGACATTTACACGTTTGATGCCCATTTTCAGGAATATTTCATGATTACGCATTTGATGACCATTTTCAAAACTATTTCATATTTACGCGGGTGATGCCAATTTTTCGGTAATATTTCATATTGACGCATTTGATGCCCATTTTCAGGAATATTTCATATTTACGCGTTTGATGCCCAATTTCAGAAATATTTTATATTTATGCGTTTGATGCCCATTTTGGGAAATATTTCATATTGACACGTTTGATGCCCATTTTCAGGAATATTTGATATTTACGCATTTAATGCCCATTTACAGGAATATTTATGCATTTAATACCCTTTTTCAGTATTATTTCATATTTATGCGTTTGATCATTTTCAGTAATACTTAATCTTTACGCGTTTGATGCTCATTTTTAGGAATATTTCATGTTTATGAGTTTGATGCACATTTTCAGGAATTTTTCATATCTACGCTTTTGACCATTTTCAGCAATATTTCATATTTACGTGTTTGATGCCCATTTTCAGGAATATTTTTGTATGCTTTCATTCCTCATCTGTATACCTCCCTACACCCTCTGTATGATCTCCTTCCTTATCTGTTTACCTCCTTACACCCTCTGTATGTTCTCATTTCTCATCTGTATACCTCCCTACACCCTCTGTATGCTTTCAATCCTCATCTGTATACCTCCCTACACCCTCTGTATGCTTTCATTCTTCATCTGTATACCTCCCTACACCCTCTGTATGCTCTCATTTCTCATTTGTATACCTCCCTACACCCTCTGTATGCTCTCATTCCTCATTTGTATACCTCCCTACACCCTCTGTATGCTCTCATTCCTCATCTGTATACCTCCCTACACCCTCTGTATGATCTCATTCCTCATCTTTATTTCTCCCTACTCCCTCTGTATGCTCTCATTACTGCCATCTTGTTGTAACCTGCAGTACTCTGTGCAATGGGTTAAAAAGAACCTGTTTAGACAGTCCTACAACTCACTTGTAAAGTGAAGGCTAGTTTTAGTTTTCTATGGGATTAGTAGAGAGGCCTGTTTACTATGACATTTATAGTAAATGCCTATCAAAATGCTTCCCTGCTGTCCTTGCTGAGTTCTTCCCTGCTGTCCCGTCTGTGTGCTTCGGCTCGACTGTCAAAGGGGAAAGAAGGTATACCTCTTTACGGAGGACAGACAGAAGGACCTGTTCGCCCAAAGCACGCTTAACGGGGGGGACAAGCGCAGGCGTTAGGGCATGCTCGGGTACCCAAGCTTCTTCCTGGCCAGCTTGGGGAGAGTGGAGGCCAATCATATATTTTTTTAGGTGTTTGCTTGACCTTCTATATGGAGGTTGAAGGTTTGTTTTTTTTAGACGTGTGTTGGACTGGCTATAGGGGACGTTGGAGGCCAGTAATATTTTTTAAGTGTGTGTTCAACACTCTATATTAAGGTTGAAGGTTTGTTTTTCCTCACATGTGTGTGGAAGTGGCTATAGGGGAGAATGGAGGCCAGTTTTTTTTAGGTGTGTGTTGGACCCTCTATATGGAATTTGAAGGTTTGTACTTAGGCGTTTGTTGGACTGGCTGTAGGGGAGGATGGAGGCCAATATTTTTTTAATTTAGGTGTGTGTTGGACCCTCTATATAGAGGTTGAAGGTTTGCAATTTTATTAGGCGTGTGCTGGACTGGCTATAGGGGAGGTTAGAGGCCATTTTTTTAAGGTGTGTGTTTGACCCTCTATATTGAGGCTGAAGGTTTGTACTTTTATTAGGTGTGTGTCAGACTGGCTATAGTGGAGGCGTGGAAGGTTTGTACTTTTATTAGACGTGTGTTGGACTGGCTATAGGAGAGTTTGGACACCAGTATTTTTATTTTAGGTGTGTTTTGAACCCTCTATATAGAGGTTGAAGGTTTGCACTTTTATTAGGCGTGTGTTGGACTGGCTATAGGGGAGGTTAGAGGCCATTTTTTTAAGGTGTGTGTTGGACCCTCTATATCGAGGCTGAAGGTTTGTACTTTTATTAGGTGTGTGTGTCGGACTGGCTATAGTGGAGGTTGGACGCCAGTGTTTTTTTTATTTTAGATGTGTGTTGGACCCACTATTTGGCGGTTGAAGGCTTGTACTTTTATTAGGCGTGTGTTGGACTGGCTATAGGGGAGGTCGGGGGCCAATATATTTCTATTTTCGGTGCGTGTTGGACCCTCTATATGTAGGTTGAAGGTTTGTACTTGGGCATGTGTTGGACTGGCTATAGGGGAGGTTGGAGGCCAGTACTTTGTTATTTTAGGTGTGTGTTGGATCCTCTATATAGAGATTTAAGGTTTGTACTTTTATTAGACGTGTGTTGGACTGGCTATCAGGGAGGTTGGAGGCCCGTAATTTTTTTTCAGGTGTGTTTTGGACCTTCTATATGGAGGTTGAAGGTTTGTACTTAGGCGTGTGTTGGACTGGCTATCGTGGAGGTTGGAGGCCAGTATTTTTTTATTTTAGGTATGTTGGACCCTCTATATGGAGGTTGATGGTTTGTACTTTTATTAGGCGTGTGTTGGACTGGCTATAGGGGAGGTTGGAGGCCAGAAAGTTTTTTAAGTGTTTGACCTTTTATATGGAGGTTGAAGGTTTTTACTTTTAGTAGGTGTGTGTTCGATTGGCTATAGGGGAGCTGGAGGCCAGTAATATTTTTTTCTAGGAGTGTGTTGGACCATCCATAGAGTGTTTAGAGGCTGGCCCTTTCATTAGGCATGTGTTGGGCTGTTCACTGCATATCCCTCCATGCACTGCATATCCTTCTATCCCTCTTGTCAGGAATATTTCAAATTTATGCGTTTGATGCCCATTTTCAGGATTATTTCACATTTATGTGTTTGATGCCCATTTTCAGGATTATTTCACATTTACGTGTTTGATGCCCATTTTCAAAATTATTTTGTATTTACACATTTGATGCTAATTTTCGGGGATATTTCATGTTTACGCATTTGATGCTCATTTTCAGGAATATATCATGGTGCCCATTTTCAGAATTATTTCATGTTTATGCGTTTGATGCCCATTTTCAGGAATATTTCATGTTTATGCGTTTGATGCCCATTTTCAGGAATATTTCATGTTTACGCATTTGATGCTCATTTCCAGGAATATTTCATGTTTACCCGTTTGATGCCCAATTTCAGGAATATTTAATGTTTACGCGTTTGATGCCCATTTTTAGGAATATTTTATATTTACGCGTTTGATGCCCATTTTCAGGAGTATTTAATATTTTAATGTCTTAAGCCCATTTTCAGGAATATTTCATATTTACGTGTTTGATGCTCATTTTCAGGAACATTTGATATTTTCGCGTTTGATACCCATTGTCAGGAATATTTGATATTCACACGTTTGATACCCATTGTCAGGAATATTTGATATTTACATGTTTGATGCCCATTTTCAGGATTATTTCATATTCACGCGTTTGATACCCATTTTCAGGATTATTTCATATTTATGCGTTTCATGCCTATTTTGAGGATTATTTCATATTTACACATTGGGTGCCCATTTTCAAGAATATTTGATATTTACGCGTTTGATGCCCATTTTCAGGAATATTTAATTTTTACGCGTTTGATTTCCATTTTCAGGAATATTTGATATTTATGCGTTTGATGCCTATTTTCAGGAATATTTGATATTTATGGGTTTGATGCCCGTTTTCATGGTTATTTCATATTTACGCGTTTGCCCATTCTCAGGATTATTTCATATTTACGCGTTTTGATGCAAATTTTCAAGAATATTTCATGTTTATGCGTTTGATGTCTATTTTCAGGGCTCTTCCTCCCCCCCACTCCGCATATCACCCCCGCCGAGGGGGGCGGCGGCTCCTTCTCTTGGGCTCCTCCGCCCCTGCTCTGCCTATATCCCCCGCTGAGGGGGGGCGGCGGCGCCTGTGCTTTGGCTTTTCCTCCCCCCACTCCACATATCTCCCCCGCGGAGGGGGGGGGTGGCGGCACCTGCGCTTGGGCTCTTCCTCCCCCACTCGGCATATCTCCCCCACCGGGGGGGCGGCGGCTCCTTCTCTTGGGCTCCTCCGGCCCTGTTCTGCCTATATCCCCCGACGAGGGGGGGGGGCGGCGGCGCCTGTGCTTGGGCTCTTCCTTCCCCCCACTCTGCATATCTTCCCCATCGAGGGGGGGTGGCGGCGCCTGCGCTTGGGCTCTTCCTCCTCCATGCAGCACCTTCTCTTGGGCTCCTCCGCCCCCACTCCGCATGTCTCCCTGGTGGAGGGGGGCGGCAGCACCTTCTCTTGGGCTCCTCCGCCCCTGCTCCGCATATCTCCCCCGCCGAGGGGGGGGCGGCGGTGCCTTCTCTTGGGCTCCTCCGCCCCCACTCCGCAATATTTAATCTTTACGCGTTTGATGCTCATTTTAGGAATGTTTCATGTTTATGCCCATTTTCAGGAATAATTGACATTTACACGTTTGATGCCTATTTTCAGGAATATTTCATGATTACGCATTTGATGACCATTTTCAAAACTATTTCATATTTACGCGGGTGATGCCAATTTTTCGGTAATATTTCATATTGACGCATTTGATGCCCATTTTCAGGAATATTTCATATTTACGCGTTTGATGCCCAATTTCAGAAATATTTTATATTTATGCGTTTGATGCCCATTTTGGGAAATATTTCATATTGACACGTTTGATGCCCATTTTCAGGAATATTTGATATTTACGCATTTGATGCCCATTTACAGGAATATTTATGCATTTAATACCCTTTTTCAGTATTATTTCATATTTATGCGTTTGATCATTTTCAGTAATACTTAATCTTTACGCGTTTGATGCTCATTTTTAGGAATATTTCATGTTTATGAGTTTGATGCACATTTTCAGGAATTTTTCATATCTACGCTTTTGACCATTTTCAGCAATATTTCATATTTACGTGTTTGATGCCCATTTTCAGGAATATTTTTGTATGCTTTCATTCCTCATCTGTATACCTCCCTACACCCTCTGTATGATCTCCTTCCTTATCTGTTTACCTCCTTACACCCTCTGTATGTTCTCATTTCTCATCTGTATACCTCCCTACACCCTCTGTATGCTTTCAATCCTCATCTGTATACCTCCCTACACCCTCTGTATGCTTTCATTCTTCATCTGTATACCTCCCTACACCCTCTGTATGCTCTCATTTCTCATTTGTATACCTCCCTACACCCTCTGTATGCTCTCATTCCTCATTTGTATACCTCCCTACACCCTCTGTATGCTCTCATTCCTCATCTGTATACCTCCCTACACCCTCTGTATGATCTCATTCCTCATCTTTATTTCTCCCTACTCCCTCTGTATGCTCTCATTACTGCCATCTTGTTGTAACCTGCAGTACTCTGTGCAATGGGTTAAAAAGAACCTGTTTAGACAGTCCTACAACTCGTAAAGTGAAGGCTAGTTTTAGTTTTCTATGGGATTAGTAGAGAGGCCTGTTTACTATGACATTTATAGTAAATGCCTATCAAAATGCTTCCCTGCTGTCCTTGCTGAGTTCTTCCCTGCTGTCCCGTCTGTGTGCTTCGGCTCGACTGTCAAAGGGGAAAGAAGGTATACCTCTTTACGGAGGACAGACAGAAGGACCTGTTCGCCCAAAGCACGCTTAACGGGGGGGACAAGCGCAGGCGTTAGGGCATGCTCGGGTACCCAAGCTTCTTCCTGGCCAGCTTGGGGAGAGTGGAGGCCAATCATATATTTTTTTAGGTGTTTGCTTGACCTTCTATATGGAGGTTGAAGGTTTGTTTTTTTTTAGACGTGTGTTGGACTGGCTATAGGGGACGTTGGAGGCCAGTAATATTTTTTAAGTGTGTGTTCAACACTCTATATTAAGGTTGAAGGTTTGTTTTTCCTCACATGTGTGTGGAAGTGGCTATAGGGGAGAATGGAGGCCAGTTTTTTTAGGTGTGTGTTGGACCCTCTATATGGAATTTGAAGGTTTGTACTTAGGCGTTTGTTGGACTGGCTGTAGGGGAGGATGGAGGCCAATATTTTTTTAATTTAGGTGTGTGTTGGACCCTCTATATAGAGGTTGAAGGTTTGCACTTTTATTAGGCGTGTGCTGGACTGGCTATAGGGGAGGTTAGAGGCCATTTTTTTAAGGTGTGTGTTTGACCCTCTATATTGAGGCTGAAGGTTTGTACTTTTATTAGGTGTGTGTCAGACTGGCTATAGTGGAGGTGTGGAAGGTTTGTACTTTTATTAGACGTGTGTTGGACTGGCTATAGGAGAGTTTGGACACCAGTATTTTTATTTTAGGTGTGTTTTGAACCCTCTATATAGAGGTTGAAGGTTTGCACTTTTATTAGGCGTGTGTTGGACTGGCTATAGGGGAGGTTAGAGGCCATTTTTTTAAGGTGTGTGTTGGACCCTCTATATCGAGGCTGAAGGTTTGTACTTTTATTAGGTGTGTGTGTCGGACTGGCTATAGTGGAGGTTGGACGCCAGTGTTTTTTTTTATTTTAGATGTGTGTTGGACCCACTATTTGGCGGTTGAAGGCTTGTACTTTTATTAGGCGTGTGTTGGACTGGCTATAGGGGAGGTCGGGGGCCAATATATTTCTATTTTCGGTGCGTGTTGGACCCTCTATATGTAGGTTGAACGTTTGTACTTGGGCATGTGTTGGACTGGCTATAGGGGAGGTTGGAGGCCAGTACTTTGTTATTTTAGGTGTGTGTTGGATCCTCTATATAGAGATTTAAGGTTTGTACTTTTATTAGACGTGTGTTGGACTGGCTATCAGGGAGGTTGGAGGCCCGTAATTTTTTTTCAGGTGTGTTTTGGACCTTCTATATGGAGGTTGAAGGTTTGTACTTGGGCATGTGTTGGACTGGCTATAGGGGAGGTTGGAGGCCAGTACTTTGTTATTTTAGGTGTGTGTTGGATCCTCTATATAGAGATTTAAGGTTTGTACTTTTATTAGACGTGTGTTGGACTGGCTATCAGGGAGGTTGGAGGCCCGTAATTTTTTTTCAGGTGTGTTTTGGACCTTCTATATGGAGGTTGAAGGTTTGTACTTAGGCGTGTGTTGGACTGGCTATCGTGGAGGTTGGAGGCCAGTATTTTTTTATTTTAGGTATGTTGGACCCTCTATATGGAGGTTGATGGTTTGTACTTTTATTAGGCGTGTGTTGGACTGGCTATAGGGGAGGTTGGAGGCCAGAAAGTTTTTTAAGTGTTTGACCTTTTATATGGAGGTTGAAGGTTTTTACTTTTAGTAGGTGTGTGTTCGATTGGCTATAGGGGAGCTGGAGGCCAGTAATATTTTTTTCTAGGAGTGTGTTGGACCATCCATAGAGTGTTTAGAGGCTGGCCCTTTCATTAGGCATGTGTTGGGCTGTTCACTGCATATCCCTCCATGCACTGCATATCCTTCTATCCCTCTTGTCAGGAATATTTCAAATTTATGCGTTTGATGCCCCTTTTTCAGGATTATTTCACATTTATGTGTTTGATGCCCATTTTCAGGATTATTTCACATTTACGTGTTTGATGCCCATTTTCAAAATTATTTTGTATTTACACATTTGATGCTAATTTTCGGGGATATTTCATGTTTACGCATTTGATGCTCATTTTCAGGAATATATCATGGTGCCCATTTTCAGAATTATTTCATGTTTATGCGTTTGATGCCCATTTTCAGGAATATTTCATGTTTATGCGTTTGATGCCCATTTTCAGGAATATTTCATGTTTACGCATTTAATGCTCATTTCCAGGAATATTTCATGTTTACCCGTTTGATGCCCAATTTCAGGAATATTTAATGTTTACGCGTTTGATGCCCATTTTTAGGAATATTTTATATTTACGCGTTTGATGCCCATTTTCAGGAGTATTTAATATTTTAATGTCTAAAGCCCATTTTCAGGAATATTTCATATTTACGTGTTTGATGCTCATATTCAGGAACATTTGATATTTACAAGTTTGATGCCCATTTTCAGGAGTATTTGATATTTTCGCGTTTGATGCTCATTTTAAGGACTATTTCATATTTGTGCGTTTGATGCCCATTTTCAGGAATATTTGATATTCACACGTTTGATACCCATTGTCAGGAATATTTGATATTTACATGTTTGATGCCCATTTTCAGGATTATTTCATATTCACGCGTTTGATACCCATTTTCAGGATTATTTCATATTTATGCGTTTCATGCCTATTTTGAGGATTATTTCATATTTACACATTGGGTGCCCATTTTCAAGAATATTTGATATTTACGCGTTTGATGCCCATTTTCAGGAATATTTAATTTTTACGCGTTTGATTTCCATTTTCAGGAATATTTGATATTTATGCGTTTGATGCCTATTTTCAGGAATATTTGATATTTATGGGTTTGATGCCCGTTTTCATGGTTATTTCATATTTACGCGTTTGCCCATTCTCAGGATTATTTCATATTTACGCGTTTTGATGCAAATTTTCAAGAATATTTCATGTTTATGCGTTTGATGTCCATTTTCAGGGCTCTTCCTCCCCCCACTCCGCATATCTCCCCCGCCGAGGGGGGCGGCGGCTCCTTCTCTTGGGCTCCTCCGCCCCTGCTCTGCCTATATCCCCCGCTGAGGGGGGGCGGCGGCGCCTGTGCTTTGGCTTTTCCTCCCCCCACTCCACATATCTCCCCCGCGGAGGGGGGGTGGCGGCACCTGCGCTTGGGCTCTTCCTCCCCCACTCGGCATATCTCCCCCACCGGGGGGGGGCGGCGGCTCCTTCTCTTGGGCTCCTCCGGCCCTGTTCTGCCTATATCCCCCGACGAGGGGGGGGCGGCGGCGCCTGTGCTTGGGCTCTTCCTTCCCCCCACTCTGCATATCTTCCCCATCGAGGGGGGGTGGCGGCGCCTGCGCTTGGGCTCTTCCTCCTCCATGCAGCACCTTCTCTTGGGCTCCTCCGCCCCCACTCCGCATGTCTCCCTGGTGGAGGGGGGGCGGCAGCACCTTCTCTTGGGCTCCTCCGCCCCTGCTCCGCATATCTCCCCCGCCGAGGGGGGGGCGGCGGTGCCTTCTCTTGGGCTCCTCCGCCCCCACTCCGCAGTATTTAATCTTTACGCGTTTGATGCTCATTTTAGGAATGTTTCATGTTTATGCCCATTTTCAGGAATAATTGACATTTACACGTTTGATGCCCATTTTCAGGAATATTTCATGATTACGCATTTGATGACCATTTTCAAAACTATTTCATATTTACGCGGGTGATGCCAATTTTTCGGTAATATTTCATATTGACGCATTTGATGCCCATTTTCAGGAATATTTCATATTTACGCGTTTGATGCCCAATTTCAGAAATATTTTATATTTATGCGTTTGATGCCCATTTTGGGAAATATTTCATATTGACACGTTTGATGCCCATTTTCAGGAATATTTGATATTTACGCATTTGATGCCCATTTACAGGAATATTTATGCATTTAATACCCTTTTTCAGTATTATTTCATATTTATGCGTTTGATCATTTTCAGTAATACTTAATCTTTACGCGTTTGATGCTCATTTTTAGGAATATTTCATGTTTATGAGTTTGATGCACATTTTCAGGAATTTTTCATATCTACGCTTTTGACCATTTTCAGCAATATTTCATATTTACGTGTTTGATGCCCATTTTCAGGAATATTTTTGTATGCTTTCATTCCTCATCTGTATACCTCCCTACACCCTCTGTATGATCTCCTTCCTTATCTGTTTACCTCCTTACACCCTCTGTATGTTCTCATTTCTCATCTGTATACCTCCCTACACCCTCTGTATGCTTTCAATCCTCATCTGTATACCTCCCTACACCCTCTGTATGCTTTCATTCTTCATCTGTATACCTCCCTACACCCTCTGTATGCTCTCATTTCTCATTTGTATACCTCCCTACACCCTCTGTATGCTCTCATTCCTCATTTGTATACCTCCCTACACCCTCTGTATGCTCTCATTCCTCATCTGTATACCTCCCTACACCCTCTGTATGATCTCATTCCTCATCTGTATACCTCCCTACACCCTCTGTATGCTTTCAATCCTCATCTGTATACCTCCCTACACCCTCTGTATGCTTTCATTCTTCATCTGTATACCTCCCTACACCCTCTATGCTCTCATTTCTCATCTGTATACCTCCCTACACCCTCTGTATGCTCTCATTCCTCATTTGTATACCTCCCTACACCCTCTGTATGCTCTCATTCCTCATCTGTATACCTCCCTACACCCTCTGTATGATCTCATTCCTCATCTGTATTCCTCCCTACTCCCTCTGTATGCTCTCATTACTGCCATCTTGTTGTAACCTGCAGTACTCTGTGCAATGGGTTAAAAAGAACCTGTTTAGACAGTCCTACAACTCACTTGTAAAGTGAAGGCTAGTTTTAGTTTTCTATGGGATTAGTAGAGAGGCCTGTTTACTATGACATTTATAGTAAATGCCTATCAAAATGCTTCCCTGCTGTCCTTGCTGAGTTCTTCCCTGCTGTCCCGTCCGTGTGCTTCGGCTCGACTGTCAAAGGGGAAAGAAGGTATACCTCTTTACGGAGGACAGACAGAAGGACCTGTTCGCCCAAAGCACGCTTAACGGGGGGGGACAAGCGCAGGCGTTAGGGCATGCTCGGGTACCCAAGCTTCTTCCTGGCCAGCTTGGGGAGAGTGGAGGCCAATCATATATTTTTTTAGGTGTTTGCTTGACCTTCTATATGGAGGTTGAAGGTTTGTTTTTTTTAGACGTGTGTTGGACTGGCTATAGGGGACGTTGGAGGCCAGTAATATTTTTTAAGTGTGTGTTCAACACTCTATATGAAGGTTGAAGGTTTGTTTTTCCTCACATGTGTGTGGAAGTGGCTATAGGGGAGAATGGAGGCCAGTTTTTTTTAGGTGTGTGTTGGACCCTCTATATGGAATTTGAAGGTTTGTACTTAGGCGTTTGTTGGACTGGCTGTAGGGGAGGATGGAGGCCAATATTTTTTTAATTTAGGTGTGTGTTGGACCCTCTATATAGAGGTTGAAGGTTTGCACTTTTATTAGGCGTGTGCTGGACTGGCTATAGGGGAGGTTAGAGGCCATTTTTTTAAGGTGTGTGTTTGACCCTCTATATTGAGGCTGAAGGTTTGTACTTTTATTAGGTGTGTGTCAGACTGGCTATAGTGGAGGTGTGGAAGGTTTGTACTTTTATTAGACGTGTGTTGGACTGGCTATAGGAGAGTTTGGACACCAGTATTTTTATTTTAGGTGTGTTTTGAACCCTCTATATAGAGGTTGAAGGTTTGCACTTTTATTAGGCGTGTGTTGGACTGGCTATAGGGGAGGTTAGAGGCCATTTTTTAAGGTGTGTGTTGGACCCTCTATATCGAGGCTGAAGGTTTGTACTTTTATTAGGTGTGTGTGTCGGACTGGCTATAGTGGAGGTTGGACGCCAGTGTTTTTTTTATTTTAGATGTGTGTTGGACCCACTATTTGGCGGTTGAAGGCTTGTACTTTTATTAGGCGTGTGTTGGACTGGCTATAGGGGAGGTCGGGGGCCAATATATTTCTATTTTCGGTGCGTGTTGGACCCTCTATATGTAGGTTGAACGTTTGTACTTGGGCATGTGTTGGACTGGCTATAGGGGAGGTTGGAGGCCAGTACTTTGTTATTTTAGGTGTGTGTTGGATCCTCTATATAGAGATTTAAGGTTTGTACTTTTATTAGACGTGTGTTGGACTGGCTATCAGGGAGGTTGGAGGCCCGTAATTTTTTTTCAGGTGTGTTTTGGACCTTCTATATGGAGGTTGAAGGTTTGTACTTAGGCGTGTGTTGGACTGGCTATCGTGGAGGTTGGAGGCCAGTATTTTTTTATTTTAGGTATGTTGGACCCTCTATATGGAGGTTGATGGTTTGTACTTTTTATTAGGCGTGTGTTGGACTGGCTATAGGGGAGGTTGGAGGCCAGAAAGTTTTTTAAGTGTTTGACCTTTTATATGGAGGTTGAAGGTTTTTACTTTTAGTAGGTGTGTGTTCGATTGGCTATAGGGGAGCTGGAGGCCAGTAATATTTTTTTCTAGGAGTGTGTTGGACCATCCATAGAGTGTTTAGAGGCTGGCCCTTTCATTAGGCATGTGTTGGGCTGTTCACTGCATATCCCTCCATGCACTGCATATCCTTCTATCCCTCTTGTCAGGAATATTTCAAATTTATGCGTTTGATGCCCATTTTCAGGATTATTTCACATTTATGTGTTTGATGCCCATTTTCAGGATTATTTCACATTTACGTGTTTGATGCCCATTTTCAAAATTATTTTGTATTTACACATTTGATGCTAATTTTCGGGGATATTTCATGTTTACGCATTTGATGCTCATTTTCAGGAATATATCATGGTGCCCATTTTCAGAATTATTTCATGTTTATGCGTTTGATGCCCATTTTCAGGAATATTTCATGTTTACGCATTTAATGCTCATTTCCAGGAATATTTCATGTTTACCCGTTTGATGCCCAATTTCAGGAATATTTAATGTTTACGCGTTTGATGCCCATTTTTAGGAATATTTTATATTTACGCGTTTGATGCCCATTTTCAGGAGTATTTAATATTTTAATGTCTTAAGCCCATTTTCAGGAATATTTCATATTTACGTGTTTGATGCTCATTTTCAGGAACATTTGATATTTACAAGTTTGATGCCCATTTTCAGGAGTATTTGATATTTTCGCGTTTGATGCTCATTTTAAGGACTATTTCATATTTGTGCGTTTGATGTTCATTTTCAGGAATATTTGATATTCACACGTTTGATACCCATTGTCAGGAATATTTGATATTTACATGTTTGATGCCCATTTTCAGGATTATTTCATATTCACGCGTTTGATACCCATTTTCAGGATTATTTCATATTTATGCGTTTCATGCCTATTTTGAGGATTATTTCATATTTACACATTGGGTGCCCATTTTCAAGAATATTTGATATTTACGCGTTTGATGCCCATTTTCAGGAATATTTAATTTTTACGCGTTTGATTTCCATTTTCAGGAATATTTGATATTTATGCGTTTGATGCCTATTTTCAGGAATATTTGATATTTATGGGTTTGATGCCCGTTTTCATGGTTATTTCATATTTACGCGTTTGCCCATTCTCAGGATTATTTCATATTTACGCGTTTTGATGCAAATTTTCAAGAATATTTCATGTTTATGCGTTTGATGTCCATTTTCAGGGCTCTTCCTCCCCCCACTCCGCATATCTCCCCCGCCGAGGGGGGCGGCGGCTCCTTCTCTTGGGCTCCTCCGCCCCTGCTCTGCCTATATCCCCCGCTGAGGGGGGGCGGCGGCGCCTGTGCTTTGGCTTTTCCTCCCCCCACTCCACATATCTCCCCCGCGGAGGGGGGGTGGCGGCACCTGCGCTTGGGCTCTTCCTCCCCCACTCGGCATATCTCCCCCACCGGGGGGGGGCGGCGGCTCCTTCTCTTGGGCTCCTCCGGCCCTGTTCTGCCTATATCCCCCGACGAGGGGGGGCGGTGGCGCCTGTGCTTGGGCTCTTCCTTCCCCCCACTCTGCATATCTTCCCCATCGAGGGGGGGTGGCGGCGCCTGCGCTTGGGCTCTTCCTCCTCCATGCAGCACCTTCTCTTGGGCTCCTCCGCCCCCACTCCGCATGTCTCCCTGGTGGAGGGGGGGCGGCAGCGCCTTCTCTTGGGCTCCTCCGCCCCTGCTCCGCATATCTCCCCCGCCGAGGAGGGGGCAGCGGCGGTGCCTTCTCTTGGGCTCCTCCGCCCCCACTCCGCAATATTTAATCTTTACGCGTTTGATGCTCATTTTAGGAATGTTTCATGTTTATGCCCATTTTCAGGAATAATTGACATTTACACGTTTGATGCCCATTTTCAGGAATATTTCATGATTACGCATTTGATGACCATTTTTAGGAACATTTCATGTTTACGCGTTTGATGCCCATTTTCAAAACTATTTCATATTTACGCGGGTGATGCCAATTTTTCGGTAATATTTCATATTGACGCATTTGATGCCCATTTTCAGGAATATTTCATATTTACGCGTTTGATGCCCAATTTCAGAAATATTTTATATTTATGCGTTTGATGCCCATTTTGGGAAATATTTCATATTGACACGTTTGATGCCCATTTTCAGGAATATTTGATATTTACGCATTTGATGCCCATTTACAGGAATATTTATGCATTTAATACCCTTTTTCAGTATTATTTCATATTTATGCGTTTGATCATTTTCAGTAATACTTAATCTTTACGCGTTTGATGCTCATTTTTAGGAATATTTCATGTTTATGAGTTTGATGCACATTTTCAGGAATTTTTTATATCTACGCTTTTGACCATTTTCAGCAATATTTCATATTTACGTGTTTGATGCCCATTTTCAGGAATATTTTTGTATGCTTTCATTCCTCATCTGTATACCTCCCTACACCCTCTGTATGATCTCCTTCCTTATCTGTTTACCTCCTTACACCCTCTGTATGTTCTCATTTCTCATCTGTATACCTCCCTACACCCTCTGTATGATCTCCTTCCTTATCTGTTTACCTCCTTACACCCTCTGTATGTTCTCATTTCTCATCTGTATACCTCCCTACACCCTCTGTATGCTTTCAATCCTCATCTGTATACCTCCCTACACCCTCTGTATGCTTTCATTCTTCATCTGTATACCTCCCTACACCCTCTATGCTCTCATTTCTCATCTGTATACCTCCCTACACCCTCTGTATGCTCTCATTCCTCATTTGTATACCTCCCTACACCCTCTGTATGCTCTCATTCCTCATCTGTATACCTCCCTACACCCTCTGTATGATCTCATTCCTCATCTGTATTCCTCCCTACTCCCTCTGTATGCTCTCATTACTGCCATCTTGTTGTAACCTGCAGTACTCTGTGCAATGGGTTAAAAAGAACCTGTTTAGACAGTCCTACAACTCACTTGTAAAGTGAAGGCTAGTTTTAGTTTTCTATGGGATTAGTAGAGAGGCCTGTTTACTATGACATTTATAGTAAATGCCTATCAAAATGCTTCCCTGCTGTCCTTGCTGAGTTCTTCCCTGCTGTCCCGTCTGTGTGCTTCGGCTCGACTGTCAAAGGGGAAAGAAGGTATACCTCTTTACGGAGGACAGACAGAAGGACCTGTTCGCCCAAAGCACGCTTAACGGGGGGGACAAGCGCAGGCGTTAGGGCATGCTCGGGTACCCAAGCTTCTTCCTGGCCAGCTTGGGGAGAGTGGAGGCCAATCATATATTTTTTTAGGTGTTTGCTTGACCTTCTATATGGAGGTTGAAAGTTTGTTTTTTTTAGACGTGTGTTGGACTGGCTATAGGGGACGTTGGAGGCCAGTAATATTTTTTAAGTGTGTGTTCAACACTCTATATGAAGGTTGAAGGTTTGTTTTTCCTCACATGTGTGTGGAAGTGGCTATAGGGGAGAATGGAGGCCAGTTTTTTTTAGGTGTGTGTTGGACCCTCTATATGGAATTTGAAGGTTTGTACTTAGGCGTTTGTTGGACTGGCTGTAGGGGAGGATGGAGGCCAATATTTTTTTAATTTAGGTGTGTGTTGGACCCTCTATATAGAGGTTGAAGGTTTGCACTTTTATTAGGCGTGTGCTGGACTGGCTATAGGGGAGGTTAGAGGCCATTTTTTTAAGGTGTGTGTTTGACCCTCTATATTGAGGCTGAAGGTTTGTACTTTTATTAGGTGTGTGTCAGACTGGCTATAGTGGAGGTGTGGAAGGTTTGTACTTTTATTAGACGTGTGTTGGACTGGCTATAGGAGAGTTTGGACACCAGTATTTTTATTTTAGGTGTGTTTTGAACCCTCTATATAGAGGTTGAAGGTTTGCACTTTTATTAGGCGTGTGTTGGACTGGCTATAGGGGAGGTTAGAGGCCATTTTTTTAAGGTGTGTGTTGGACCCTCTATATCGAGGCTGAAGGTTTGTACTTTTATTAGGTGTGTGTGTCGGACTGGCTATAGTGGAGGTTGGACGCCAGTGTTTTTTTTATTTTAGATGTGTGTTGGACCCACTATTTGGCGGTTGAAGGCTTGTACTTTTATTAGGCGTGTGTTGGACTGGCTATAGGGGAGGTCGGGGGCCAATATATTTCTATTTTCGGTGCGTGTTGGACCCTCTATATGTAGGTTGAAGGTTTGTACTTGGGCATGTGTTGGACTGGCTATAGGGGAGGTTGGAGGCCAGTACTTTGTTATTTTAGGTGTGTGTTGGATCCTCTATATAGAGATTTAAGGTTTGTACTTTTATTAGACGTGTGTTGGACTGGCTATCAGGGAGGTTGGAGGCCCGTAATTTTTTTTCAGGTGTGTTTTGGACCTTCTATATGGAGGTTGAAGGTTTGTACTTGGGCATGTGTTGGACTGGCTATAGGGGAGGTTGGAGGCCAGTACTTTGTTATTTTAGGTGTGTGTTGGATCCTCTATATAGAGATTTAAGGTTTGTACTTTTATTAGACGTGTGTTGGACTGGCTATCAGGGAGGTTGGAGGCCCGTAATTTTTTTTCAGGTGTGTTTTGGACCTTCTATATGGAGGTTGAAGGTTTGTACTTAGGCGTGTGTTGGACTGGCTATCGTGGAGGTTGGAGGCCAGTATTTTTTTATTTTAGGTATGTTGGACCCTCTATATGGAGGTTGATGGTTTGTACTTTTATTAGGCGTGTGTTGGACTGGCTATAGGGGAGGTTGGAGGCCAGAAAGTTTTTTAAGTGTTTGACCTTTTATATGGAGGTTGAAGGTTTTTACTTTTAGTAGGTGTGTGTTCGATTGGCTATAGGGGAGCTGGAGGCCAGTAATATTTTTTTCTAGGAGTGTGTTGGACCATCCATAGAGTGTTTAGAGGCTGGCCCTTTCATTAGGCATGTGTTGGGCTGTTCACTGCATATCCCTCCATGCACTGCATATCCTTCTATCCCTCTTGTCAGGAATATTTCAAATTTATGCGTTTGATGCCCATTTTCAGGATTATTTCACATTTATGTGTTTGATGCCCATTTTGAGGATTATTTCACATTTACGTGTTTGATGCCCATTTTCAAAATTATTTTGTATTTACACATTTGATGCTAATTTTCGGGGATATTTCATGTTTACGCATTTGATGCTCATTTTCAGGAATATATCATGGTGCCCATTTTCAGAATTATTTCATGTTTATGCGTTTGATGCCCATTTTCAGGAATATTTCATGTTTATGCGTTTGATGCCCATTTTCAGGAATATTTCATGTTTACGCATTTGATGTTCATTTCCAGGAATATTTCATGTTTACCCGTTTGATGCCCAATTTCAGGAATATTTAATGTTTACGCGTTTGATGCCCATTTTTAGGAATATTTTATATTTACGCGTTTGATGCCCATTTTCAGGAGTATTTAATATTTTAATGTCTTAAGCCCATTTTCAGGAATATTTCATATTTACGTGTTTGATGCTCATTTTCAGGAACATTTGATATTTACAAGTTTGATGCCCATTTTCAGGAGTATTTGATATTTTCGCGTTTGATGCTCATTTTAAGGACTATTTCATATTTGTGCGTTTGATGCCCATTTTCAGGAATATTTGATATTCACACGTTTGATACCCATTGTCAGGAATATTTGATATTTACATGTTTGATGCCCATTTTCAGGATTATTTCATATTCACGCGTTTGATACCCATTTTCAGGATTATTTCATATTTA
Organism: Pelophylax lessonae; assembly: GCF_965119305.1. Lineage (NCBI taxonomy): Eukaryota > Metazoa > Chordata > Amphibia > Anura > Ranidae > Pelophylax > Pelophylax lessonae. Next base: position 96,438 of record NW_028120102.1, read on the forward strand.
TGCGTTTCATGCCTATTTTGAGGATTATTTCATATTTACACATTGGGTGCCCATTTTCAAGAATATTTGATATTTACGCGTTTGATGCCCATTTTCAGGAATATTTAATTTTTACGCGTTTGATTTCCATTTTCAGGAATATTTGATATTTATGCGTTTGATGCCTATTTTCAGGAATATTTGATATTTATGGGTTTGATGCCCGTTTTCATGGTTATTTCATATTTACGCGTTTGCCCATTCTCAGGATTATTTCATATTTACGCGTTTTGATGCAAATTTTCAAGAATATTTCATGTTTATGCGTTTGATGTCCATTTTCAGGGCTCTTCCTCCCCCCACTCCGCATATCACCCCCGCCGAGGGGGGCGGCGGCTCCTTCTCTTGGGCTCCTCCGCCCCTGCTCTGCCTATATCCCCCCCGCTGAGGGGGGGCGGCGGCGCCTGTGCTTTGGCTTTTCCTCCCCCACTCCACATATCTCCCCCACGGAGGGGGGGGGTGGCGGCACCTGCGCTTGGGCTCTTCCTCCCCCACTCGGCATATCTCCCCCACCGGGGGGCGGCGGCTCCTTCTCTTGGGCTCCTCCGGCCCTGTTCTGCCTATATCCCCCGACGAGGGGGGGGCGGCGGCGCCTGTGCTTGGGCTCTTCCTTCCCCCCACTCTGCATATCTTCCCCATCGAGGGGGGGTGGCGGCGCCTGCGCTTGGGCTCTTCCTCCTCCATGCAGCACCTTCTCTTGGGCTCCTCCGCCCCCACTCCGCATGTCTCCCTGGTGGAGGGGGGGCGGCAGCACCTTCTCTTGGGCTCCTCCGCCCCTGCTCCGCATATCTCCCCCGCCGAGGGGGGGGCGGCGGTGCCTTCTCTTGGGCTCCTCCGCCCCCACTCCGCAATATTTAATCTTTACGCGTTTGATGCTCATTTTAGGAATGTTTCATGTTTATGCCCATTTTCAGGAATAATTGACATTTACACGTTTGATGCCCATTTTCAGGAATATTTCATGATTACGCATTTGATGACCATTTTCAAAACTATTTCATATTTACGCGGGTGATGCCAATTTTTCGGTAATATTTCATATTGACGCATTTGATGCCCATTTTCAGGAATATTTCATATTTACGCGTTTGATGCCCAATTTCAGAAATATTTTATATTTATGCGTTTGATGCCCATTTTGGGAAATATTTCATATTGACACGTTTGATGCCCATTTTCAGGAATATTTGATATTTACGCATTTGATGCCCATTTACAGGAATATTTATGCATTTAATACCCTTTTTCAGTATTATTTCATATTTATGCGTTTGATCATTTTCAGTAATACTTAATCTTTACGCGTTTGATGCTCATTTTTAGGAATATTTCATGTTTATGAGTTTGATGCACATTTTCAGGAATTTTTCATATCTACGCTTTTGACCATTTTCAGCAATATTTCATATTTACGTGTTTGATGCCCATTTTCAGGAATATTTTTGTATGCTTTCATTCCTCATCTGTATACCTCCCTACACCCTCTGTATGATCTCCTTCCTTATCTGTTTACCTCCTTACACCCTCTGTATGTTCTCATTTCTCATCTGTATACCTCCCTACACCCTCTGTATGCTTTCAATCCTCATCTGTATACCTCCCTACACCCTCTGTATGCTTTCATTCTTCATCTGTATACCTCCCTACACCCTCTGTATGCTCTCATTTCTCATTTGTATACCTCCCTACACCCTCTGTATGCTCTCATTCCTCATTTGTATACCTCCCTACACCCTCTGTATGCTCTCATTCCTCATCTGTATACCTCCCTACACCCTCTGTATGATCTCATTCCTCATCTGTATACCTCCCTACACCCTCTGTATGCTTTCAATCCTCATCTGTATACCTCCCTACACCCTCTGTATGCTTTCATTCTTCATCTGTATACCTCCCTACACCCTCTATGCTTTCATTTCTCATCTGTATACCTCCCTACACCCTCTGTATGCTCTCATTCCTCATTTGTATACCTCCCTACACCCTCTGTATGCTCTCATTCCTCATCTGTATACCTCCCTACACCCTCTGTATGATCTCATTCCTCATCTGTATTCCTCCCTACTCCCTCTGTATGCTCTCATTACTGCCATCTTGTTGTAACCTGCAGTACTCTGTGCAATGGGTTAAAAAGAACCTGTTTAGACAGTCCTACAACTCACTTGTAAAGTGAAGGCTAGTTTTAGTTTTCTATGGGATTAGTAGAGAGGCCTGTTTACTATGACATTTATAGTAAATGCCTATCAAAATGCTTCCCTGCTGTCCTTGCTGAGTTCTTCCCTGCTGTCCCGTCTGTGTGCTTCGGCTCGACTGTCAAAGGGGAAAGAAGGTATACCTCTTTACGGAGGACAGACAGAAGGACCTGTTCGCCCAAAGCACGCTTAACGGGGGGGACAAGCGCAGGCGTTAGGGCATGCTCGGGTACCCAAGCTTCTTCCTGGCCAGCTTGGGGAGAGTGGAGGCCAATCATATATTTTTTTAGGTGTTTGCTTGACCTTCTATATGGAGGTTGAAGGTTTGTTTTTTTTAGACGTGTGTTGGACTGGCTATAGGGGACGTTGGAGGCCAGTAATATTTTTTAAGTGTGTGTTCAACACTCTATATGAAGGTTGAAGGTTTGTTTTTCCTCACATGTGTGTGGAAGTGGCTATAGGGGAGAATGGAGGCCAGTTTTTTTTAGGTGTGTGTTGGACCCTCTATATGGAATTTGAAGGTTTGTACTTAGGCGTTTGTTGGACTGGCTGTAGGGGAGGATGGAGGCCAATATTTTTTTAATTTAGGTGTGTGTTGGACCCTCTATATAGAGGTTGAAGGTTTGCACTTTTATTAGGCGTGTGCTGGACTGGCTATAGGGGAGGTTAGAGGCCATTTTTTAAGGTGTGTGTTTGACCCTCTATATTGAGGCTGAAGGTTTGTACTTTTATTAGGTGTGTGTCAGACTGGCTATAGTGGAGGCGTGGAAGGTTTGTACTTTTATTAGACGTGTGTTGGACTGGCTATAGGAGAGTTTGGACACCAGTATTTTTATTTTAGGTGTGTTTTGAACCCTCTATATAGAGGTTGAAGGTTTGCACTTTTATTAGGCGTGTGTTGGACTGGCTATAGGGGATGTTAGAGGCCATTTTTTTAAGGTGTGTGTTGGACCCTCTATATCGAGGCTGAAGGTTTGTACTTTTATTAGGTGTGTGTGTCGGACTGGCTATAGTGGAGGTTGGACGCCAGTGTTTTTTTTATTTTAGATGTGTGTTGGACCCACTATTTGGCGGTTGAAGGCTTGTACTTTTATTAGGCGTGTGTTGGACTGGCTATAGGGGAGGTCGGGGGCCAATATATTTCTATTTTCGGTGCGTGTTGGACCCTCTATATGTAGGTTGAAGGTTTGTACTTGGGCATGTGTTGGACTGGCTATAGGGGAGGTTGGAGGCCAGTACTTTGTTATTTTAGGTGTGTGTTGGATCCTCTATATAGAGATTTAAGGTTTGTACTTTTATTAGACGTGTGTTGGACTGGCTATCAGGGAGGTTGGAGGCCCGTAATTTTTTTTCAGGTGTGTTTTGGACCTTCTATATGGAGGTTGAAGGTTTGTACTTAGGCGTGTGTTGGACTTGCTATCGTGGAGGTTGGAGGCCAGTATTTTTTTATTTTAGGTATGTTGGACCCTCTATATGGAGGTTGATGGTTTGTACTTTTATTAGGCGTGTGTTGGACTGGCTATAGGGGAGGTTGGAGGCCAGAAAGTTTTTTAAGTGTTTGACCTTTTATATGGAGGTTGAAGGTTTTTACTTTTAGTAGGTGTGTGTTCGATTGGCTATAGGGGAGCTGGAGGCCAGTAATATTTTTTTCTAGGAGTGTGTTGGACCATCCATAGAGTGTTTAGAGGCTGGCCCTTTCATTAGGCATGTGTTGGGCTGTTCACTGCATATCCCTCCATGCACTGCATATCCTTCTATCCCTCTTGTCAGGAATATTTCAAATTTATGCGTTTGATGCCCCTTTTTCAGGATTATTTCACATTTATGTGTTTGATGCCCATTTTCAGGATTATTTCACATTTACATGTTTGATGCCCATTTTCAAAATTATTTTGTATTTACACATTTGATGCTAATTTTCGGGGATATTTCATGTTTACGCATTTGATGCTCATTTTCAGGAATATATCATGGTGCCCATTTTCAGAATTATTTCATGTTTATGCGTTTGATGCCCATTTTCAGGAATATTTCATGTTTATGCGTTTGATGCCCATTTTCAGGAATATTTCATGTTTACGCATTTGATGCTCATTTCCAGGAATATTTCATGTTTACCCGTTTGATGCCCAATTTCAGGAATATTTAATGTTTACGCGTTTGATGCCCATTTTTAGGAATATTTTATATTTACGCGTTTGATGCCCATTTTCAGGAGTATTTAATATTTTAATGTCTTAAGCCCATTTTCAGGAATATTTCATATTTACGTGTTTGATGCTCATTTTCAGGAACATTTGATATTTACAAGTTTGATGCCCATTTTCAGGAGTATTTGATATTTTCGCGTTTGATGCTCATTTTAAGGACTATTTCATATTTGTGCGTTTGATGCCCATTTTCAGGAATATTTGATATTCACACGTTTGATACCCATTGTCAGGAATATTTGATATTTACATGTTTGATGCCCATTTTCAGGATTATTTCATATTCACGCGTTTGATACCCATTTTCAGGATTATTTCATATTTATGCGTTTCATGCCTATTTTGAGGATTATTTCATATTTACACATTGGGTGCCCATTTTCAAGAATATTTGATATTTACGCGTTTGATGCCCATTTTCAGGAATATTTAATTTTTACGCGTTTGATTTCCATTTTCAGGAATATTTGATATTTATGCGTTTGATGCCTATTTTCAGGAATATTTGATATTTATGGGTTTGATGCCCGTTTTCATGGTTATTTCATATTTACGCGTTTGCCCATTCTCAGGATTATTTCATATTTACGCGTTTTGATGCAAATTTTCAAGAATATTTCATGTTTATGCATTTGATGTCCATTTTCAGGGCTCTTCCTCCCCCCACTCCGCATATCTCCCCCGCCGAGGGGGGCGGCGGCTCCTTCTCTTGGGCTCCTCCGCCCCTGCTCTGCCTATATCCCCCGCTGAGGGGGGGCGGCGGCGCCTGTGCTTTGGCTTTTCCTCCCCCCACTCCACATATCTCCCCCGCGGAGGGGGGGTGGCGGCACCTGCGCTTGGGCTCTTCCTCCCCCACTCGGCATATCTCCCCCACGGGGGGGGCGGTGGCTCCTTCTCTTGGGCTCCTCTGGCCCTGTTCTGCCTATATCCCCCGACGAGGGGGGGGGCGGCGGCGCCTGTGCTTGGGCTCTTCCTTCCCCCCACTCTGCATATCTTCCCCATCGAGGGGGGGTGGTGGCGCCTGCGCTTGGGCTCTTCCTCCTCCATGCAGCACCTTCTCTTGGGCTCCTCCGCCCCCACTCCGCATGTCTCCCTGGTGGAGGGGGGGCGGCAGCGCCTTCTCTTGGGCTCCTCCGCCCCTGCTCCGCATATCTCCCCCGCCGAGGGGGGGGGGCGGCGGTGCCTTCTCTTGGGCTCCTCCGCCCCCACTCCGCAATATTTAATCTTTACGCGTTTGATGCTCATTTTAGGAATGTTTCATGTTTATGTCCATTTTCAGGAATAATTGACATTTACACGTTTGATGCCCATTTTCAGGAATATTTCATGATTACGCATTTGATGACCATTTTTAGGAACATTTCATGTTTACGCGTTTGATGCCCATTTTCAAAACTATTTCATATTTACGCGGGTGATGCCAATTTTTCGGTAATATTTCATATTGACGCATTTGATGCCCATTTTCAGGAATATTTCATATTTACGCGTTTGATGCCCAATTTCAGAAATATTTTATATTTATGCGTTTGATGCCCATTTTGGGAAATATTTCATATTGACACGTTTGATGCCCATTTTCAGGAATATTTGATATTTACGCATTTGATGCCCATTTACAGGAATATTTATGCATTTAATACCCTTTTTCAGTATTATTTCATATTTATGCGTTTGATCATTTTCAGTAATACTTAATCTTTACGCGTTTGATGCTCATTTTTAGGAATATTTCATGTTTATGAGTTTGATGCACATTTTCAGGAATTTTTCATATCTACGCTTTTGACCATTTTCAGCAATATTTCATATTTACGTGTTTGATGCCCATTTTCAGAAAATTATTTTTGTATGCTTTCATTCCTCATCTGTATACCTCCCTACACCCTCTGTATGATCTCCTTCCTTATCTGTTTACCTCCTTACACCCTCTGTATGTTCTCATTTCTCATCTGTATACCTCCCTACACCCTCTGTATGCTTTCAATCCTCATCTGTATACCTCCCTACACCCTCTGTATGCTTTCATTCTTCATCTGTATACCTCCCTACACCCTCTGTATGCTCTCATTTCTCATTTGTATACCTCCCTACACCCTCTGTATGCTCTCATTCCTCATTTGTATACCTCCCTACACCCTCTGTATGCTCTCATTCCTCATCTGTATACCTCCCTACACCCTCTGTATGATCTCATTCCTCATCTTTATTTCTCCCTACTCCCTCTGTATGCTCTCATTACTGCCATCTTGTTGTAACCTGCAGTACTCTGTGCAATGGGTTAAAAAGAACCTGTTTAGACAGTCCTACAACTCACTTGTAAAGTGAAGGCTAGTTTTAGTTTTCTATGGGATTAGTAGAGAGGCCTGTTTACTATGACATTTATAGTAAATGCCTATCAAAATGCTTCCCTGCTGTCCTTGCTGAGTTCTTCCCTGCTGTCCCGTCTGTGTGCTTCGGCTCGACTGTCAAAGGGGAAAGAAGGTATACCTCTTTACGGAGGACAGACAGAAGGACCTGTTCGCCCAAAGCACGCTTAACGGGGGGGACAAGCGCAGGCGTTAGGGCATGCTCGGGTACCCAAGCTTCTTCCTGGCCAGCTTGGGGAGAGTGGAGGCCAATCATATATTTTTTTAGGTGTTTGCTTGACCTTCTATATGGAGGTTGAAGGTTTGTTTTTTTTTAGACGTGTGTTGGACTGGCTATAGGGGACGTTGGAGGCCAGTAATATTTTTTAAGTGTGTGTTCAACACTCTATATTAAGGTTGAAGGTTTGTTTTTCCTCACATGTGTGTGGAAGTGGCTATAGGGGAGAATGGAGGCTAGTTTTTTTTAGGTGTGTGTTGGACCCTCTATATGGAATTTGAAGGTTTGTACTTAGGCGTTTGTTGGACTGGCTGTAGGGGAGGATGGAGGCCAATATTTTTTTAATTTAGGTGTGTGTTGGACCCTCTATATAGAGGTTGAAGGTTTGCACTTTTATTAGGCGTGTGCTGGACTGGCTATAGGGGAGGTTAGAGGCCATTTTTTTAAGGTGTGTGTTTGACCCTCTATATTGAGGCTGAAGGTTTGTACTTTTATTAGGTGTGTGTCAGACTGGCTATAGTGGAGGTGTGGAAGGTTTGTACTTTTATTAGACGTGTGTTGGACTGGCTATAGGAGAGTTTGGACACCAGTATTTTTATTTTAGGTGTGTTTTGAACCCTCTATATAGAGGTTGAAGGTTTGCACTTTTATTAGGCGTGTGTTGGACTGGCTATAGGGGAGGTTAGAGGCCATTTTTTTAAGGTGTGTGTTGGACCCTCTATATCGAGGCTGAAGGTTTGTACTTTTATTAGGTGTGTGTGTCGGACTGGCTATAGTGGAGGTTGGACGCCAGTGTTTTTTTTTATTTTAGATGTGTGTTGGACCCACTATTTGGCGGTTGAAGGCTTGTACTTTTATTAGGCGTGTGTTGGACTGGCTATAGGGGAGGTCGGGGGCCAATATATTTCTATTTTCGGTGCGTGTTGGACCCTCTATATGTAGGTTGAACGTTTGTACTTGGGCATGTGTTGGACTGGCTATAGGGGAGGTTGGAGGCCAGTACTTTGTTATTTTAGGTGTGTGTTGGATCCTCTATATAGAGATTTAAGGTTTGTACTTTTATTAGACGTGTGTTGGACTGGCTATCAGGGAGGTTGGAGGCCCGTAATTTTTTTTCAGGTGTGTTTTGGACCTTCTATATGGAGGTTGAAGGTTTGTACTTGGGCATGTGTTGGACTGGCTATAGGGGAGGTTGGAGGCCAGTACTTTGTTATTTTAGGTGTGTGTTGGATCCTCTATATAGAGATTTAAGGTTTGTACTTTTATTAGACGTGTGTTGGACTGGCTATCAGGGAGGTTGGAGGCCCGTAATTTTTTTTCAGGTGTGTTTTGGACCTTCTATATGGAGGTTGAAGGTTTGTACTTAGGCGTGTGTTGGACTGGCTATCGTGGAGGTTGGAGGCCAGTATTTTTTTATTTTAGGTATGTTGGACCCTCTATATGGAGGTTGATGGTTTGTACTTTTATTAGGCGTGTGTTGGACTGGCTATAGGGGAGGTTGGAGGCCAGAAAGTTTTTTAAGTGTTTGACCTTTTATATGGAGGTTGAAGGTTTTTACTTTTAGTAGGTGTGTGTTCGATTGGCTATAGGGGAGCTGGAGGCCAGTAATATTTTTTTCTAGGAGTGTGTTGGACCATCCATAGAGTGTTTAGAGGCTGGCCCTTTCATTAGGCATGTGTTGGGCTGTTCACTGCATATCCCTCCATGCACTGCATATCCTTCTATCCCTCTTGTCAGGAATATTTCAAATTTATGCGTTTGATGCCCCTTTTTCAGGATTATTTCACATTTATGTGTTTGATGCCCATTTTCAGGATTATTTCACATTTACGTGATTGATGCCCATTTTCAAAATTATTTTGTATTTACACATTTGATGCTAATTTTCGGGGATATTTCATGTTTACGCATTTGATGCTCATTTTCAGGAATATATCATGGTGCCCATTTTCAGAATTATTTCATGTTTATGCGTTTGATGCCCATTTTCAGGAATATTTCATGTTTATGCGTTTGATGCCCATTTTCAGGAATATTTCATGTTTACGCATTTAATGCTCATTTCCAGGAATATTTCATGTTTACCCGTTTGATGCCCAATTTCAGGAATATTTAATGTTTACGCGTTTGATGCCCATTTTTAGGAATATTTTATATTTACGCGTTTGATGCCCATTTTCAGGAGTATTTAATATTTTAATGTCTTAAGCCCATTTTCAGGAATATTTCATATTTACGTGTTTGATGCTCATATTCAGGAACATTTGATATTTACAAGTTTGATGCCCATTTTCAGGAGTATTTGATATTTTCGCGTTTGATGCTCATTTTAAGGACTATTTCATATTTGTGCGTTTGATGCCCATTTTCAGGAATATTTGATATTCACACGTTTGATACCCATTGTCAGGAATATTTGATATTTACATGTTTGATGCCCATTTTCAGGATTATTTCATATTCACGCGTTTGATACCCATTTTCAGGATTATTTCATATTTATGCGTTTCATGCCTATTTTGAGGATTATTTCATATTTACACATTGGGTGCCCATTTTCAAGAATATTTGATATTTACGCGTTTGATGCCCATTTTCAGGAATATTTAATTTTTACGCGTTTGATTTCCATTTTCAGGAATATTTGATATTTATGCGTTTGATGCCTATTTTCAGGAATATTTGATATTTATGGGTTTGATGCCCGTTTTCATGGTTATTTCATATTTACGCGTTTGCCCATTCTCAGGATTATTTCATATTTACGCGTTTTGATGCAAATTTTCAAGAATATTTCATGTTTATGCGTTTGATGTCCATTTTCAGGGCTCTTCCTCCCCCCACTCCGCATATCTCCCCCGCCGAGGGGGGCGGCGGCTCCTTCTCTTGGGCTCCTCCGCCCCTGCTCTGCCTATATCCCCCGCTGAGGGGGGGCGGCGGCGCCTGTGCTTTGGCTTTTCCTCCCCCCACTCCACATATCTCCCCCGCGGAGGGGGGGTGGCGGCACCTGCGCTTGGGCTCTTCCTCCCCCACTCGGCATATCTCCCCCACCGGGGGGGGCGGCGGCTCCTTCTCTTGGGCTCCTCCGGCCCTGTTCTGCCTATATCCCCCGACGAGGGGGGGGCGGCGGCGCCTGTGCTTGGGCTCTTCCTTCCCCCCACTCTGCATATCTTCCCCATCGAGGGGGGGTGGCGGCGCCTGCGCTTGGGCTCTTCCTCCTCCATGCAGCACCTTCTCTTGGGCTCCTCCGCCCCCACTCCGCATGTCTCCCTGGTGGAGGGGGGGCGGCAGCACCTTCTCTTGGGCTCCTCCGCCCCTGCTCCGCATATCTCCCCCGCCGAGGGGGGGGGGCGGCGGTGCCTTCTCTTGGGCTCCTCCGCCCCCACTCCGCAGTATTTAATCTTTACGCGTTTGATGCTCATTTTAGGAATGTTTCATGTTTATGCCCATTTTCAGGAATAATTGACATTTACACGTTTGATGCCCATTTTCAGGAATATTTCATGATTACGCATTTGATGACCATTTTCAAAACTATTTCATATTTACGCGGGTGATGCCAATTTTTCGGTAATATTTCATATTGACGCATTTGATGCCCATTTTCAGGAATATTTCATATTTACGCGTTTGATGCCCAATTTCAGAAATATTTTATATTTATGCGTTTGATGCCCATTTTGGGAAATATTTCATATTGACACGTTTGATGCCCATTTTCAGGAATATTTGATATTTACGCATTTGATGCCCATTTACAGGAATATTTATGCATTTAATACCCTTTTTCAGTATTATTTCATATTTATGCGTTTGATCATTTTCAGTAATACTTAATCTTTACGCGTTTGATGCTCATTTTTAGGAATATTTCATGTTTATGAGTTTGATGCACATTTTCAGGAATTTTTCATATCTACGCTTTTGACCATTTTCAGCAATATTTCATATTTACGTGTTTGATGCCCATTTTCAGGAATATTTTTGTATGCTTTCATTCCTCATCTGTATACCTCCCTACACCCTCTGTATGATCTCCTTCCTTATCTGTTTACCTCCTTACACCCTCTGTATGTTCTCATTTCTCATCTGTATACCTCCCTACACCCTCTGTATGCTTTCAATCCTCATCTGTATACCTCCCTACACCCTCTGTATGCTTTCATTCTTCATCTGTATACCTCCCTACACCCTCTGTATGCTCTCATTTCTCATTTGTATACCTCCCTACACCCTCTGTATGCTCTCATTCCTCATTTGTATACCTCCCTACACCCTCTGTATGCTCTCATTCCTCATCTGTATACCTCCCTACACCCTCTGTATGATCTCATTCCTCATCTGTATACCTCCCTACACCCTCTGTATGCTTTCAATCCTCATCTGTATACCTCCCTACACCCTCTGTATGCTTTCATTCTTCATCTGTATACCTCCCTACACCCTCTATGCTCTCATTTCTCATCTGTATACCTCCCTACACCCTCTGTATGCTCTCATTCCTCATTTGTATACCTCCCTACACCCTCTGTATGCTCTCATTCCTCATCTGTATACCTCCCTACACCCTCTGTATGATCTCATTCCTCATCTGTATTCCTCCCTACTCCCTCTGTATGCTCTCATTACTGCCATCTTGTTGTAACCTGCAGTACTCTGTGCAATGGGTTAAAAAGAACCTGTTTAGACAGTCCTACAACTCACTTGTAAAGTGAAGGCTAGTTTTAGTTTTCTATGGGATTAGTAGAGAGGCCTGTTTACTATGACATTTATAGTAAATGCCTATCAAAATGCTTCCCTGCTGTCCTTGCTGAGTTCTTCCCTGCTGTCCCGTCTGTGTGCTTCGGCTCGACTGTCAAAGGGGAAAGAAGGTATACCTCTTTACGGAGGACAGACAGAAGGACCTGTTCGCCCAAAGCACGCTTAACGGGGGGGGACAAGCGCAGGCGTTAGGGCATGCTCGGGTACCCAAGCTTCTTCCTGGCCAGCTCGGGGAGAGTGGAGGCCAATCATATATTTTTTTAGGTGTTTGCTTGACCTTCTATATGGAGGTTGAAGGTTTGTTTTTTTTAGACGTGTGTTGGACTGGCTATAGGGGACGTTGGAGGCCAGTAATATTTTTTAAGTGTGTGTTCAACACTCTATATGAAGGTTGAAGGTTTGTTTTTCCTCACATGTGTGTGGAAGTGGCTATAGGGGAGAATGGAGGCCAGTTTTTTTTAGGTGTGTGTTGGACCCTCTATATGGAATTTGAAGGTTTGTACTTAGGCGTTTGTTGGACTGGCTGTAGGGGAGGATGGAGGCCAATATTTTTTTAATTTAGGTGTGTGTTGGACCCTCTATATAGAGGTTGAAGGTTTGCACTTTTATTAGGCGTGTGCTGGACTGGCTATAGGGGAGGTTAGAGGCCATTTTTTTAAGGTGTGTGTTTGACCCTCTATATTGAGGCTGAAGGTTTGTACTTTTATTAGGTGTGTGTCAGACTGGCTATAGTGGAGGTGTGGAAGGTTTGTACTTTTATTAGACGTGTGTTGGACTGGCTATAGGAGAGTTTGGACACCAGTATTTTTATTTTAGGTGTGTTTTGAACCCTCTATATAGAGGTTGAAGGTTTGCACTTTTATTAGGCGTGTGTTGGACTGGCTATAGGGGAGGTTAGAGGCCATTTTTTTAAGGTGTGTGTTGGACCCTCTATATCGAGGCTGAAGGTTTGTACTTTTATTAGGTGTGTGTGTCGGACTGGCTATAGTGGAGGTTGGACGCCAGTGTTTTTTTTATTTTAGATGTGTGTTGGACCCACTATTTGGCGGTTGAAGGCTTGTACTTTTATTAGGCGTGTGTTGGACTGGCTATAGGGGAGGTCGGGGGCCAATATATTTCTATTTTCGGTGCGTGTTGGACCCTCTATATGTAGGTTGAAGGTTTGTACTTGGGCATGTGTTGGACTGGCTATAGGGGAGGTTGGAGGCCAGTACTTTGTTATTTTAGGTGTGTGTTGGATCCTCTATATAGAGATTTAAGGTTTGTACTTTTATTAGACGTGTGTTGGACTGGCTATCAGGGAGGTTGGAGGCCCGTAATTTTTTTTCAGGTGTGTTTTGGACCTTCTATATGGAGGTTGAAGGTTTGTACTTGGGCATGTGTTGGACTGGCTATAGGGGAGGTTGGAGGCCAGTACTTTGTTATTTTAGGTGTGTGTTGGATCCTCTATATAGAGATTTAAGGTTTGTACTTTTATTAGACGTGTGTTGGACTGGCTATCAGGGAGGTTGGAGGCCCGTAATTTTTTTTCAGGTGTGTTTTGGACCTTCTATATGGAGGTTGAAGGTTTGTACTTAGGCGTGTGTTGGACTGGCTATCGTGGAGGTTGGAGGCCAGTATTTTTTTATTTTAGGTATGTTGGACCCTCTATATGGAGGTTGATGGTTTGTACTTTTATTAGGCGTGTGTTGGACTGGCTATAGGGGAGGTTGGAGGCCAGAAAGTTTTTTAAGTGTTTGACCTTTTATATGGAGGTTGAAGGTTTTTACTTTTAGTAGGTGTGTGTTCGATTGGCTATAGGGGAGCTGGAGGCCAGTAATATTTTTTTCTAGGAGTGTGTTGGACCATCCATAGAGTGTTTAGAGGCTGGCCCTTTCATTAGGCATGTGTTGGGCTGTTCACTGCATATCCCTCCATGCACTGCATATCCTTCTATCCCTCTTGTCAGGAATATTTCAAATTTATGCGTTTGATGCCCATTTTCAGGATTATTTCACATTTATGTGTTTGATGCCCATTTTGAGGATTATTTCACATTTACGTGTTTGATGCCCATTTTCAAAATTATTTTGTATTTACACATTTGATGCTAATTTTCGGGGATATTTCATGTTTACGCATTTGATGCTCATTTTCAGGAATATATCATGGTGCCCATTTTCAGAATTATTTCATGTTTATGCGTTTGATGCCCATTTTCAGGAATATTTCATGTTTATGCGTTTGATGCCCATTTTCAGGAATATTTCATGTTTACGCATTTGATGTTCATTTCCAGGAATATTTCATGTTTACCCGTTTGATGCCCAATTTCAGGAATATTTAATGTTTACGCGTTTGATGCCCATTTTTAGGAATATTTTATATTTACGCGTTTGATGCCCATTTTCAGGAGTATTTAATATTTTAATGTCTTAAGCCCATTTTCAGGAATATTTCATATTTACGTGTTTGATGCTCATTTTCAGGAACATTTGATATTTACAAGTTTGATGCCCATTTTCAGGAGTATTTGATATTTTCGCGTTTGATGCTCATTTTAAGGACTATTTCATATTTGTGCGTTTGATGCCCATTTTCAGGAATATTTGATATTCACACGTTTGATACCCATTGTCAGGAATATTTGATATTTACATGTTTGATGCCCATTTTCAGGATTATTTCATATTCACGCGTTTGATACCCATTTTCAGGATTATTTCATATTTATGCGTTTCATGCCTATTTTGAGGATTATTTCATATTTACACATTGGGTGCCCATTTTCAAGAATATTTGATATTTACGCGTTTGATGCCCATTTTCAGGAATATTTAATTTTTACGCGTTTGATTTCCATTTTCAGGAATATTTGATATTTATGCGTTTGATGCCTATTTTCAGGAATATTTGATATTTATGGGTTTGATGCCCGTTTTCATGGTTATTTCATATTTACGCGTTTGCCCATTCTCAGGATTATTTCATATTTACGCGTTTTGATGCAAATTTTCAAGAATATTTCATGTTTATGCGTTTGATGTCCATTTTCAGGGCTCTTCCTCCCCCCACTCCGCATATCACCCCCGCCGAGGGGGGCGGCGGCTCCTTCTCTTGGGCTCCTCCGCCCCTGCTCTGCCTATATCCCCCCCGCTGAGGGGGGGCGGCGGCGCCTGTGCTTTGGCTTTTCCTCCCCCACTCCACATATCTCCCCCACGGAGGGGGGGGTGGCGGCACCTGCGCTTGGGCTCTTCCTCCCCCACTCGGCATATCTCCCCCACCGGGGGGCGGCGGCTCCTTCTCTTGGGCTCCTCCGGCCCTGTTCTGCCTATATCCCCCGACGAGGGGGGGGCGGCGGCGCCTGTGCTTGGGCTCTTCCTTCCCCCCACTCTGCATATCTTCCCCATCGAGGGGGGGTGGCGGCGCCTGCGCTTGGGCTCTTCCTCCTCCATGCAGCACCTTCTCTTGGGCTCCTCCGCCCCCACTCCGCATGTCTCCCTGGTGGAGGGGGGGCGGCAGCACCTTCTCTTGGGCTCCTCCGCCCCTGCTCCGCATATCTCCCCCGCCGAGGGGGGGGCGGCGGTGCCTTCTCTTGGGCTCCTCCGCCCCCACTCCGCAATATTTAATCTTTACGCGTTTGATGCTCATTTTAGGAATGTTTCATGTTTATGCCCATTTTCAGGAATAATTGACATTTACACGTTTGATGCCCATTTTCAGGAATATTTCATGATTACGCATTTGATGACCATTTTCAAAACTATTTCATATTTACGCGGGTGATGCCAATTTTTCGGTAATATTTCATATTGACGCATTTGATGCCCATTTTCAGGAATATTTCATATTTACGCGTTTGATGCCCAATTTCAGAAATATTTTATATTTATGCGTTTGATGCCCATTTTGGGAAATATTTCATATTGACACGTTTGATGCCCATTTTCAGGAATATTTGATATTTACGCATTTGATGCCCATTTACAGGAATATTTATGCATTTAATACCCTTTTTCAGTATTATTTCATATTTATGCGTTTGATCATTTTCAGTAATACTTAATCTTTACGCGTTTGATGCTCATTTTTAGGAATATTTCATGTTTATGAGTTTGATGCACATTTTCAGGAATTTTTCATATCTACGCTTTTGACCATTTTCAGCAATATTTCATATTTACGTGTTTGATGCCCATTTTCAGGAATATTTTTGTATGCTTTCATTCCTCATCTGTATACCTCCCTACACCCTCTGTATGATCTCCTTCCTTATCTGTTTACCTCCTTACACCCTCTGTATGTTCTCATTTCTCATCTGTATACCTCCCTACACCCTCTGTATGCTTTCAATCCTCATCTGTATACCTCCCTACACCCTCTGTATGCTTTCATTCTTCATCTGTATACCTCCCTACACCCTCTGTATGCTCTCATTTCTCATTTGTATACCTCCCTACACCCTCTGTATGCTCTCATTCCTCATCTGTATACCTCCCTACACCCTCTGTATGATCTCATTCCTCATCTGTATACCTCCCTACACCCTCTGTATGCTTTCAATCCTCATCTGTATACCTCCCTACACCCTCTGTATGCTTTCATTCTTCATCTGTATACCTCCCTACACCCTCTATGCTTTCATTTCTCATCTGTATACCTCCCTACACCCTCTGTATGCTCTCATTCCTCATTTGTATACCTCCCTACACCCTCTGTATGCTCTCATTCCTCATCTGTATACCTCCCTACACCCTCTGTATGATCTCATTCCTCATCTGTATTCCTCCCTACTCCCTCTGTATGCTCTCATTACTGCCATCTTGTTGTAACCTGCAGTACTCTGTGCAATGGGTTAAAAAGAACCTGTTTAGACAGTCCTACAACTCACTTGTAAAGTGAAGGCTAGTTTTAGTTTTCTATGGGATTAGTAGAGAGGCCTGTTTACTATGACATTTATAGTAAATGCCTATCAAAATGCTTCCCTGCTGTCCTTGCTGAGTTCTTCCCTGCTGTCCCGTCTGTGTGCTTCGGCTCGACTGTCAAAGGGGAAAGAAGGTATACCTCTTTACGGAGGACAGACAGAAGGACCTGTTCGCCCAAAGCACGCTTAACGGGGGGGACAAGCGCAGGCGTTAGGGCATGCTCGGGTACCCAAGCTTCTTCCTGGCCAGCTTGGGGAGAGTGGAGGCCAATCATATATTTTTTTAGGTGTTTGCTTGACCTTCTATATGGAGGTTGAAGGTTTGTTTTTTTTAGACGTGTGTTGGACTGGCTATAGGGGACGTTGGAGGCCAGTAATATTTTTTAAGTGTGTGTTCAACACTCTATATGAAGGTTGAAGGTTTGTTTTTCCTCACATGTGTGTGGAAGTGGCTATAGGGGAGAATGGAGGCCAGTTTTTTTTAGGTGTGTGTTGGACCCTCTATATGGAATTTGAAGGTTTGTACTTAGGCGTTTGTTGGACTGGCTGTAGGGGAGGATGGAGGCCAATATTTTTTTAATTTAGGTGTGTGTTGGACCCTCTATATAGAGGTTGAAGGTTTGCACTTTTATTAGGCGTGTGCTGGACTGGCTATAGGGGAGGTTAGAGGCCATTTTTTTAAGGTGTGTGTTTGACCCTCTATATTGAGGCTGAAGGTTTGTACTTTTATTAGGTGTGTGTCAGACTGGCTATAGTGGAGGCGTGGAAGGTTTGTACTTTTATTAGACGTGTGTTGGACTGGCTATAGGAGAGTTTGGACACCAGTATTTTTATTTTAGGTGTGTTTTGAACCCTCTATATAGAGGTTGAAGGTTTGCACTTTTATTAGGCGTGTGTTGGACTGGCTATAGGGGATGTTAGAGGCCATTTTTTTAAGGTGTGTGTTGGACCCTCTATATCGAGGCTGAAGGTTTGTACTTTTATTAGGTGTGTGTGTCGGACTGGCTATAGTGGAGGTTGGACGCCAGTGTTTTTTTTATTTTAGATGTGTGTTGGACCCACTATTTGGCGGTTGAAGGCTTGTACTTTTATTAGGCGTGTGTTGGACTGGCTATAGGGGAGGTCGGGGGCCAATATATTTCTATTTTCGGTGCGTGTTGGACCCTCTATATGTAGGTTGAAGGTTTGTACTTGGGCATGTGTTGGACTGGCTATAGGGGAGGTTGGAGGCCAGTACTTTGTTATTTTAGGTGTGTGTTGGATCCTCTATATAGAGATTTAAGGTTTGTACTTTTATTAGACGTGTGTTGGACTGGCTATCAGGGAGGTTGGAGGCCCGTAATTTTTTTTCAGGTGTGTTTTGGACCTTCTATATGGAGGTTGAAGGTTTGTACTTAGGCGTGTGTTGGACTTGCTATCGTGGAGGTTGGAGGCCAGTATTTTTTTATTTTAGGTATGTTGGACCCTCTATATGGAGGTTGATGGTTTGTACTTTTATTAGGCGTGTGTTGGACTGGCTATAGGGGAGGTTGGAGGCCAGAAAGTTTTTTAAGTGTTTGACCTTTTATATGGAGGTTGAAGGTTTTTACTTTTAGTAGGTGTGTGTTCGATTGGCTATAGGGGAGCTGGAGGCCAGTAATATTTTTTTCTAGGAGTGTGTTGGACCAT
Source organism: Pelophylax lessonae (assembly GCF_965119305.1). NCBI lineage: Eukaryota > Metazoa > Chordata > Amphibia > Anura > Ranidae > Pelophylax > Pelophylax lessonae. The sequence goes on from NW_028120102.1 coordinate 114,797, forward strand.
CCATAGAGTGTTTAGAGGCTGGCCCTTTCATTAGGCATGTGTTGGGCTGTTCACTGCATATCCCTCCATGCACTGCATATCCTTCTATCCCTCTTGTCAGGAATATTTCAAATTTATGCGTTTGATGCCCCTTTTTCAGGATTATTTCACATTTATGTGTTTGATGCCCATTTTCAGGATTATTTCACATTTACATGTTTGGTGCCCATTTTCAAAATTATTTTGTATTTACACATTTGATGCTAATTTTCGGGGATATTTCATGTTTACGCATTTGATGCTCATTTTCAGGAATATATCATGGTGCCCATTTTCAGAATTATTTCATGTTTATGCGTTTGATGCCCATTTTCAGGAATATTTCATGTTTATGCGTTTGATGCCCATTTTCAGGAATATTTCATGTTTACGCATTTGATGCTCATTTCCAGGAATATTTCATGTTTACCCGTTTGATGCCCAATTTCAGGAATATTTAATGTTTACGCGTTTGATGCCCATTTTTAGGAATATTTTATATTTACGCGTTTGATGCCCATTTTCAGGAGTATTTAATATTTTAATGTCTTAAGCCCATTTTCAGGAATATTTCATATTTACGTGTTTGATGCTCATTTTCAGGAACATTTGATATTTACAAGTTTGATGCCCATTTTCAGGAGTATTTGATATTTTCGCGTTTGATGCTCATTTTAAGGACTATTTCATATTTGTGCGTTTGATGCCCATTTTCAGGAATATTTGATATTCACACGTTTGATACCCATTGTCAGGAATATTTGATATTTACATGTTTGATGCCCATTTTCAGGATTATTTCATATTCACGCGTTTGATACCCATTTTCAGGATTATTTCATATTTATGCGTTTCATGCCTATTTTGAGGATTATTTCATATTTACACATTGGGTGCCCATTTTCAAGAATATTTGATATTTACGCGTTTGATGCCCATTTTCAGGAATATTTAATTTTTACGCGTTTGATTTCCATTTTCAGGAATATTTGATATTTATGCGTTTGATGCCTATTTTCAGGAATATTTGATATTTATGGGTTTGATGCCCGTTTTCATGGTTATTTCATATTTACGCGTTTGCCCATTCTCAGGATTATTTCATATTTACGCGTTTTGATGCAAATTTTCAAGAATATTTCATGTTTATGCATTTGATGTCCATTTTCAGGGCTCTTCCTCCCCCCACTCCGCATATCTCCCCCGCCGAGGGGGGCGGCGGCTCCTTCTCTTGGGCTCCTCCGCCCCTGCTCTGCCTATATCCCCCGCTGAGGGGGGGCGGCGGCGCCTGTGCTTTGGCTTTTCCTCCCCCCACTCCACATATCTCCCCCGCGGAGGGGGGGTGGCGGCACCTGCGCTTGGGCTCTTCCTCCCCCACTCGGCATATCTCCCCCACGGGGGGGGCGGTGGCTCCTTCTCTTGGGCTCCTCTGGCCCTGTTCTGCCTATATCCCCCGACGAGGGGGGGGGGCGGCGGCGCCTGTGCTTGGGCTCTTCCTTCCCCCCACTCTGCATATCTTCCCCATCGAGGGGGGGTGGTGGCGCCTGCGCTTGGGCTCTTCCTCCTCCATGCAGCACCTTCTCTTGGGCTCCTCCGCCCCCACTCCGCATGTCTCCCTGGTGGAGGGGGGGCGGCAGCGCCTTCTCTTGGGCTCCTCCGCCCCTGCTCCGCATATCTCCCCCGCCGAGGGGGGGGGCGGCGGTGCCTTCTCTTGGGCTCCTCCGCCCCCACTCCGCAATATTTAATCTTTACGCGTTTGATGCTCATTTTAGGAATGTTTCATGTTTATGTCCATTTTCAGGAATAATTGACATTTACACGTTTGATGCCCATTTTCAGGAATATTTCATGATTACGCATTTGATGACCATTTTTAGGAACATTTCATGTTTACGCGTTTGATGCCCATTTTCAAAACTATTTCATATTTACGCGGGTGATGCCAATTTTTCGGTAATATTTCATATTGACGCATTTGATGCCCATTTTCAGGAATATTTCATATTTACGCGTTTGATGCCCAATTTCAGAAATATTTTATATTTATGCGTTTGATGCCCATTTTGGGAAATATTTCATATTGACACGTTTGATGCCCATTTTCAGGAATATTTGATATTTACGCATTTGATGCCCATTTACAGGAATATTTATGCATTTAATACCCTTTTTCAGTATTATTTCATATTTATGCGTTTGATCATTTTCAGTAATACTTAATCTTTACGCGTTTGATGCTCATTTTTAGGAATATTTCATGTTTATGAGTTTGATGCACATTTTCAGGAATTTTTCATATCTACGCTTTTGACCATTTTCAGCAATATTTCATATTTACGTGTTTGATGCCCATTTTCAGAAAATTATTTTTGTATGCTTTCATTCCTCATCTGTATACCTCCCTACACCCTCTGTATGATCTCCTTCCTTATCTGTTTACCTCCTTACACCCTCTGTATGTTCTCATTTCTCATCTGTATACCTCCCTACACCCTCTGTATGCTTTCAATCCTCATCTGTATACCTCCCTACACCCTCTGTATGCTTTCATTCTTCATCTGTATACCTCCCTACACCCTCTGTATGCTCTCATTTCTCATTTGTATACCTCCCTACACCCTCTGTATGCTCTCATTCCTCATTTGTATACCTCCCTACACCCTCTGTATGCTCTCATTCCTCATCTGTATACCTCCCTACACCCTCTGTATGATCTCATTCCTCATCTTTATTTCTCCCTACTCCCTCTGTATGCTCTCATTACTGCCATCTTGTTGTAACCTGCAGTACTCTGTGCAATGGGTTAAAAAGAACCTGTTTAGACAGTCCTACAACTCACTTGTAAAGTGAAGGCTAGTTTTAGTTTTCTATGGGATTAGTAGAGAGGCCTGTTTACTATGACATTTATAGTAAATGCCTATCAAAATGCTTCCCTGCTGTCCTTGCTGAGTTCTTCCCTGCTGTCCCGTCTGTGTGCTTCGGCTCGACTGTCAAAGGGGAAAGAAGGTATACCTCTTTACGGAGGACAGACAGAAGGACCTGTTCGCCCAAAGCACGCTTAACGGGGGGGACAAGCGCAGGCGTTAGGGCATGCTCGGGTACCCAAGCTTCTTCCTGGCCAGCTTGGGGAGAGTGGAGGCCAATCATATATTTTTTTAGGTGTTTGCTTGACCTTCTATATGGAGGTTGAAGGTTTGTTTTTTTTAGACGTGTGTTGGACTGGCTATAGGGGACGTTGGAGGCCAGTAATATTTTTTAAGTGTGTGTTCAACACTCTATATGAAGGTTGAAGGTTTGTTTTTCCTCACATGTGTGTGGAAGTGGCTATAGGGGAGAATGGAGGCCAGTTTTTTTTAGGTGTGTGTTGGACCCTCTATATGGAATTTGAAGGTTTGTACTTAGGCGTTTGTTGGACTGGCTGTAGGGGAGGATGGAGGCCAATATTTTTTTAATTTAGGTGTGTGTTGGACCCTCTATATAGAGGTTGAAGGTTTGCACTTTTATTAGGCGTGTGCTGGACTGGCTATAGGGGAGGTTAGAGGCCATTTTTTTAAGGTGTGTGTTTGACCCTCTATATTGAGGCTGAAGGTTTGTACTTTTATTAGGTGTGTCAGACTGGCTATAGTGGAGGCGTGGAAGGTTTGTACTTTTATTAGACGTGTGTTGGACTGGCTATAGGAGAGTTTGGACACCAGTATTTTTATTTTAGGTGTGTTTTGAACCCTCTATATAGAGGTTGAAGGTTTGCACTTTTATTAGGCGTGTGTTGGACTGGCTATAGGGGAGGTTAGAGGCCATTTTTTTAAGGTGTGTGTTGGACCCTCTATATCGAGGCTGAAGGTTTGTACTTTTATTAGGTGTGTGTGTCGGACTGGCTATAGTGGAGGTTGGACGCCAGTGTTTTTTTTATTTTAGATGTGTGTTGGACCCACTATTTGGCGGTTGAAGGCTTGTACTTTTATTAGGCGTGTGTTGGACTGGCTATAGGGGAGGTCGGGGGCCAATATATTTCTATTTTCGGTGCGTGTTGGACCCTCTATATGTAGGTTGAAGGTTTGTACTTGGGCATGTGTTGGACTGGCTATAGGGGAGGTTGGAGGCCAGTACTTTGTTATTTTAGGTGTGTGTTGGATCCTCTATATAGAGATTTAAGGTTTGTACTTTTATTAGACGTGTGTTGGACTGGCTATCAGGGAGGTTGGAGGCCCGTAATTTTTTTTCAGGTGTGTTTTGGACCTTCTATATGGAGGTTGAAGGTTTGTACTTAGGCGTGTGTTGGACTGGCTATCGTGGAGGTTGGAGGCCAGTATTTTTTTATTTTAGGTATGTTGGACCCTCTATATGGAGGTTGATGGTTTGTACTTTTATTAGGCGTGTGTTGGACTGGCTATAGGGGAGGTTGGAGGCCAGAAAGTTTTTTAAGTGTTTGACCTTTTATATGGAGGTTGAAGGTTTTTACTTTTAGTAGGTGTGTGTTCGATTGGCTATAGGGGAGCTGGAGGCCAGTAATATTTTTTTCTAGGAGTGTGTTGGACCATCCATAGAGTGTTTAGAGGCTGGCCCTTTCATTAGGCATGTGTTGGGCTGTTCACTGCATATCCCTCCATGCACTGCATATCCTTCTATCCCTCTTGTCAGGAATATTTCAAATTTATGCGTTTGATGCCCATTTTCAGGATTATTTCACATTTATGTGTTTGATGCCCATTTTCAGGATTATTTCACATTTACGTGTTTGATGCCCATTTTCAAAATTATTTTGTATTTACACATTTGATGCTAATTTTCGGGGATATTTCATGTTTACGCATTTGATGCTCATTTTCAGGAATATATCATGGTGCCCATTTTCAGAATTATTTCATGTTTATGCGTTTGATGCCCATTTTCAGGAATATTTCATGTTTATGCGTTTGATGCCCATTTTCAGGAATATTTCATGTTTACGCATTTGATGCTCATTTCCAGGAATATTTCATGTTTACCCGTTTGATGCCCAATTTCAGGAATATTTAATGTTTACGCGTTTGATGCCCATTTTTAGGAATATTTTATATTTACGCGTTTGATGCCCATTTTCAGGAGTATTTAATATTTTAATGTCTTAAGCCCATTTTCAGGAATATTTCATATTTACGTGTTTGATGCTCATTTTCAGGAACATTTGATATTTTCGCGTTTGATACCCATTGTCAGGAATATTTGATATTCACACGTTTGATACCCATTGTCAGGAATATTTGATATTTACATGTTTGATGCCCATTTTCAGGATTATTTCATATTCACGCGTTTGATACCCATTTTCAGGATTATTTCATATTTATGTGTTTCATGCCTATTTTGAGGATTATTTCATATTTACACATTGGGTGCCCATTTTCAAGAATATTTGATATTTACGCGTTTGATGCCCATTTTCAGGAATATTTAATTTTTACGCGTTTGATTTCCATTTTCAGGAATATTTGATATTTATGCGTTTGATGCCTATTTTCAGGAATATTTGATATTTATGGGTTTGATGCCCGTTTTCATGGTTATTTCATATTTACGCGTTTGCCCATTCTCAGGATTATTTCATATTTACGCGTTTTGATGCAAATTTTCAAGAATATTTCATGTTTATGCGTTTGATGTCCATTTTCAGGGCTCTTCCTCCCCCCCACTCCGCATATCACCCCCGCCGAGGGGGGCGGCGGCTCCTTCTCTTGGGCTCCTCCGCCCCTGCTCTGCCTATATCCCCCGCTGAGGGGGGGCGGCGGCGCCTGTGCTTTGGCTTTTCCTCCCCCCACTCCACATATCTCCCCCGCGGAGGGGGGGGGGGTGGCGGCACCTGCGCTTGGGCTCTTCCTCCCCCACTCGGCATATCTCCCCCACCGGGGGGGCGGCGGCTCCTTCTCTTGGGCTCCTCCGACCCTGTTCTGCCTATATCCCCCGACGAGGGGGGGGCGGCGGCGCCTGTGCTTGGGCTCTTCCTTCCCCCCACTCTGCATATCTTCCCCATCGAGGGGGGGTGGCGGCGCCTGCGCTTGGGCTCTTCCTCCTCCATGCAGCACCTTCTCTTGGGCTCCTCCGCCCCCACTCCGCATGTCTCCCTGGTGGAGGGGGGGCGGCAGCACCTTCTCTTGGGCTCCTCCGCCCCTGCTCCGCATATCTCCCCCGCCGAGGGGGGGGGCGGCGGTGCCTTCTCTTGGGCTCCTCCGCCCCCACTCCGCAATATTTAATCTTTACGCGTTTGATGCTCATTTTAGGAATGTTTCATGTTTATGCCCATTTTCAGGAATAATTGACATTTACACGTTTGATGCCTATTTTCAGGAATATTTCATGATTACGCATTTGATGACCATTTTCAAAACTATTTCATATTTACGCGGGTGATGCCAATTTTTCGGTAATATTTCATATTGACGCATTTGATGCCCATTTTCAGGAATATTTCATATTTACGCGTTTGATGCCCAATTTCAGAAATATTTTATATTTATGCTTTGATGCCCATTTTGGGAAATATTTCATATTGACACGTTTGATGCCCATTTTCAGGAATATTTGATATTTACGCATTTGATGCCCATTTACAGGAATATTTATGCATTTAATACCCTTTTTCAGTATTATTTCATATTTATGCGTTTGATCATTTTCAGTAATACTTAATCTTTACGCGTTTGATGCTCATTTTTAGGAATATTTCATGTTTATGAGTTTGATGCACATTTTCAGGAATTTTTCATATCTACGCTTTTGACCATTTTCAGCAATATTTCATATTTACGTGTTTGATGCCCATTTTCAGGAATATTTTTGTATGCTTTCATTCCTCATCTGTATACCTCCCTACACCCTCTGTATGATCTCCTTCCTTATCTGTTTACCTCCTTACACCCTCTGTATGTTCTCATTTCTCATCTGTATACCTCCCTACACCCTCTGTATGCTTTCAATCCTCATCTGTATACCTCCCTACACCCTCTGTATGCTTTCATTCTTCATCTGTATACCTCCCTACACCCTCTATGCTCTCATTTCTCATCTGTATACCTCCCTACACCCTCTGTATGCTCTCATTCCTCATTTGTATACCTCCCTACACCCTCTGTATGCTCTCATTCCTCATCTGTATACCTCCCTACACCCTCTGTATGATCTCATTCCTCATCTGTATTCCTCCCTACTCCCTCTGTATGCTCTCATTACTGCCATCTTGTTGTAACCTGCAGTACTCTGTGCAATGGGTTAAAAAGAACCTGTTTAGACAGTCCTACAACTCACTTGTAAAGTGAAGGCTAGTTTTAGTTTTCTATGGGATTAGTAGAGAGGCCTGTTTACTATGACATTTATAGTAAATGCCTATCAAAATGCTTCCCTGCTGTCCTTGCTGAGTTCTTCCCTGCTGTCCCGTCTGTGTGCTTCGGCTCGACTGTCAAAGGGGAAAGAAGGTATACCTCTTTACGGAGGACAGACAGAAGGACCTGTTCGCCCAAAGCACGCTTAACGGGGGGGACAAGCGCAGGCGTTAGGGCATGCTCGGGTACCCAAGCTTCTTCCTGGCCAGCTTGGGGAGAGTGGAGGCCAATCATATATTTTTTTAGGTGTTTGCTTGACCTTCTATATGGAGGTTGAAGGTTTGTTTTTTTTAGACGTGTGTTGGACTGGCTATAGGGGACTTTGGAGGCCAGTAATATTTTTTAAGTGTGTGTTCAACACTCTATATGAAGGTTGAAGGTTTGTTTTTCCTCACATGTGTGTGGAAGTGGCTATAGGAGAGAATGGAGGCCAGTTTTTTTTAGGTGTGTGTTGGACCCTCTATATGGAATTTGAAGGTTTGTACTTAGGCGTTTGTTGGACTGGCTGTAGGGGAGGATGGAGGCCAATATTTTTTTAATTTAGGTGTGTGTTGGACCCTCTATATAGAGGTTGAAGGTTTGCACTTTTATTAGGCGTGTGCTGGACTGGCTATAGGGGAGGTTAGAGGCCATTTTTTTAAGGTGTGTGTTTGACCCTCTATATTGAGGCTGAAGGTTTGTACTTTTATTAGGTGTGTGTCAGACTGGCTATAGTGGAGGTGTGGAAGGTTTGTACTTTTATTAGACTTGTGTTGGACTGGCTATAGGAGAGTTTGGACACCAGTATTTTTTATTTTAGGTGTGTTTTGAACCCTCTATATAGAGGTTGAAGGTTTGCACTTTTATTAGGCGTGTGTTGGACTGGCTATAGGGGAGGTTAGAGGCCATTTTTTTAAGGTGTGTGTTGGACCCTCTATATCGAGGCTGAAGGTTTGTACTTTTATTAGGTGTGTGTGTCGGACTGGCTATAGTGGAGGTTGGACGCCAGTGTTTTTTTTATTTTAGATGTGTGTTGGACCCACTATTTGGCGGTTGAAGGCTTGTACTTTTATTAGGCGTGTGTTGGACTGGCTATAGGGGAGGTCGGGGGCCAATATATTTCTATTTTCGGTGCGTGTTGGACCCTCTATATGTAGGTTGAAGGTTTGTACTTGGGCATGTGTTGGACTGGCTATAGGGGAGGTTGGAGGCCAGTACTTTGTTATTTTAGGTGTGTGTTGGATCCTCTATATAGAGATTTAAGGTTTGTACTTTTATTAGACGTGTGTTGGACTGGCTATCAGGGAGGTTGGAGGCCCGTAATTTTTTTTCAGGTGTGTTTTGGACCTTCTATATGGAGGTTGAAGGTTTGTACTTGGGCATGTGTTGGACTGGCTATAGGGGAGGTTGGAGGCCAGTACTTTGTTATTTTAGGTGTGTGTTGGATCCTCTATATAGAGATTTAAGGTTTGTACTTTTATTAGACGTGTGTTGGACTGGCTATCAGGGAGGTTGGAGGCCCGTAATTTTTTTTCAGGTGTGTTTTGGACCTTCTATATGGAGGTTGAAGGTTTGTACTTAGGCGTGTGTTGGACTGGCTATCGTGGAGGTTGGAGGCCAGTATTTTTTTATTTTAGGTATGTTGGACCCTCTATATGGAGGTTGATGGTTTGTACTTTTATTAGGCGTGTGTTGGACTGGCTATAGGGGAGGTTGGAGGCCAGAAAGTTTTTTAAGTGTTTGACCTTTTATATGGAGGTTGAAGGTTTTTACTTTTAGTAGGTGTGTGTTCGATTGGCTATAGGGGAGCTGGAGGCCAGTAATATTTTTTTCTAGGAGTGTGTTGGACCATCCATAGAGTGTTTAGAGGCTGGCCCTTTCATTAGGCATGTGTTGGGCTGTTCACTGCATATCCCTCCATGCACTGCATATCCTTCTATCCCTCTTGTCAGGAATATTTCAAATTTATGCGTTTGATGCCCCTTTTTCAGGATTATTTCACATTTATGTGTTTGATGCCCATTTTCAGGATTATTTCACATTTACGTGTTTGATGCCCATTTTCAAAATTATTTTGTATTTACACATTTGATGCTAATTTTCGGGGATATTTCATGTTTACGCATTTGATGCTCATTTTCAGGAATATATCATGGTGCCCATTTTCAGAATTATTTCATGTTTATGCGTTTGATGCCCATTTTCAGGAATATTTCATGTTTATGCGTTTGATGCCCATTTTCAGGAATATTTCATGTTTACGCATTTGATGCTCATTTCCAGGAATATTTCATGTTTACCCGTTTGATGCCCAATTTCAGGAATATTTAATGTTTACGCGTTTGATGCCCATTTTTAGGAATATTTTATATTTACGCGTTTGATGCCCATTTTCAGGAGTATTTAATATTTTAATGTCTTAAGCCCATTTTCAGGAATATTTAATATTTACGTGTTTGATGCTCATTTTCAGGAACATTTGATATTTACAAGTTTGATGCCCATTTTCAGGAGTATTTGATATTTTCGCGTTTGATGCTCATTTTAAGGACTATTTCATATTTGTGCGTTTGATGCCCATTTTCAGGAATATTTGATATTCACACGTTTGATACCCATTGTCAGGAATATTTGATATTTACATGTTTGATGCCCATTTTCAGGATTATTTCATATTCACGCGTTTGATACCCATTTTCAGGATTATTTCATATTTATGCGTTTCATGCCTATTTTGAGGATTATTTCATATTTACACATTGGGTGCCCATTTTCAAGAATATTTGATATTTACGCGTTTGATGCCCATTTTCAGGAATATTTAATTTTTACGCGTTTGATTTCCATTTTCAGGAATATTTGATATTTATGCGTTTGATGCCTATTTTCAGGAATATTTGATATTTATGGGTTTGATGCCCGTTTTCATGGTTATTTCATATTTACGCGTTTGCCCATTCTCAGGATTATTTCATATTTACGCGTTTTGATGCAAATTTTCAAGAATATTTCATGTTTATGCGTTTGATGTCCATTTTCAGGGCTCTTCCTCCCCCCACTCCGCATATCTCCCCCGCTGAGGGGGGCGGCGGCTCCTTCTCTTGGGCTCCTCCGCCCCTGCTCTGCCTATATCCCCCGCTGAGGGGGGGCGGTGGCGCCTGTGCTTTGGCTTTTCCTCCCCCCACTCCACATATCTCCCCCGCGGAGGGGGGGTGGCGGCACCTGCGCTTGGGCTCTTCCTCCCCCACTCGGCATATCTCCCCCACCGGGGGGGGGCGGCGGCTCCTTCTCTTGGGCTCCTCCGGCCCTGTTCTGCCTATATCCCCCGACGAGGGGGGGGCGGCGGCGCCTGTGCTTGGGCTCTTCCTTCCCCCCACTCTGCATATCTTCCCCATCGAGGGGGGGTGGCGGCGCCTGCGCTTGGGCTCTTCCTCCTCCATGCAGCACCTTCTCTTGGGCTCCTCCGCCCCCACTCCGCATGTCTCCCTGGTGGAGGGGGGGCGGCAGCGCCTTCTCTTGGGCTCCTCCGCCCCTGCTCCGCATATCTCCCCCGCCAAGGGGGGGGGGGCAGCGGCGGTGCCTTCTCTTGGGCTCCTCCGCCCCCACTCCGCAATATTTAATCTTTACGCGTTTGATGCTCATTTTAGGAATGTTTCATGTTTATGCCCATTTTCAGGAATAATTGACATTTACACGTTTGATGCCCATTTTCAGGAATATTTCATGATTACGCATTTGATGACCATTTTTAGGAACATTTCATGTTTACGCGTTTGATGCCCATTTTCAAAACTATTTCATATTTACGCGGGTGATGCCAATTTTTCGGTAATATTTCATATTGACGCATTTGATGCCCATTTTCAGGAATATTTCATATTTACGCGTTTGATGCCCAATTTCAGAAATATTTTATATTTATGCGTTTGATGCCCATTTTGGGAAATATTTCATATTGACACGTTTGATGCCCATTTTCAGGAATATTTGATATTTACGCATTTGATGCCCATTTACAGGAATATTTATGCATTTAATACCCTTTTTCAGTATTATTTCATATTTATGCGTTTGATCATTTTCAGTAATACTTAATCTTTACGCGTTTGATGCTCATTTTTAGGAATATTTCATGTTTATGAGTTTGATGCACATTTTCAGGAATTTTTCATATCTACGCTTTTGACCATTTTCAGCAATATTTCATATTTACGTGTTTGATGCCCATTTTCAGGAATATTTTTGTATGCTTTCATTCCTCATCTGTATACCTCCCTACACCCTCTGTATGATCTCCTTCCTTATCTGTTTACCTCCTTACACCCTCTGTATGTTCTCATTTCTCATCTGTATACCTCCCTACACCCTCTGTATGCTTTCAATCCTCATCTGTATACCTCCCTACACCCTCTGTATGCTTTCATTCTTCATCTGTATACCTCCCTACACCCTCTATGCTCTCATTTCTCATCTGTATACCTCCCTACACCCTCTGTATGCTCTCATTCCTCATTTGTATACCTCCCTACACCCTCTGTATGCTCTCATTCCTCATCTGTATACCTCCCTACACCCTCTGTATGATCTCATTCCTCATCTGTATTCCTCCCTACTCCCTCTGTATGCTCTCATTACTGCCATCTTGTTGTAACCTGCAGTACTCTGTGCAATGGGTTAAAAAGAACCTGTTTAGACAGTCCTACAACTCACTTGTAAAGTGAAGGCTAGTTTTAGTTTTCTATGGGATTAGTAGAGAGGCCTGTTTACTATGACATTTATAGTAAATGCCTATCAAAATGCTTCCCTGCTGTCCTTGCTGAGTTCTTCCCTGCTGTCCCGTCTGTGTGCTTCGGCTCGACTGTCAAAGGGGAAAGAAGGTATACCTCTTTACGGAGGACAGACAGAAGGACCTGTTCGCCCAAAGCACGCTTAACGGGGGGGGACAAGCGCAGGCGTTAGGGCATGCTCGGGTACCCAAGCTTCTTCCTGGCCAGCTTGGGGAGAGTGGAGGCCAATCATATATTTTTTTAGGTGTTTGCTTGACCTTCTATATGGAGGTTGAAGGTTTGTTTTTTTTAGACGTGTGTTGGACTGGCTATAGGGTACGTTGGAGGCCAGTAATATTTTTTAAGTGTGTGTTCAACACTCTATATGAAGGTTGAAGGTTTGTTTTTCCTCACATGTGTGTGGAAGTGGCTATAGGGGAGAATGGAGGCCAGTTTTTTTTAGGTGTGTGTTGGACCCTCTATATGGAATTTGAAGGTTTGTACTTAGGCGTTTGTTGGACTGGCTGTAGGGGAGGATGGAGGCCAATATTTTTTTAATTTAGGTGTGTGTTGGACCCTCTATATAGAGGTTGAAGGTTTGCACTTTTATTAGGCGTGTGCTGGACTGGCTATAGGGGAGGTTAGAGGCCATTTTTTTAAGGTGTGTGTTTGACCCTCTATATTGAGGCTGAAGGTTTGTACTTTTATTAGGTGTGTCAGACTGGCTATAGTGGAGGCGTGAAAGGTTTGTACTTTTATTAGACGTGTGTTGGACTGGCTATAGGAGAGTTTGGACACCAGTATTTTTATTTTAGGTGTGTTTTGAACCCTCTATATAGAGGTTGAAGGTTTGCACTTTTATTAGGCGTGTGTTGGACTGGCTATAGGGGAGGTTAGAGGCCATTTTTTTAAGGTGTGTGTTGGACCCTCTATATCGAGGCTGAAGGTTTGTACTTTTATTAGGTGTGTGTGTCGGACTGGCTATAGTGGAGGTTGGACGCCAGTGTTTTTTTTATTTTAGATGTGTGTTGGACCCACTATTTGGCGGTTGAAAGCTTGTACTTTTATTAGGCGTGTGTTGGACTGGCTATAGGGGAGGTCGGGGGCCAATATATTTCTATTTTCGGTGCGTGTTGGACCCTCTATATGTAGGTTGAAGGTTTGTACTTGGGCATGTGTTGGACTGGCTATAGGGGAGGTTGGAGGCCAGTACTTTGTTATTTTAGGTGTGTGTTGGATCCTCTATATAGAGATTTAAGGTTTGTACTTTTATTAGACGTGTGTTGGACTGGCTATCAGGGAGGTTGGAGGCCCGTAATTTTTTTTCAGGTGTGTTTTGGACCTTCTATATGGAGGTTGAAGGTTTGTACTTAGGCGTGTGTTGGACTGGCTATCGTGGAGGTTGGAGGCCAGTATTTTTTTATTTTAGGTATGTTGGACCCTCTATATGGAGGTTGATGGTTTGTACTTTTATTAGGCGTGTGTTGGACTGGCTATAGGGGAGGTTGGAGGCCAGAAAGTTTTTTAAGTGTTTGACCTTTTATATGGAGGTTGAAGGTTTTTACTTTTAGTAGGTGTGTGTTCGATTGGCTATAGGGGAGCTGGAGGCCAGTAATATTTTTTTCTAGGAGTGTGTTGGACCATCCATAGAGTGTTTAGAGGCTGGCCCTTTCATTAGGCATGTGTTGGGCTGTTCACTGCATATCCCTCCATGCACTGCATATCCTTCTATCCCTCTTGTCAGGAATATTTCAAATTTATGCGTTTGATGCCCATTTTCAGGATTATTTCACATTTATGTGTTTGATGCCCATTTTGAGGATTATTTCACATTTACGTGTTTGATGCCCATTTTCAAAATTATTTTGTATTTACACATTTGATGCTAATTTTCGGGGATATTTCATGTTTACGCATTTGATGCTCATTTTCAGGAATATATCATGGTGCCCATTTTCAGAATTATTTCATGTTTATGCGTTTGATGCCCATTTTCAGGAATATTTCATGTTTATGCGTTTGATGCCCATTTTCAGGAATATTTCATGTTTACGCATTTGATGCTCATTTCCAGGAATATTTCATGTTTACCCGTTTGATGCCCAATTTCAGGAATATTTAATGTTTACGCGTTTGATGCCCATTTTTAGGAATATTTTATATTTACGCGTTTGATGCCCATTTTCAGGAGTATTTAATATTTTAATGTCTTAAGCCCATTTTCAGGAATATTTCATATTTACGTGTTTGATGCTCATTATCAGGAACATTTGATATTTACAAGTTTGATGCCCATTTTCAGGAGTATTTGATATTTTCGCGTTTGATACCCATTGTCAGGAATATTTGATATTCACACGTTTGATACCCATTGTCAGGAATATTTGATATTTACATGTTTGATGCCCATTTTCAGGATTATTTCATATTCACGCGTTTGATACCCATTTTCAGGATTATTTCATATTTATGCGTTTCATGCCTATTTTGAGGATTATTTCATATTTACACATTGGGTGCCCATTTTCAAGAATATTTGATATTTACGCGTTTGATGCCCATTTTCAGGAATATTTAATTTTTACGCGTTTGATTTCCATTTTCAGGAATATTTGATATTTATGCGTTTGATGCCTATTTTCAGGAATATTTGATATTTATGGGTTTGATGCCCGTTTTCATGGTTATTTCATATTTACGCGTTTGCCCATTCTCAGGATTATTTCATATTTACGCGTTTTGATGCAAATTTTCAAGAATATTTCATGTTTATGCGTTTGATGTCCATTTTCAGGGCTCTTCCTCCCCCCCACTCCGCATATCACCCCCGCCGAGGGGGGCGGCGGCTCCTTCTCTTGGGCTCCTCCGCCCCTGCTCTGCCTATATCCCCCGCTGAGGGGGGGCGGCGGCGCCTGTGCTTTGGCTTTTCCTCCCCCCACTCCACATATCTCCCCCGCGGAGGGGGGGGTGGCGGCACCTGCGCTTGGGCTCTTCCTCCCCCACTCGGCATATCTCCCCCACCGGGGGGGCGGCGGCTCCTTCTCTTGGGCTCCTCCGGCCCTGTTCTGCCTATATCCCCCGACGAGGGGGGGGCGGCGGCGCCTGTGCTTGGGCTCTTCCTTCCCCCCACTCTGCATATCTTCCCCATCCAGGGGGGGTGGCGGCGCCTGCGCTTGGGCTCTTCCTCCTCCATGCAGCACCTTCTCTTGGGCTCCTCCGCCCCCACTCCGCATGTCTCCCTGGTGGAGGGGGGGCGGCAGCACCTTCTCTTGGGCTCCTCCGCCCCTGCTCCGCATATCTCCCCCGCCGAGGGGGGGGCGGCGGTGCCTTCTCTTGGGCTCCTCCGCCCCCACTCCGCAATATTTAGTCTTTACGCGTTTGATGCTCATTTTAGGAATGTTTCATGTTTATGCCCATTTTCAGGAATATTTGACATTTACACGTTTGATGCCCATTTTCAGGAATATTTCATGATTACGCATTTGATGACCATTTTCAAAACTATTTCATATTTACGCGGGTGATGCCAATTTTTCGGTAATATTTCATATTGACGCATTTGATGCCCATTTTCAGGAATATTTCATATTTACGCGTTTGATGCCCAATTTCAGAAATATTTTATATTTATGCGTTTGATGCCCATTTTGGGAAATATTTCATATTGACACGTTTGATGCCCATTTTCAGGAATATTTGATATTTACGCATTTAATGCCCATTTACAGGAATATTTATGCATTTAATACCCTTTTTCAGTATTATTTCATATTTATGCGTTTGATCATTTTCAGTAATACTTAATCTTTACGCGTTTGATGCTCATTTTTAGGAATATTTCATGTTTATGAGTTTGATGCACATTTTCAGGAATTTTTCATATCTACGCTTTTGACCATTTTCAGCAATATTTCATATTTACGTGTTTGATGCCCATTTTCAGGAATATTTTTGTATGCTTTCATTCCTCATCTGTATACCTCCCTACACCCTCTGTATGATCTCCTTCCTTATCTGTTTACCTCCTTACACCCTCTGTATGTTCTCATTTCTCATCTGTATACCTCCCTACACCCTCTGTATGCTTTCAATCCTCATCTGTATACCTCCCTACACCCTCTGTATGCTTTCATTCTTCATCTGTATACCTCCCTACACCCTCTGTATGCTCTCATTTCTCATTTGTATACCTCCCTACACCCTCTGTATGCTCTCATTCCTCATTTGTATACCTCCCTACACCCTCTGTATGCTCTCATTCCTCATCTGTATACCTCCCTACACCCTCTGTATGATCTCATTCCTCATCTTTATTTCTCCCTACTCCCTCTGTATGCTCTCATTACTGCCATCTTGTTGTAACCTGCAGTACTCTGTGCAATGGGTTAAAAAGAACCTGTTTAGACAGTCCTACAACTCACTTGTAAAGTGAAGGCTAGTTTTAGTTTTCTATGGGATTAGTAGAGAGGCCTGTTTACTATGACATTTATAGTAAATGCCTATCAAAATGCTTCCCTGCTGTCCTTGCTGAGTTCTTCCCTGCTGTCCCGTCTGTGTGCTTCGGCTCGACTGTCAAAGGGGAAAGAAGGTATACCTCTTTACGGAGGACAGACAGAAGGACCTGTTCGCCCAAAGCACGCTTAACGGGGGGGACAAGCGCAGGCGTTAGGGCATGCTCGGGTACCCAAGCTTCTTCCTGGCCAGCTTGGGGAGAGTGGAGGCCAATCATATATTTTTTTAGGTGTTTGCTTGACCTTCTATATGGAGGTTGAAGGTTTGTTTTTTTTAGACGTGTGTTGGACTGGCTATAGGGGACGTTGGAGGCCAGTAATATTTTTTAAGTGTGTGTTCAACACTCTATATTAAGGTTGAAGGTTTGTTTTTCCTCACATGTGTGTGGAAGTGGCTATAGGGGAGAATGGAGGCCAGTTTTTTTTAGGTGTGTGTTGGACCCTCTATATGGAATTTGAAGGTTTGTACTTAGGCGTTTGTTGGACTGGCTGTAGGGGAGGATGGAGGCCAATATTTTTTTAATTTAGGTGTGTGTTGGACCCTCTATATAGAGGTTGAAGGTTTGCACTTTTATTAGGCGTGTGCTGGACTGGCTATAGGGGAGGTTAGAGGCCATTTTTTTAAGGTGTGTGTTTGACCCTCTATATTGAGGCTGAAGGTTTGTACTTTTATTAGGTGTGTGTCAGACTGGCTATAGTGGAGGCGTGGAAGGTTTGTACTTTTATTAGACGTGTGTTGGACTGGCTATAGGAGAGTTTGGACACCAGTATTTTTATTTTAGGTGTGTTTTGAACCCTCTATATAGAGGTTGAAGGTTTGCACTTTTATTAGGCGTGTGTTGGACTGGCTATAGGGGAGGTTAGAGGCCATTTTTTTAAGGTGTGTGTTGGACCCTCTATATCGAGGCTGAAGGTTTGTACTTTTATTAGGTGTGTGTGTCGGACTGGCTATAGTGGAGGTTGGACGCCAGTGTTTTTTTTATTTTAGATGTGTGTTGGACCCACTATTTGGCGGTTGAAGGCTTGTACTTTTATTAGGCGTGTATTGGACTGGCTATAGGGGAGGTCGGGGGCCAATATATTTCTATTTTTGGTGCGTGTTGGACCCTCTATATGTAGGTTGAAGGTTTGTACTTGGGCATGTGTTGGACTGGCTATAGGGGAGGTTGGAGGCCAGTACTTTGTTATTTTAGGTGTGTGTTGGATCCTCTATATAGAGATTTAAGGTTTGTACTTTTATTAGACGTGTGTTGGACTGGCTATCAGGGAGGTTGGAGGCCCGTAATTTTTTTTCAGGTGTGTTTTGGACCTTCTATATAGAGGTTGAAGGTTTGTACTTAGGCGTGTGTTGGACTGGCTATCGTGGAGGTTGGAGGCCAGTATTTTTTTATTTTAGGTATGTTGGACCCTCTATATGGAGGTTGATGGTTTGTACTTTTATTAGGCGTGTGTTGGACTGGCTATAGGGGAGGTTGGAGGCCAGAAAGTTTTTTAAGTGTTTGACCTTTTATATGGAGGTTGAAGGTTTTTACTTTTAGTAGGTGTGTGTTCGATTGGCTATAGGGGAGCTGGAGGCCAGTAATATTTTTTTCTAGGAGTGTGTTGGACCATCCATAGAGTGTTTAGAGGCTGGCCCTTTCATTAGGCATGTGTTGGGCTGTTCACTGCATATCCCTCCATGCACTGCATATCCTTCTATCCCTCTTGTCAGGAATATTTCAAATTTATGCGTTTGATGCCCATTTTCAGGATTATTTCACATTTATGTGTTTGATGCCCATTTTGAGGATTATTTCACATTTACGTGTTTGATGCCCATTTTCAAAATTATTTTGTATTTACACATTTGATGCTAATTTTCGGGGATATTTCATGTTTACGCATTTGATGCTCATTTTCAGGAATATATCATGGTGCCCATTTTCAGAATTATTTCATGTTTATGCGTTTGATGCTCATTTTCAGGAATATTTCATGTTTATGCGTTTGATGCCCATTTTCAGGAATATTTCATGTTTACGCATTTGATGCTCATTTCCAGGAATATTTCATGTTTACCCGTTTGATGCCCAATTTCAGGAATATTTAATGTTTACGCGTTTGATGCCCATTTTTAGGAATATTTTATATTTACGCGTTTGATGCCCATTTTCAGGAGTATTTAATATTTTAATGTCTTAAGCCCATTTTCAGGAATATTTCATATTTACGTGTTTGATGCTCATTTTCAGGAACATTTGATATTTTCGCGTTTGATACCCATTGTCAGGAATATTTGATATTCACACGTTTGATACCCATTGTCAGGAATATTTGATATTTACATGTTTGATGCCCATTTTCAGGATTATTTCATATTCACGCGTTTGATACCCATTTTCAGGATTATTTCATATTTATGCGTTTCATGCCTATTTTGAGGATTATTTCATATTTACACATTGGGTGCCCATTTTCAAGAATATTTGATATTTACGCGTTTGATGCCCATTTTCAGGAATATTTAATTTTTACGCGTTTGATTTCCATTTTCAGGAATATTTGATATTTATGCGTTTGATGCCTATTTTCAGGAATATTTGATATTTATGGGTTTGATGCCCGTTTTCATGGTTATTTCATATTTACGCGTTTGCCCATTCTCAGGATTATTTCATATTTACGCGTTTTGATGCAAATTTTCAAGAATATTTCATGTTTATGCGTTTGATGTCCATTTTCAGGGCTCTTCCTCCCCCCCACTCCGCATATCACCCCCGCCGAGGGGGGCGGCGGCTCCTTCTCTTGGGCTCCTCCGCCCCTGCTCTGCCTATATCCCCCGCTGAGGGGGGGCGGCGGCGCCTGTGCTTTGGCTTTTCCTCCCCCCACTCCACATATCTCCCCCGCGGAGGGGGGGGGTGGCGGCACCTGCGCTTGGGCTCTTCCTCCCCCACTCGGCATATCTCCCCCACCGGGGGGGCGGCGGCTCCTTCTCTTGGGCTCCTCCGGCCCTGTTCTGCCTATATCCCCCGACGAGGGGGGGGCGGCGGCGCCTGTGCTTGGGCTCTTCCTTCCCCCCACTCTGCATATCTTCCCCATCGAGGGGGGGTGGCGGCGCCTGCGCTTGGGCTCTTCCTCCTCCATGCAGCACCTTCTCTTGGGCTCCTCCGCCCCCACTCCGCATGTCTCCCTGGTGGAGGGGGGGCGGCAGCGCCTTCTCTTGGGCTCCTCCGCCCCTGCTCCGCATATCTCCCCCGCCGAGGGGGGGGCGGCGGTGCCTTCTCTTGGGCTCCTCCGCCCCCACTCCGCAATATTTAATCTTTACGCGTTTGATGCTCATTTTAGGAATGTTTCATGTTTATGCCCATTTTCAGGAATAATTGACATTTACACATTTGATGCCTATTTTCAGGAATATTTCATGATTACGCATTTGATGACCATTTTCAAAACTGTTTCATATTTACGCGGGTGATGCCAATTTTTCGGTAATATTTCATATTGACGCATTTGATGCCCATTTTCAGGAATATTTCATATTTACGCGTTTGATGCCCAATTTCAGAAATATTTTATATTTATGCGTTTGATGCCCATTTTGGGAAATATTTCATATTGACACGTTTGATGCCCATTTTCAGGAATATTTGATATTTACGCATTTGATGCCCATTTACAGGAATATTTATGCATTTAATACCCTTTTTCAGTATTATTTCATATTTATGCGTTTGATCATTTTCAGTAATACTTAATCTTTACGCGTTTGATGCTCATTTTTAGGAATATTTCATGTTTATGAGTTTGATGCACATTTTCAGGAATTTTTCATATCTACGCTTTTGACCATTTTCAGCAATATTTCATATTTACGTGTTTGATGCCCATTTTCAGGAATATTTTTGTATGCTTTCATTCCTCATCTGTATACCTCCCTACACCCTCTGTATGATCTCCTTCCTTATCTGTTTACCTCCTTACACCCTCTGTATGTTCTCATTTCTCATCTGTATACCTCCCTACACCCTCTGTATGCTTTCAATCCTCATCTGTATACCTCCCTACACCCTCTGTATGCTTTCATTCTTCATCTGTATACCTCCCTACACCCTCTGTATGCTCTCATTTCTCATTTGTATACCTCCCTACACCCTCTGTATGCTCTCATTCCTCATTTGTATACCTCCCTACACCCTCTGTATGCTCTCATTCCTCATCTGTATACCTCCCTACACCCTCTGTATGATCTCATTCCTCATCTGTATTCCTCCCTACTCCCTCTGTATGCTCTCATTACTGCCATCTTGTTGTAACCTGCAGTACTCTGTGCAATGGGTTAAAAAGAACCTGTTTAGACAGTCCTACAACTCACTTGTAAAGTGAAGGCTAGTTTTAGTTTTCTATGGGATTAGTAGAGAGGCCTGTTTACTATGACATTTATAGTAAATGCCTATCAAAATGCTTCCCTGCTGTCCTTGCTGAGTTCTTCCCTGCTGTCCCGTCTGTGTGCTTCGGCTCGACTATCAAAGGGGAAAGAAGGTATACCTCTTTACGGAGGACAGACAGAAGGACCTGTTCGCCCAAAGCACGCTTAACGGGGGGGACAAGCGCAGGCGTTAGGGCATGCTCGGGTACCCAAGCTTCTTCCTGGCCAGCTTGGGGAGAGTGGAGGCCAATCATATATTTTTTTAGGTGTTTGCTTGACCTTCTATATGGAGGTTGAAGGTTTGTTTTTTTTAGACGTGTGTTGGACTGGCTATAGGGGACGTTGGAGGCCAGTAATATTTTTTAAGTGTGTGTTCAACACTCTATATTAAGGTTGAAGGTTTGTTTTTCCTCACATGTGTGTGGAAGCGGCTATAGGGGAGAATGGAGGCCAGTTTTTTTTAGGTGTGTGTTGGACCCTCTATATGGAATTTGAAGGTTTGTACTTAGGCGTTTGTTGGACTGGCTGTAGGGGAGGATGGAGGCCAATATTTTTTTAATTTAGGTGTGTGTTGGACCCTCTATATAGAGGTTGAAGGTTTGCACTTTTATTAGGCGTGTGCTGGACTGGCTATAGGGGAGGTTAGAGGCCATTTTTTTAAGGTGTGTGTTTGACCCTCTATATTGAGGCTGAAGGTTTGTACTTTTATTAGGTGTGTGTCAGACTGGCTATAGTGGAGGTGTGGAAGGTTTGTACTTTTATTAGACGTGTGTTGGACTGGCTATAGGAGAGTTTGGACACCAGTATTTTTATTTTAGGTGTGTTTTGAACCCTCTATATAGAGGTTGAAGGTTTGCACTTTTATTAGGCGTGTGTTGGACTGGCTATAGGGGAGGTTAGAGGCCATTTTTTTAAGGTGTGTGTTGGACCCTCTATATCGAGGCTGAAGGTTTGTACTTTTATTAGGTGTGTGTGTCGGACTGGCTATAGTGGAGGTTGGACGCCAGTGTTTTTTTTTATTTTAGATGTGTGTTGGACCCACTATTTGGCGGTTGAAGGCTTGTACTTTTATTAGGCGTGTGTTGGACTGGCTATAGGGGAGGTCGGGGGCCAATATATTTCTATTTTCGGTGCGTGTTGGACCCTCTATATGTAGGTTGAACGTTTGTACTTGGGCATGTGTTGGACTGGCTATAGGGGAGGTTGGAGGCCAGTACTTTGTTATTTTAGGTGTGTGTTGGATCCTCTATATAGAGATTTAAGGTTTGTACTTTTATTAGACGTGTGTTGGACTGGCTATCAGGGAGGTTGGAGGCCCGTAATTTTTTTTCAGGTGTGTTTTGGACCTTCTATATGGAGGTTGAAGGTTTGTACTTGGGCATGTGTTGGACTGGCTATAGGGGAGGTTGGAGGCCAGTACTTTGTTATTTTAGGTGTGTGTTGGATCCTCTATATAGAGATTTAAGGTTTGTACTTTTATTAGACGTGTGTTGGACTGGCTATCAGGGAGGTTGGAGGCCCGTAATTTTTTTTCAGGTGTGTATTGGACCTTCTATATGGAGGTTGAAGGTTTGTACTTAGGCGTGTGTTGGACTGGCTATCGTGGAGGTTGGAGGCCAGTATTTTTTTATTTTAGGTATGTTGGACCCTCTATATGGAGGTTGATGGTTTGTACTTTTATTAGGCGTGTGTTGGACTGGCTATAGGGGAGGTTGGAGGCCAGAAAGTTTTTTAAGTGTTTGACCTTTTATATGGAGGTTGAAGGTTTTTACTTTTAGTAGGTGTGTGTTCGATTGGCTATAGGGGAGCTGGAGGCCAGTAATATTTTTTTCTAGGAGTGTGTTGGACCATCCATAGAGTGTTTAGAGGCTGGCCCTTTCATTAGGCATGTGTTGGGCTGTTCACTGCATATCCCTCCATGCACTGCATATCCTTCTATCCCTCTTGTCAGGAATATTTCAAATTTATGCGTTTGATGCCCCTTTTTCAGGATTATTTCACATTTATGTGTTTGATGCCCATTTTCAGGATTATTTCACATTTACGTGTTTGATGCCCATTTTCAAAATTATTTTCTATTTACACATTTGATGCTAATTTTCGGGGATATTTCATGTTTACGCATTTGATGCTCATTTTCAGGAATATATCATGGTGCCCATTTTCAGAATTATTTCATGTTTATGCGTTTGATGCCCATTTTCAGGAATATTTCATGTTTATGCGTTTGATGCCCATTTTCAGGAATATTTCATGTTTACGCATTTGATGCTCATTTCCAGGAATATTTCATGTTTACCCGTTTGATGCCCAATTTCAGGAATATTTAATGTTTACGCGTTTGATGCCCATTTTTAGGAATATTTTATATTTACGCGTTTGATGCCCATTTTCAGGAGTATTTAATATTTTAATGTCTTAAGCCCATTTTCAGGAATATTTCATATTTACGTGTTTGATGCTCATTATCAGGAACATTTGATATTTACAAGTTTGATGCCCATTTTCAGGAGTATTTGATATTTTCGCGTTTGATACCCATTGTCAGGAATATTTGATATTCACACGTTTGATACCCATTGTCAGGAATATTTGATATTTACATGTTTGATGCCCATTTTCAGGATTATTTCATATTCACGCGTTTGATACCCATTTTCAGGATTATTTCATATTTATGCGTTTCATGCCTATTTTGAGGATTATTTCATATTTACACATTGGGTGCCCATTTTCAAGAATATTTGATATTTACGCGTTTGATGCCCATTTTCAGGAATATTTAATTTTTACGCGTTTGATTTCCATTTTCAGGAATATTTGATATTTATGCGTTTGATGCCTATTTTCAGGAATATTTGATATTTATGGGTTTGATGCCCGTTTTCATGGTTATTTCATATTTACGCGTTTGCCCATTCTCAGGATTATTTCATATTTACGCGTTTTGATGCAAATTTTCAAGAATATTTCATGTTTATGCGTTTGATGTCCATTTTCAGGGCTCTTCCTCCCCCCCACTCCGCATATCACCCCCGCCGAGGGGGGCGGCGGCTCCTTCTCTTGGGCTCCTCCGCCCCTGCTCTGCCTATATCCCCCGCTGAGGGGGGGCGGCGGCGCCTGTGCTTTGGCTTTTCCTCCCCCCACTCCACATATCTCCCCCGCGGAGGGGGGGGTGGCGGCACCTGCGCTTGGGCTCTTCCTCCCCCACTCGGCATATCTCCCCCACCGGGGGGGCGGCGGCTCCTTCTCTTGGGCTCCTCCGGCCCTGTTCTGCCTATATCCCCCGACGAGGGGGGGGCGGCGGCGCCTGTGCTTGGGCTCTTCCTTCCCCCCACTCTGCATATCTTCCCCATCGAGGGGGGTGGCGGCGCCTGCGCTTGGGCTCTTCCTCCTCCATGCAGCACCTTCTCTTGGGCTCCTCCGCCCCCACTCCGCATGTCTCCCTGGTGGAGGGGGGGCGGCAGCACCTTCTCTTGGGCTCCTCCGCCCCTGCTCCGCATATCTCCCCCGCCGAGGGGGGGGCGGCGGTGCCTTCTCTTGGGCTCCTCCGCCCCCACTCCGCAATATTTAGTCTTTACGCGTTTGATGCTCATTTTAGGAATGTTTCATGTTTATGCCCATTTTCAGGAATAATTGACATTTACACGTTTGATGCCCATTTTCAGGAATATTTCATGATTACGCATTTGATGACCATTTTCAAAACTATTTCATATTTACGCGGGTGATGCCAATTTTTCGGTAATATTTCATATTGACGCATTTGATGCCCATTTTCAGGAATATTTCATATTTACGCGTTTGATGCCCAATTTCAGAAATATTTTATATTTATGCGTTTGATGCCCATTTTGGGAAATATTTCATATTGACACGTTTGATGCCCATTTTCAGGAATATTTGATATTTACGCATTTAATGCCCATTTACAGGAATATTTATGCATTTAATACCCTTTTTCAGTATTATTTCATATTTATGCGTTTGATCATTTTCAGTAATACTTAATCTTTACGCGTTTGATGCTCATTTTTAGGAATATTTCATGTTTATGAGTTTGATGCACATTTTCAGGAATTTTTCATATCTACGCTTTTGACCATTTTCAGCAATATTTCATATTTACGTGTTTGATGCCCATTTTCAGGAATATTTTTGTATGCTTTCATTCCTCATCTGTATACCTCCCTACACCCTCTGTATGATCTCCTTCCTTATCTGTTTACCTCCTTACACCCTCTGTATGTTCTCATTTCTCATCTGTATACCTCCCTACACCCTCTGTATGCTTTCAATCCTCATCTGTATACCTCCCTACACCCTCTGTATGCTTTCATTCTTCATCTGTATACCTCCCTACACCCTCTGTATGCTCTCATTTCTCATTTGTATACCTCCCTACACCCTCTGTATGCTCTCATTCCTCATTTGTATACCTCCCTACACCCTCTGTATGCTCTCATTCCTCATCTGTATACCTCCCTACACCCTCTGTATGATCTCATTCCTCATCTTTATTTCTCCCTACTCCCTCTGTATGCTCTCATTACTGCCATCTTGTTGTAACCTGCAGTACTCTGTGCAATGGGTTAAAAAGAACCTGTTTAGACAGTCCTACAACTCACTTGTAAAGTGAAGGCTAGTTTTAGTTTTCTATGGGATTAGTAGAGAGGCCTGTTTACTATGACATTTATAGTAAATGCCTATCAAAATGCTTCCCTGCTGTCCTTGCTGAGTTCTTCCCTGCTGTCCCGTCTGTGTGCTTCGGCTCGACTGTCAAAGGGGAAAGAAGGTATACCTCTTTACGGAGGACAGACAGAAGGACCTGTTCGCCCAAAGCACGCTTAACGGGGGGGACAAGCGCAGGCGTTAGGGCATGCTCGGGTACCCAAGCTTCTTCCTGGCCAGCTTGGGGAGAGTGGAGGCCAATCATATATTTTTTTAGGTGTTTGCTTGACCTTCTATATGGAGGTTGAAGGTTTGTTTTTTTTAGACGTGTGTTGGACTGGCTATAGGGGACGTTGGAGGCCAGTAATATTTTTTAAGTGTGTGTTCAACACTCTATATTAAGGTTGAAGGTTTGTTTTTCCTCACATGTGTGTGGAAGTGGCTATAGGGGAGAATGGAGGCCAGTTTTTTTTAGGTGTGTGTTGGACCCTCTATATGGAATTTGAAGGTTTGTACTTAGGCGTTTGTTGGACTGGCTGTAGGGGAGGATGGAGGCCAATATTTTTTTAATTTAGGTGTGTGTTGGACCCTCTATATAGAGGTTGAAGGTTTGCACTTTTATTAGGCGTGTGCTGGACTGGCTATAGGGGAGGTTAGAGGCCATTTTTTTAAGGTGTGTGTTTGACCCTCTATATTGAGGCTGAAGGTTTGTACTTTTATTAGGTGTGTGTCAGACTGGCTATAGTGGAGGCGTGGAAGGTTTGTACTTTTATTAGACGTGTGTTGGACTGGCTATAGGAGAGTTTGGACACCAGTATTTTTATTTTAGGTGTGTTTTGAACCCTCTATATAGAGGTTGAAGGTTTGCACTTTTATTAGGCGTGTGTTGGACTGGCTATAGGGGAGGTTAGAGGCCATTTTTTTAAGGTGTGTGTTGGACCCTCTATATCGAGGCTGAAGGTTTGTACTTTTATTAGGTGTGTGTGTCGGACTGGCTATAGTGGAGGTTGGACGCCAGTGTTTTTTTTATTTTAGATGTGTGTTGGACCCACTATTTGGCGGTTGAAGGCTTGTACTTTTATTAGGCGTGTATTGGACTGGCTATAGGGGAGGTCGGGGGCCAATATATTTCTATTTTTGGTGCGTGTTGGACCCTCTATATGTAGGTTGAAGGTTTGTACTTGGGCATGTGTTGGACTGGCTATAGGGGAGGTTGGAGGCCAGTACTTTGTTATTTTAGGTGTGTGTTGGATCCTCTATATAGAGATTTAAGGTTTGTACTTTTATTAGACGTGTGTTGGACTGGCTATCAGGGAGGTTGGAGGCCCGTAATTTTTTTTCAGGTGTGTTTTGGACCTTCTATATAGAGGTTGAAGGTTTGTACTTAGGCGTGTGTTGGACTGGCTATCGTGGAGGTTGGAGGCCAGTATTTTTTTATTTTAGGTATGTTGGACCCTCTATATGGAGGTTGATGGTTTGTACTTTTATTAGGCGTGTGTTGGACTGGCTATAGGGGAGGTTGGAGGCCAGAAAGTTTTTTAAGTGTTTGACCTTTTATATGGAGGTTGAAGGTTTTTACTTTTAGTAGGTGTGTGTTCGATTGGCTATAGGGGAGCTGGAGGCCAGTAATATTTTTTTCTAGGAGTGTGTTGGACCATCCATAGAGTGTTTAGAGGCTGGCCCTTTCATTAGGCATGTGTTGGGCTGTTCACTGCATATCCCTCCATGCACTGCATATCCTTCTATCCCTCTTGTCAGGAATATTTCAAATTTATGCGTTTGATGCCCATTTTCAGGATTATTTCACATTTATGTGTTTGATGCCCATTTTCAGGATTATTTCACATTTACGTGTTTGATGCCCATTTTCAAAATTATTTTGTATTTACACATTTGATGCTAATTTTCGGGGATATTTCATGTTTACGCATTTGATGCTCATTTTCAGGAATATATCATGGTGCCCATTTTCAGAATTATTTCATGTTTATGCGTTTGATGCCCATTTTCAGGAATATTTCATGTTTATGCGTTTGATGCCCATTTTCAGGAATATTTCATGTTTACGCATTTGATGCTCATTTCCAGGAATATTTCATGTTTACCCGTTTGATGCCCAATTTCAGGAATATTTAATGTTTACGCGTTTGATGCCCATTTTTAGGAATATTTTATATTTACGCGTTTGATGCCCATTTTCAGGAGTATTTAATATTTTAATGTCTTAAGCCCATTTTCAGGAATATTTCATATTTACGTGTTTGATGCTCATTTTCAGGAACATTTGATATTTTCGCGTTTGATACCCATTGTCAGGAATATTTGATATTCACACGTTTGATACCCATTGTCAGGAATATTTGATATTTACATGTTTGATGCCCATTTTCAGGATTATTTCATATTCACGCGTTTGATACCCATTTTCAGGATTATTTCATATTTATGCGTTTCATGCCTATTTTGAGGATTATTTCATATTTACACATTGGGTGCCCATTTTCAAGAATATTTGATATTTACGCGTTTGATGCCCATTTTCAGGAATATTTAATTTTTACGCGTTTGATTTCCATTTTCAGGAATATTTGATATTTATGCGTTTGATGCCTATTTTCAGGAATATTTGATATTTATGGGTTTGATGCCCGTTTTCATGGTTATTTCATATTTACGCGTTTGCCCATTCTCAGGATTATTTCATATTTACGCGTTTTGATGCAAATTTTCAAGAATATTTCATGTTTATGCGTTTGATGTCCATTTTCAGGGCTCTTCCTCCCCCCCACTCCGCATATCACCCCCGCCGAGGGGGGCGGCGGCTCCTTCTCTTGGGCTCCTCCGCCCCTGCTCTGCCTATATCCCCCGCTGAGGGGGGGCGGCGGCGCCTGTGCTTTGGCTTTTCCTCCCCCCACTCCACATATCTCCCCCGCGGAGGGGGGGGGTGGCGGCACCTGCGCTTGGGCTCTTCCTCCCCCACTCGGCATATCTCCCCCACCGGGGGGGCGGCGGCTCCTTCTCTTGGGCTCCTCCGGCCCTGTTCTGCCTATATCCCCCGACGAGGGGGGGGCGGCGGCGCCTGTGCTTGGGCTCTTCCTTCCCCCCACTCTGCATATCTTCCCCATCGAGGGGGGGTGGCGGCGCCTGCGCTTGGGCTCTTCCTCCTCCATGCAGCACCTTCTCTTGGGCTCCTCCGCCCCCACTCCGCATGTCTCCCTGGTGGAGGGGGGGCGGCAGCGCCTTCTCTTGGGCTCCTCCGCCCCTGCTCCGCATATCTCCCCCGCCGAGGGGGGGGCGGCGGTGCCTTCTCTTGGGCTCCTCCGCCCCCACTCCGCAATATTTAATCTTTACGCGTTTGATGCTCATTTTAGGAATGTTTCATGTTTATGCCCATTTTCAGGAATAATTGACATTTACACATTTGATGCCTATTTTCAGGAATATTTCATGATTACGCATTTGATGACCATTTTCAAAACTGTTTCATATTTACGCGGGTGATGCCAGTTTTTCGGTAATATTTCATATTGACGCATTTGATGCCCATTTTCAGGAATATTTCATATTTACGCGTTTGATGCCCAATTTCAGAAATATTTTATATTTATGCGTTTGATGCCCATTTTGGGAAATATTTCATATTGACACGTTTGATGCCCATTTTCAGGAATATTTGATATTTACGCATTTGATGCCCATTTACAGGAATATTTATGCATTTAATACCCTTTTTCAGTATTATTTCATATTTATGCGTTTGATCATTTTCAGTAATACTTAATCTTTACGCGTTTGATGCTCATTTTTAGGAATATTTCATGTTTATGAGTTTGATGCACATTTTCAGGAATTTTTCATATCTACGCTTTTGACCATTTTCAGCAATATTTCATATTTACGTGTTTGATGCCCATTTTCAGGAATATTTTTGTATGCTTTCATTCCTCATCTGTATACCTCCCTACACCCTCTGTATGATCTCCTTCCTTATCTGTTTACCTCCTTACACCCTCTGTATGTTCTCATTTCTCATCTGTATACCTCCCTACACCCTCTGTATGCTTTCAATCCTCATCTGTATACCTCCCTACACCCTCTGTATGCTTTCATTCTTCATCTGTATACCTCCCTACACCCTCTGTATGCTCTCATTTCTCATTTGTATACCTCCCTACACCCTCTGTATGCTCTCATTCCTCATTTGTATACCTCCCTACACCCTCTGTATGCTCTCATTCCTCATCTGTATACCTCCCTACACCCTCTGTATGATCTCATTCCTCATCTGTATTCCTCCCTACTCCCTCTGTATGCTCTCATTACTGCCATCTTGTTGTAACCTGCAGTACTCTGTGCAATGGGTTAAAAAGAACCTGTTTAGACAGTCCTACAACTCACTTGTAAAGTGAAGGCTAGTTTTAGTTTTCTATGGGATTAGTAGAGAGGCCTGTTTACTATGACATTTATAGTAAATGCCTATCAAAATGCTTCCCTGCTGTCCTTGCTGAGTTCTTCCCTGCTGTCCCGTCTGTGTGCTTCGGCTCGACTATCAAAGGGGAAAGAAGGTATACCTCTTTACGGAGGACAGACAGAAGGACCTGTTCGCCCAAAGCACGCTTAACGGGGGGGACAAGCGCAGGCGTTAGGGCATGCTCGGGTACCCAAGCTTCTTCCTGGCCAGCTTGGGGAGAGTGGAGGCCAATCATATATTTTTTTAGGTGTTTGCTTGACCTTCTATATGGAGGTTGAAGGTTTGTTTTTTTTAGACGTGTGTTGGACTGGCTATAGGGGACGTTGGAGGCCAGTAATATTTTTTAAGTGTGTGTTCAACACTCTATATTAAGGTTGAAGGTTTGTTTTTCCTCACATGTGTGTGGAAGCGGCTATAGGGGAGAATGGAGGCCAGTTTTTTTTAGGTGTGTGTTGGACCCTCTATATGGAATTTGAAGGTTTGTACTTAGGCGTTTGTTGGACTGGCTGTAGGGGAGGATGGAGGCCAATATTTTTTTAATTTAGGTGTGTGTTGGACCCTCTATATAGAGGTTGAAGGTTTGCACTTTTATTAGGCGTGTGCTGGACTGGCTATAGGGGAGGTTAGAGGCCATTTTTTTAAGGTGTGTGTTTGACCCTCTATATTGAGGCTGAAGGTTTGTACTTTTATTAGGTGTGTGTCAGACTGGCTATAGTGGAGGTGTGGAAGGTTTGTACTTTTATTAGACGTGTGTTGGACTGGCTATAGGAGAGTTTGGACACCAGTATTTTTATTTTAGGTGTGTTTTGAACCCTCTATATAGAGGTTGAAGGTTTGCACTTTTATTAGGCGTGTGTTGGACTGGCTATAGGGGAGGTTAGAGGCCATTTTTTTAAGGTGTGTGTTGGACCCTCTATATCGAGGCTGAAGGTTTGTACTTTTATTAGGTGTGTGTGTCGGACTGGCTATAGTGGAGGTTGGACGCCAGTGTTTTTTTTTATTTTAGATGTGTGTTGGACCCACTATTTGGCGGTTGAAGGCTTGTACTTTTATTAGGCGTGTGTTGGACTGGCTATAGGGGAGGTCGGGGGCCAATATATTTCTATTTTCGGTGCGTGTTGGACCCTCTATATGTAGGTTGAACGTTTGTACTTGGGCATGTGTTGGACTGGCTATAGGGGAGGTTGGAGGCCAGTACTTTGTTATTTTAGGTGTGTGTTGGATCCTCTATATAGAGATTTAAGGTTTGTACTTTTATTAGACGTGTGTTGGACTGGCTATCAGGGAGGTTGGAGGCCCGTAATTTTTTTTCAGGTGTGTTTTGGACCTTCTATATGGAGGTTGAAGGTTTGTACTTGGGCATGTGTTGGACTGGCTATAGGGGAGGTTGGAGGCCAGTACTTTGTTATTTTAGGTGTGTGTTGGATCCTCTATATAGAGATTTAAGGTTTGTACTTTTATTAGACGTGTGTTGGACTGGCTATCAGGGAGGTTGGAGGCCCGTAATTTTTTTTCAGGTGTGTTTTGGACCTTCTATATGGAGGTTGAAGGTTTGTACTTAGGCGTGTGTTGGACTGGCTATCGTGGAGGTTGGAGGCCAGTATTTTTTTATTTTAGGTATGTTGGACCCTCTATATGGAGGTTGATGGTTTGTACTTTTATTAGGCGTGTGTTGGACTGGCTATAGGGGAGGTTGGAGGCCAGAAAGTTTTTTAAGTGTTTGACCTTTTATATGGAGGTTGAAGGTTTTTACTTTTAGTAGGTGTGTGTTCGATTGGCTATAGGGGAGCTGGAGGCCAGTAATATTTTTTTCTAGGAGTGTGTTGGACCATCCATAGAGTGTTTAGAGGCTGGCCCTTTCATTAGGCATGTGTTGGGCTGTTCACTGCATATCCCTCCATGCACTGCATATCCTTCTATCCCTCTTGTCAGGAATATTTCAAATTTATGCGTTTGATGCCCCTTTTTCAGGATTATTTCACATTTATGTGTTTGATGCCCATTTTCAGGATTATTTCACATTTACGTGTTTGATGCCCATTTTCAAAATTATTTTCTATTTACACATTTGATGCTAATTTTCGGGGATATTTCATGTTTACGCATTTGATGCTCATTTTCAGGAATATATCATGGTGCCCATTTTCAGAATTATTTCATGTTTATGCGTTTGATGCCCATTTTCAGGAATATTTCATGTTTATGCGTTTGATGCCCATTTTCAGGAATATTTCATGTTTACGCATTTGATGCTCATTTCCAGGAATATTTCATGTTTACCCGTTTGATGCCCAATTTCAGGAATATTTAATGTTTACGCGTTTGATGCCCATTTTTAGGAATATTTTATATTTACGCGTTTGATGCCCATTTTCAGGAGTATTTAATATTTTAATGTCTTAAGCCCATTTTCAGGAATATTTAATATTTACGTGTTTGATGCTCATTTTCAGGAACATTTGATATTTACAAGTTTGATGCCCATTTTCAGGAGTATTTGATATTTTCGCGTTTGATGCTCATTTTAAGGACTATTTCATATTTGTGCGTTTGATGCCCATTTTCAGGAATATTTGATATTCACACGTTTGATACCCATTGTCAGGAATATTTGATATTTACATGTTTGATGCCCATTTTCAGGATTATTTCATATTCACGCGTTTGATACCCATTTTCAGGATTATTTCATATTTATGCGTTTCATGCCTATTTTGAGGATTATTTCATATTTACACATTGGGTGCCCATTTTCAAGAATATTTGATATTTACGCGTTTGATGCCCATTTTCAGGAATATTTAATTTTTACGCGTTTGATTTCCATTTTCAGGAATATTTGATATTTATGCGTTTGATGCCTATTTTCAGGAATATTTGATATTTATGGGTTTGATGCCCGTTTTCATGGTTATTTCATATTTACGCGTTTGCCCATTCTCAGGATTATTTCATATTTACGCGTTTTGATGCAAATTTTCAAGAATATTTCATGTTTATGCGTTTGATGTCCATTTTCAGGGCTCTTCCTCCCCCCACTCCGCATATCACCCCCGCCGAGGGGGGCGGCGGCTCCTTCTCTTGGGCTCCTCCGCCCCTGCTCTGCCTATATCCCCCGCTGAGGGGGGGCGGCGGCACCTGTGCTTTGGCTTTTCCTCCCCCCACTCCACATATCTCCCCCGCGGAGGGGGGGTGGCGGCACCTGCGCTTGGGCTCTTCCTCCCCCACTCGGCATATCTCCCCCACCGGGGGGGGCGGCGGCTCCTTTTCTTGGGCTCCTCCGGCCCTGTTCTGCCTATATCCCCCGACGAGGGGGGGGCGGCGGCGCCTGTGCTTGGGCTCTTCCTTCCCCCCACTCTGCATATCTTCCCCATCGAGGGGGGGTGGCGGCGCCTGCGCTTGGGCTCTTCCTCCTCCATGCAGCACCTTCTCTTGGGCTCCTCCGCCCCCACTCCGCATGTCTCCCTGGTGGAGGGGGGGTGGCAGCGCCTTCTCTTGGGCTCCTCCGCCCCTGCTCCGCAATATTTAATCTTTACGCGTTTGATGCTCATTTTAGGAATGTTTCATGTTTATGTGTTTGATGCCCATTTTCAGGATTATTTCACATTTACGTGTTTGATGCCCATTTTCAAAATTATTTTGTATTTACACATTTGATGCTAATTTTCGGGGATATTTCATGTTTACGCATTTGATGCTCATTTTCAGGAATATATCATGGTGCCCATTTTCAGAATTATTTCATGTTTATGCGTTTGATGCCCATTTTCAGGAATATTTCCTGTTTATGCGTTTGATGCCCATTTTCAGGAATATTTCATGTTTACGCATTTAATGCTCATTTCCAGGAATATTTCATGTTTACCCGTTTGATGCCCAATTTCAGGAATATTTAATGTTTACGCGTTTGATGCCCATTTTTAGGAATATTTTATATTTACGCGTTTGATGCCCATTTTCAGGAGTATTTAATATTTTAATGTCTTAAGCCCATTTTCAGGAATATTTCATATTTACGTGTTTGATGCTCATTTTCAGGAACATTTGATATTTACAAGTTTGATGCCCATTTTCAGGAGTATTTGATATTTTCGCGTTTGATGCTCATTTTAAGGACTATTTCATATTTGTGCGTTTGATGCCCATTTTCAGGAATATTTGATATTCACACGTTTGATACCCATTGTCAGGAATATTTGATATTTACATGTTTGATGCCCATTTTCAGGATTATTTCATATTCACGCGTTTGATACCCATTTTCAGGATTATTTCATATTTATGCGTTTCATGCCTATTTTGAGGATTATTTCATATTTACACATTGGGTGCCCATTTTCAAGAATATTTGATATTTACGCGTTTGATGCCCATTTTCAGGAATATTTAATTTTTACGCGTTTGATTTACATTTTCAGGAATATTTGATATTTATGCGTTTGATGCCTATTTTCAGGAATATTTGATATTTATGGGTTTGATGCCCGTTTTCATGGTTATTTCATATTTACGCGTTTGCCCATTCTCAGGATTATTTCATATTTACGCGTTTTGATGCAAATTTTCAAGAATATTTCATGTTTATGCGTTTGATGTCCATTTTCAGGGCTCTTCCTCCCCCCACTCCGCATATCTCCCCCGCCGAGGGGGGCGGCGGCTCCTTCTCTTGGGCTCCTCCGCCCCTGCTCTGCCTATATCCCCCGCTGAGGGGGGGCGGCGGCGCCTGTGCTTTGGCTTTTCCTCCCCCCACTCCACATATCTCCCCCGCGGAGGGGGGGTGGCGGCACCTGCGCTTGGGCTCTTCCTCCCCCACTCGGCATATCTCCCCCACCGGGGGGGGCGGCGGCTCCTTCTCTTGGGCTCCTCCGGCCCTGTTCTGCCTATATCCCCCGACGAGGGGGGGCGG
This sequence comes from Pelophylax lessonae, assembly GCF_965119305.1. NCBI lineage: Eukaryota > Metazoa > Chordata > Amphibia > Anura > Ranidae > Pelophylax > Pelophylax lessonae. Next base: position 149,876 of record NW_028120102.1, read on the forward strand.
CGGCGCCTGTGCTTGGGCTCTTCCTTCCCCCCACTCTGCATATCTTCCCCATCGAGGGGGGGTGGCGGCGCCTGCGCTTGGGCTCTTCCTCCTCCATGCAGCACCTTCTCTTGGGCTCCTCCGCCCCCACTCCGCATGTCTCCCTGGTGGAGGGGGGGCGGCAGCGCCTTCTCTTGGGCTCCTCCGCCCCTGCTCCGCATATCTCCCCCGCCGAGGGGGGGGCAGCGGCGGTGCCTTCTCTTGGGCTCCTCCGCCCCCACTCCGCAATATTTAATCTTTACGCGTTTGATGCTCATTTTAGGAATGTTTCATGTTTATGCCCATTTTCAGGAATAATTGACATTTACACGTTTGATGCCCATTTTCAGGAATATTTCATGATTACGCATTTGATGACCATTTTTAGGAACATTTCATGTTTACGCGTTTGATGCCCATTTTCAAAACTATTTCATATTTACGCGGGTGATGCCAATTTTTCGGTAATATTTCATATTGACGCATTTGATGCCCATTTTCAGGAATATTTCATATTTACGCGTTTGATGCCCAATTTCAGAAATATTTTATATTTATGCGTTTGATGCCCATTTTGGGAAATATTTCATATTGACACGTTTGATGCCCATTTTCAGGAATATTTGATATTTACGCATTTGATGCCCATTTACAGGAATATTTATGCATTTAATACCCTTTTTCAGTATTATTTCATATTTATGCGTTTGATCATTTTCAGTAATACTTAATCTTTACGCGTTTGATGCTCATTTTCAGCAATATTTCATATTTACGTGTTTGATGCCCATTTTCAGGAATATTTTTGTATGCTTTCATTCCTCATCTGTATACCTCCCTACACCCTCTGTATGATCTCCTTCCTTATCTGTTTACCTCCTTACACCCTCTGTATGTTCTCATTTCTCATCTGTATACCTCCCTACACCCTCTGTATGCTTTCAATCCTCATCTGTATACCTCCCTACACCCTCTGTATGCTTTCATTCTTCATCTGTATACCTCCCTACACCCTCTGTATGCTCTCATTTCTCATCTGTATACCTCCCTACACCCTCTGTATGCTCTCATTCCTCATTTGTATACCTCCCTACACCCTCTGTATGCTCTCATTCCTCATCTGTATACCTCCCTACACCCTCTGTATGATCTCATTCCTCATCTGTATTCCTCCCTACTCCCTCTGTATGCTCTCATTACTGCCATCTTGTTGTAACCTGCAGTACTCTGTGCAATGGGTTAAAAAGAACCTGTTTAGACAGTCCTACAACTCACTTGTAAAGTGAAGGCTAGTTTTAGTTTTCTATGGGATTAGTAGAGAGGCCTGTTTACTATGACATTTATAGTAAATGCCTATCAAAATGCTTCCCTGCTGTCCTTGCTGAGTTCTTCCCTGCTGTCCCGTCTGTGTGCTTCGGCTCGACTGTCAAAGGGGAAAGAAGGTATACCTCTTTACGGAGGACAGACAGAAGGACCTGTTCGCCCAAAGCACGCTTAACGGGGGGGACAAGCGCAGGCGTTAGGGCATGCTCGGGTACCCAAGCTTCTTCCTGGCCAGCTTGGGGAGAGTGGAGGCCAATCATATATTTTTTTAGGTGTTTGCTTGACCTTCTATATGGAGGTTGAAGGTTTGTTTTTTTTAGACGTGTGTTGGACTGGCTATAGGGGACGTTGGAGGCCAGTAATATTTTTTAAGTGTGTGTTCAACACTCTATATGAAGGTTGAAGGTTTGTTTTTCCTCACATGTGTGTGGAAGTGGCTATAGGGGAGAATGGAGGCCAGTTTTTTTTAGGTGTGTGTTGGACCCTCTATATGGAATTTGAAGGTTTGTACTTAGGCGTTTGTTGGACTGGCTGTAGGGGAGGATGGAGGCCAATATTTTTTTAATTTAGGTGTGTGTTGGACCCTCTATATAGAGGTTGAAGGTTTGCACTTTTATTAGGCGTGTGCTGGACTGGCTATAGGGGAGGTTAGAGGCCATTTTTTTAAGGTGTGTGTTTGACCCTCTATATTGAGGCTGAAGGTTTGTACTTTTATTAGGTGTGTGTCAGACTGGCTATAGTGGAGGTGTGGAAGGTTTGTACTTTTATTAGACGTGTGTTGGACTGGCTATAGGAGAGTTTGGACACCAGTATTTTTATTTTAGGTGTGTTTTGAACCCTCTATATAGAGGTTGAAGGTTTGCACTTTTATTAGGCGTGTGTTGGACTGGCTATAGGGGAGGTTAGAGGCCATTTTTTTAAGGTATGTGTTGGACCCTCTATATCGAGGCTGAAGGTTTGTACTTTTATTAGGTGTGTGTGTCGGACTGGCTATAGTGGAGGTTGGACGCCAGTGTTTTTTTTATTTTAGATGTGTGTTGGACCCACTATTTGGCGGTTGAAGGCTTGTACTTTTATTAGGCGTGTGTTGGACTGGCTATAGGGGAGGTCGGGGGCCAATATATTTCTATTTTCGGTGCGTGTTGGACCCTCTATATGTAGGTTGAAGGTTTGTACTTGGGCATGTGTTGGACTGGCTATAGGGGAGGTTGGAGGCCAGTACTTTGTTATTTTAGGTGTGTGTTGGATCCTCTATATAGAGATTTAAGGTTTGTACTTTTATTAGACGTGTGTTGGACTGGCTATCAGGGAGGTTGGAGGCCCGTAATTTTTTTTCAGGTGTGTTTTGGACCTTCTATATGGAGGTTGAAGGTTTGTACTTAGGCGTGTGTTGGACTGGCTATCGTGGAGGTTGGAGGCCAGTATTTTTTTATTTTAGGTATGTTGGACCCTCTATATGGAGGTTGATGGTTTGTACTTTTATTAGGCGTGTGTTGGACTGGCTATAGGGGAGGTTGGAGGCCAGAAAGTTTTTTAAGTGTTTGACCTTTTATATGGAGGTTGAAGGTTTTTACTTTTAGTAGGTGTGTGTTCGATTGGCTATAGGGGAGCTGGAGGCCAGTAATATTTTTTTCTAGGAGTGTGTTGGACCATCCATAGAGTGTTTAGAGGCTGGCCCTTTCATTAGGCATGTGTTGGGCTGTTCACTGCATATCCCTCCATGCACTGCATATCCTTCTATCCCTCTTGTCAGGAATATTTCAAATTTATGCGTTTGATGCCCCTTTTTCAGGATTATTTCACATTTATGTGTTTGATGCCCATTTTCAGGATTATTTCACATTTACGTGTTTGATGCCCATTTTCAAAATTATTTTCTATTTACACATTTGATGCTAATTTTCGGGGATATTTCATGTTTACGCATTTGATGCTCATTTTCAGGAATATATCATGGTGCCCATTTTCAGAATTATTTCATGTTTATGCGTTTGATGCCCATTTTCAGGAATATTTCATGTTTATGCGTTTGATGCCCATTTTCAGGAATATTTCATGTTTACGCATTTGATGCTCATTTCCAGGAATATTTCATGTTTACCCGTTTGATGCCCAATTTCAGGAATATTTAATGTTTACGCGTTTGATGCCCATTTTTAGGAATATTTTATATTTACGCGTTTGATGCCCATTTTCAGGAGTATTTAATATTTTAATGTCTTAAGCCCATTTTCAGGAATATTTAATATTTACGTGTTTGATGCTCATTTTCAGGAACATTTGATATTTACAAGTTTGATGCCCATTTTCAGGAGTATTTGATATTTTCGCGTTTGATGCTCATTTTAAGGACTATTTCATATTTGTGCGTTTGATGCCCATTTTCAGGAATATTTGATATTCACACGTTTGATACCCATTGTCAGGAATATTTGATATTTACATGTTTGATGCCCATTTTCAGGATTATTTCATATTCACGCGTTTGATACCCATTTTCAGGATTATTTCATATTTATGCGTTTCATGCCTATTTTGAGGATTATTTCATATTTACACATTGGGTGCCCATTTTCAAGAATATTTGATATTTACGCGTTTGATGCCCATTTTCAGGAATATTTAATTTTTACGCGTTTGATTTCCATTTTCAGGAATATTTGATATTTATGCGTTTGATGCCTATTTTCAGGAATATTTGATATTTATGGGTTTGATGCCCGTTTTCATGGTTATTTCATATTTACGCGTTTGCCCATTCTCAGGATTATTTCATATTTACGCGTTTTGATGCAAATTTTCAAGAATATTTCATGTTTATGCGTTTGATGTCCATTTTCAGGGCTCTTCCTCCCCCCACTCCGCATATCACCCCCGCCGAGGGGGGCGGCGGCTCCTTCTCTTGGGCTCCTCCGCCCCTGCTCTGCCTATATCCCCTGCTGAGGGGGGGCGGCGGCACCTGTGCTTTGGCTTTTCCTCCCCCCACTCCACATATCTCCCCCGCGGAGGGGGGGTGGCGGCACCTGCGCTTGGGCTCTTCCTCCCCCACTCGGCATATCTCCCCCACCGGGGGGGGCGGCGGCTCCTTTTCTTGGGCTCCTCCGGCCCTGTTCTGCCTATATCCCCCGACGAGGGGGGGGCGGCGGCGCCTGTGCTTGGGCTCTTCCTTCCCCCCACTCTGCATATCTTCCCCATCGAGGGGGGGTGGCGGCGCCTGCGCTTGGGCTCTTCCTCCTCCATGCAGCACCTTCTCTTGGGCTCCTCCGCCCCCACTCCGCATGTCTCCCTGGTGGAGGGGGGGTGGCAGCGCCTTCTCTTGGGCTCCTCCGCCCCTGCTCCGCAATATTTAATCTTTACGCGTTTGATGCTCATTTTAGGAATGTTTCATGTTTATGTGTTTGATGCCCATTTTCAGGATTATTTCACATTTACGTGTTTGATGCCCATTTTCAAAATTATTTTGTATTTACACATTTGATGCTAATTTTCGGGGATATTTCATGTTTACGCATTTGATGCTCATTTTCAGGAATATATCATGGTGCCCATTTTCAGAATTATTTCATGTTTATGCGTTTGATGCCCATTTTCAGGAATATTTCCTGTTTATGCGTTTGATGCCCATTTTCAGGAATATTTCATGTTTACGCATTTAATGCTCATTTCCAGGAATATTTCATGTTTACCCTTTTGATGCCCAATTTCAGGAATATTTAATGTTTACGCGTTTGATGCCCATTTTTAGGAATATTTTATATTTACGCGTTTGATGCCCATTTTCAGGAGTATTTAATATTTTAATGTCTTAAGCCCATTTTCAGGAATATTTCATATTTACGTGTTTGATGCTCATTTTCAGGAACATTTGATATTTACAAGTTTGATGCCCATTTTCAGGAGTATTTGATATTTTCGCGTTTGATGCTCATTTTAAGGACTATTTCATATTTGTGCGTTTGATGCCCATTTTCAGGAATATTTGATATTCACACGTTTGATACCCATTGTCAGGAATATTTGATATTTACATGTTTGATGCCCATTTTCAGGATTATTTCATATTCACGCGTTTGATACCCATTTTCAGGATTATTTCATATTTATGCGTTTCATGCCTATTTTGAGGATTATTTCATATTTACACATTGGGTGCCCATTTTCAAGAATATTTGATATTTACGCGTTTGATGCCCATTTTCAGGAATATTTAATTTTTACGCGTTTGATTTACATTTTCAGGAATATTTGATATTTATGCGTTTGATGCCTATTTTCAGGAATATTTGATATTTATGGGTTTGATGCCCGTTTTCATGGTTATTTCATATTTACGCGTTTGCCCATTCTCAGGATTATTTCATATTTACGCGTTTTGATGCAAATTTTCAAGAATATTTCATGTTTATGCGTTTGATGTCCATTTTCAGGGCTCTTCCTCCCCCCACTCCGCATATCTCCCCCGCCGAGGGGGGCGGCGGCTCCTTCTCTTGGGCTCCTCCGCCCCTGCTCTGCCTATATCCCCCGCTGAGGGGGGGCGGCGGCGCCTGTGCTTTGGCTTTTCCTCCCCCCACTCCACATATCTCCCCCGCGGAGGGGGGGTGGCGGCACCTGCGCTTGGGCTCTTCCTCCCCCACTCGGCATATCTCCCCCACCGGGGGGGGCGGCGGCTCCTTCTCTTGGGCTCCTCCGGCCCTGTTCTGCCTATATCCCCCGACGAGGGGGGGGCGGCGGCGCCTGTGCTTGGGCTCTTCCTTCCCCCCACTCTGCATATCTTCCCCATCGAGGGGGGGTGGCGGCGCCTGCGCTTGGGCTCTTCCTCCTCCATGCAGCACCTTCTCTTGGGCTCCTCCGCCCCCACTCCGCATGTCTCCCTGGTGGAGGGGGGGCGGCAGCGCCTTCTCTTGGGCTCCTCCGCCCCTGCTCCGCATATCTCCCCCGCCGAGGGGGGGGCAGCGGCGGTGCCTTCTCTTGGGCTCCTCCGCCCCCACTCCGCAATATTTAATCTTTACGCGTTTGATGCTCATTTTAGGAATGTTTCATGTTTATGCCCATTTTCAGGAATAATTGACATTTACACGTTTGATGCCCATTTTCAGGAATATTTCATGATTACGCATTTGATGACCATTTTTAGGAACATTTCATGTTTACGCGTTTGATGCCCATTTTCAAAACTATTTCATATTTACGCGGGTGATGCCAATTTTTCGGTAATATTTCATATTGACGCATTTGATGCCCATTTTCAGGAATATTTCATATTTACGCGTTTGATGCCCAATTTCAGAAATATTTTATATTTATGCGTTTGATGCCCATTTTGGGAAATATTTCATATTGACACGTTTGATGCCCATTTTCAGGAATATTTGATATTTACGCATTTGATGCCCATTTACAGGAATATTTATGCATTTAATACCCTTTTTCAGTATTATTTCATATTTATGCGTTTGATCATTTTCAGTAATACTTAATCTTTACGCGTTTGATGCTCATTTTCAGCAATATTTCATATTTACGTGTTTGATGCCCATTTTCAGGAATATTTTTGTATGCTTTCATTCCTCATCTGTATACCTCCCTACACCCTCTGTATGATCTCCTTCCTTATCTGTTTACCTCCTTACACCCTCTGTATGTTCTCATTTCTCATCTGTATACCTCCCTACACCCTCTGTATGCTTTCAATCCTCATCTGTATACCTCCCTACACCCTCTGTATGCTTTCATTCTTCATCTGTATACCTCCCTACACCCTCTGTATGCTCTCATTTCTCATCTGTATACCTCCCTACACCCTCTGTATGCTCTCATTCCTCATTTGTATACCTCCCTACACCCTCTGTATGCTCTCATTCCTCATCTGTATACCTCCCTACACCCTCTGTATGATCTCATTCCTCATCTGTATTCCTCCCTACTCCCTCTGTATGCTCTCATTACTGCCATCTTGTTGTAACCTGCAGTACTCTGTGCAATGGGTTAAAAAGAACCTGTTTAGACAGTCCTACAACTCACTTGTAAAGTGAAGGCTAGTTTTAGTTTTCTATGGGATTAGTAGAGAGGCCTGTTTACTATGACATTTATAGTAAATGCCTATCAAAATGCTTCCCTGCTGTCCTTGCTGAGTTCTTCCCTGCTGTCCCGTCTGTGTGCTTCGGCTCGACTGTCAAAGGGGAAAGAAGGTATACCTCTTTACGGAGGACAGACAGAAGGACCTGTTCGCCCAAAGCACGCTTAACGGGGGGGACAAGCGCAGGCGTTAGGGCATGCTCGGGTACCCAAGCTTCTTCCTGGCCAGCTTGGGGAGAGTGGAGGCCAATCATATATTTTTTTAGGTGTTTGCTTGACCTTCTATATGGAGGTTGAAGGTTTGTTTTTTTTAGACGTGTGTTGGACTGGCTATAGGGGACGTTGGAGGCCAGTAATATTTTTTAAGTGTGTGTTCAACACTCTATATGAAGGTTGAAGGTTTGTTTTTCCTCACATGTGTGTGGAAGTGGCTATAGGGGAGAATGGAGGCCAGTTTTTTTTAGGTGTGTGTTGGACCCTCTATATGGAATTTGAAGGTTTGTACTTAGGCGTTTGTTGGACTGGCTGTAGGGGAGGATGGAGGCCAATATTTTTTTAATTTAGGTGTGTGTTGGACCCTCTATATAGAGGTTGAAGGTTTGCACTTTTATTAGGCGTGTGCTGGACTGGCTATAGGGGAGGTTAGAGGCCATTTTTTTAAGGTGTGTGTTTGACCCTCTATATTGAGGCTGAAGGTTTGTACTTTTATTAGGTGTGTGTCAGACTGGCTATAGTGGAGGTGTGGAAGGTTTGTACTTTTATTAGACGTGTGTTGGACTGGCTATAGGAGAGTTTGGACACCAGTATTTTTATTTTAGGTGTGTTTTGAACCCTCTATATAGAGGTTGAAGGTTTGCACTTTTATTAGGCGTGTGTTGGACTGGCTATAGGGGAGGTTAGAGGCCATTTTTTTAAGGTGTGTGTTGGACCCTCTATATCGAGGCTGAAGGTTTGTACTTTTATTAGGTGTGTGTGTCGGACTGGCTATAGTGGAGGTTGGACGCCAGTGTTTTTTTTATTTTAGATGTGTGTTGGACCCACTATTTGGCGGTTGAAGGCTTGTACTTTTATTAGGCGTGTGTTGGACTGGCTATAGGGGAGGTCGGGGGCCAATATATTTCTATTTTCGGTGCGTGTTGGACCCTCTATATGTAGGTTGAAGGTTTGTACTTGGGCATGTGTTGGACTGGCTATAGGGGAGGTTGGAGGCCAGTACTTTGTTATTTTAGGTGTGTGTTGGATCCTCTATATAGAGATTTAAGGTTTGTACTTTTATTAGACGTGTGTTGGACTGGCTATCAGGGAGGTTGGAGGCCCGTAATTTTTTTTCAGGTGTGTTTTGGACCTTCTATATGGAGGTTGAAGGTTTGTACTTAGGCGTGTGTTGGACTGGCTATCGTGGAGGTTGGAGGCCAGTATTTTTTTATTTTAGGTATGTTGGACCCTCTATATGGAGGTTGATGGTTTGTACTTTTATTAGGCGTGTGTTGGACTGGCTATAGGGGAGGTTGGAGGCCAGAAAGTTTTTTAAGTGTTTGACCTTTTATATGGAGGTTGAAGGTTTTTACTTTTAGTAGGTGTGTGTTCGATTGGCTATAGGGGAGCTGGAGGCCAGTAATATTTTTTTCTAGGAGTGTGTTGGACCATCCATAGAGTGTTTAGAGGCTGGCCCTTTCATTAGGCATGTGTTGGGCTGTTCACTGCATATCCCTCCATGCACTGCATATCCTTCTATCCCTCTTGTCAGGAATATTTCAAATTTATGCGTTTGATGCCCCTTTTTCAGGATTATTTCACATTTATGTGTTTGATGCCCATTTTCAGGATTATTTCACATTTACGTGTTTGATGCCCATTTTCAAAATTATTTTGTATTTACACATTTGATGCTAATTTTCGGGGATATTTCATGTTTACGCATTTGATGCTCATTTTCAGGAATATATCATGGTGCCCATTTTCAGAATTATTTCATGTTTATGCGTTTGATGCCCATTTTCAGGAATATTTCATGTTTATGCGTTTGATGCCCATTTTCAGGAATATTTCATGTTTACGCATTTGATGCTCATTTCCAGGAATATTTCATGTTTACCCGTTTGATGCCCAATTTCAGGAATATTTAATGTTTACGCGTTTGATGCCCATTTTTAGGAATATTTTATATTTACGCGTTTGATGCCCATTTTCAGGAGTATTTAATATTTTAATGTCTTAAGCCCATTTTCAGGAATATTTCATATTTACGTGTTTGATGCTCATTTTCAGGAACATTTGATATTTACAAGTTTGATGCCCATTTTCAGGAGTATTTGATATTTTCGCGTTTGATGCTCATTTTAAGGACTATTTCATATTTGTGCGTTTGATACCCATTGTCAGGAATATTTGATATTTACATGTTTGATGCCCATTTTCAGGATTATTTCATATTCACGCGTTTGATACCCATTTTCAGGATTATTTCATATTTATGCGTTTCATGCCTATTTTGAGGATTATTTCATATTTACACATTGGGTGCCCATTTTCAAGAATATTTGATATTTACGCGTTTGATGCCCATTTTCAGGAATATTTAATTTTTACGCGTTTGATTTCCATTTTCAGGAATATTTGATATTTATGCGTTTGATGCCTATTTTCAGGAATATTTGATATTTATGGGTTTGATGCCCGTTTTCATGGTTATTTCATATTTACGCGTTTGCCCATTCTCAGGATTATTTCATATTTACGCGTTTTGATGCAAATTTTCAAGAATATTTCATGTTTATGCGTTTGATGTCCATTTTCAGGGCTCTTCCTCCCCCCACTCCGCATATCACCCCCGCCGAGGGGGGCGGCGGCTCCTTCTCTTGGGCTCCTCCGCCCCTGCTCTGCCTATATCCCCCCCGCTGAGGGGGGGCGGCGGCGCCTGTGCTTTGGCTTTTCCTCCCCCCACTCCACATATCTCCCCCACGGAGGGGGGGGTGGCGGCACCTGCGCTTGGGCTCTTCCTCCCCCACTCGGCATATCTCCCCCACCGGGGGGCGGCGGCTCCTTCTCTTGGGCTCCTCCGGCCCTGTTCTGCCTATATCCCCCGACGAGGGGGGGGCGGCGGCGCCTGTGCTTGGGCTCTTCCTTCCCCCCACTCTGCATATCTTCCCCATCGAGGGGGGGTGGCGGCGCCTGCGCTTGGGCTCTTCCTCCTCCATGCAGCACCTTCTCTTGGGCTCCTCCGCCCCCACTCCGCATGTCTCCCTGGTGGAGGGGGGGCGGCAGCACCTTCTCTTGGGCTCCTCCGCCCCTGCTCCGCATATCTCCCCCGCCGAGGGGGGGGCGGCGGTGCCTTCTCTTGGGCTCCTCCGCCCCCACTCCGCAATATTTAATCTTTACGCGTTTGATGCTCATTTTAGGAATGTTTCATGTTTATGCCCATTTTCAGGAATAATTGACATTTACACGTTTGATGCCCATTTTCAGGAATATTTCATGATTACGCATTTGATGACCATTTTCAAAACTATTTCATATTTACGCAGGTGATGCCAATTTTTCGGTAATATTTCATATTGACGCATTTGATGCCCATTTTCAGGAATATTTCATATTTACGCGTTTGATGCCCAATTTCAGAAATATTTTATATTTATGCGTTTGATGCCCATTTTGGGAAATATTTCATATTGACACGTTTGATGCCCATTTTCAGGAATATTTGATATTTACGCATTTGATGCCCATTTACAGGAATATTTATGCATTTAATACCCTTTTTCAGTATTATTTCATATTTATGCGTTTGATCATTTTCAGTAATACTTAATCTTTACGCGTTTGATGCTCATTTTTAGGAATATTTCATGTTTATGAGTTTGATGCACATTTTCAGGAATTTTTCATATCTACGCTTTTGACCATTTTCAGCAATATTTCATATTTACGTGTTTGATGCCCATTTTCAGGAATATTTTTGTATGCTTTCATTCCTCATCTGTATACCTCCCTACACCCTCTGTATGATCTCCTTCCTTATCTGTTTACCTCCTTACACCCTCTGTATGTTCTCATTTCTCATCTGTATACCTCCCTACACCCTCTGTATGCTTTCAATCCTCATCTGTATACCTCCCTACACCCTCTGTATGCTTTCATTCTTCATCTGTATACCTCCCTACACCCTCTGTATGCTCTCATTTCTCATTTGTATACCTCCCTACACCCTCTGTATGCTCTCATTCCTCATTTGTATACCTCCCTACACCCTCTGTATGCTCTCATTCCTCATCTGTATACCTCCCTACACCCTCTGTATGATCTCATTCCTCATCTGTATACCTCCCTACACCCTCTGTATGCTTTCAATCCTCATCTGTATACCTCCCTACACCCTCTATGCTTTCATTTCTCATCTGTATACCTCCCTACACCCTCTGTATGCTCTCATTCCTCATTTGTATACCTCCCTACACCCTCTGTATGCTCTCATTCCTCATCTGTATACCTCCCTACACCCTCTGTATGATCTCATTCCTCATCTGTATTCCTCCCTACTCCCTCTGTATGCTCTCATTACTGCCATCTTGTTGTAACCTGCAGTACTCTGTGCAATGGGTTAAAAAGAACCTGTTTAGACAGTCCTACAACTCACTTGTAAAGTGAAGGCTAGTTTTAGTTTTCTATGGGATTAGTAGAGAGGCCTGTTTACTATGACATTTATAGTAAATGCCTATCAAAATGCTTCCCTGCTGTCCTTGCTTAGTTCTTCCCTGCTGTCCCGTCTGTGTGCTTCGGCTCGACTGTCAAAGGGGAAAGAAGGTATACCTCTTTACGGAGGACAGACAGAAGGACCTGTTCGCCCAAAGCACGCTTAACGGGGGGGACAAGCGCAGGCGTTAGGGCATGCTCGGGTACCCAAGCTTCTTCCTGGCCAGCTTGGGGAGAGTGGAGGCCAATCATATATTTTTTTAGGTGTTTGCTTGACCTTCTATATGGAGGTTGAAGGTTTGTTTTTTTTAGACGTGTGTTGGACTGGCTATAGGGGACGTTGGAGGCCAGTAATATTTTTTAAGTGTGTGTTCAACACTCTATATGAAGGTTGAAGGTTTGTTTTTCCTCACATGTGTGTGGAAGTGGCTATAGGGGAGAATGGAGGCCAGTTTTTTTTAGGTGTGTGTTGGACCCTCTATATGGAATTTGAAGGTTTGTACTTAGGCGTTTGTTGGACTGGCTGTAGGGGAGGATGGAGGCCAATATTTTTTTAATTTTGGTGTGTGTTGGACCCTCTATATAGAGGTTGAAGGTTTGCACTTTTATTAGGCGTGTGCTGGACTGGCTATAGGGGAGGTTAGAGGCCATTTTTTTAAGGTGTGTGTTTGACCCTCTATATTGAGGCTGAAGGTTTGTACTTTTATTAGGTGTGTGTCAGACTGGCTATAGTGGAGGTGTGGAAGGTTTGTACTTTTATTAGACGTGTGTTGGACTGGCTATAGGAGAGTTTGGACACCAGTATTTTTATTTTAGGTGTGTTTTGAACCCTCTATATAGAGGTTGAAGGTTTGCACTTTTATTAGGCGTGTGTTGGACTGGCTATAGGGGAGGTTAGAGGCCATTTTTTTAAGGTGTGTGTTGGACCCTCTATATCGAGGCTGAAGGTTTGTACTTTTATTAGGTGTGTGTGTCGGACTGGCTATAGTGGAGGTTGGACGCCAGTGTTTTTTTATTTTAGATGTGTGTTGGACCCACTATTTGGCGGTTGAAGGCTTGTACTTTTATTAGGCGTGTGTTGGACTGGCTATTGGGGAGGTCGGGGGCCAATATATTTCTATTTTCGGTGCGTGTTGGACCCTCTATATGTAGGTTGAAGGTTTGTACTTGGGCATGTGTTGGACTGGCTATAGGGGAGGTTGGAGGCCAGTACTTTGTTATTTTAGGTGTGTGTTGGATCCTCTATATAGAGATTTAAGGTTTGTACTTTTATTAGACGTGTGTTGGACTGGCTATCAGGGAGGTTGGAGGCCCGTAATTTTTTTTCAGGTGTGTTTTGGACCTTCTATATGGAGGTTGAAGGTTTGTACTTAGGCGTGTGTTGGACTGGCTATCGTGGAGGTTGGAGGCCAGTATTTTTTTATTTTAGGTATGTTGGACCCTCTATATGGAGGTTGATGGTTTGTACTTTTATTAGGCGTGTGTTGGACTGGCTATAGGGGAGCTGGAGGCCAGTAATATTTTTTTCTAGGAGTGTGTTGGACCATCCATAGAGTGTTTAGAGGCTGGCCCTTTCATTAGGCATGTGTTGGGCTGTTCACTGCATATCCCTCCATGCACTGCATATCCTTCTATCCCTCTTGTCAGGAATATTTCAAATTTATGCGTTTGATGCCCATTTTCAGGATTATTTCACATTTATGTGTTTGATGCCCATTTTCAGGATTATTTCACATTTACGTGTTTGATGCCCATTTTCAAAATTATTTTGTATTTACACATTTGATGCTAATTTTCGGGGATATTTCATGTTTACGCATTTGATGCTCATTTTCAGGAATATATCATGGTGCCCATTTTCAGAATTATTTCATGTTTATGCGTTTGATGCCCATTTTCAGGAATATTTCATGTTTATGCGTTTGATGCCCATTTTCAGGAATATTTCATGTTTACGCATTTAATGCTCATTTCCAGGAATATTTCATGTTTACCCGTTTGATGCCCAATTTCAGGAATATTTAATGTTTACGCGTTTGATGCCCATTTTTAGGAATATTTTATATTTACGCGTTTGATGCCCATTTTCAGGAGTATTTAATATTTTAATGTCTTAAGCCCATTTTCAGGAATATTTCATATTTACGTGTTTGATGCTCATTTTCAGGAACATTTGATATTTACAAGTTTGATGCCCATTTTCAGGAGTATTTGATATTTTCGCGTTTGATGCTCATTTTAAGGACTATTTCATATTTGTGCGTTTGATGCCCATTTTCAGGAATATTTGATATTCACACGTTTGATACCCATTGTCAGGAATATTTGATATTTACATGTTTGATGCCCATTTTCAGGATTATTTCATATTCACGCGTTTGATACCCATTTTCAGGATTATTTCATATTTATGCGTTTCATGCCTATTTTGAGGATTATTTCATATTTACACATTGGGTGCCCATTTTCAAGAATATTTGATATTTACGCGTTTGATGCCCATTTTCAGGAATATTTAATTTTTACGCGTTTGATTTCCATTTTCAGGAATATTTGATATTTATGCGTTTGATGCCTATTTTCAGGAATATTTGATATTTATGGGTTTGATGCCCGTTTTCATGGTTATTTCATATTTACGCGTTTGCCCATTCTCAGGATTATTTCATATTTACGCGTTTTGATGCAAATTTTCAAGAATATTTCATGTTTATGCATTTGATGTCCATTTTCAGGGCTCTTCCTCCCCCCACTCCGCATATCTCCCCCGCCGAGGGGGGCGGCGGCTCCTTCTCTTGGGCTCCTCCGCCCCTGCTCTGCCTATATCCCCCGCTGAGGGGGGGCGGCGGCGCCTGTGCTTTGGCTTTTCCTCCCCCCACTCCACATATCTCCCCCGCGGAGGGGGGGGTGGCGGCACCTGCGCTTGAGCTCTTCCTCCCCCACTCGGCATATCTCCCCCACGGGGGGGGCGGCGGCTCCTTCTCTTGGGCTCCTCCGGCCCTGTTCTGCCTATATCCCCCGACGAGGGGGGGGCGGCGGCGCCTGTGCTTGGGCTCTTCCTTCCCCCCACTCTGCATATCTTCCCCATCGAGGGGGGGTGGCGGCGCCTGCGCTTGGGCTCTTCCTCCTCCATGCAGCACCTTCTCTTGGGCTCCTCCGCCCCCACTCCGCATGTCTCCCTGGTGGAGGGGGGGCGGCGGTGCCTTCTCTTGGGCTCCTCCGCCCCTGCTCCGCATATCTCCCCCGCCGAGGGGGGGGCGGCGGTGCCTTCTCTTGGGCTCCTCCGCCCCCACTCCGCAATATTTAATCTTTACGCGTTTGATGCTCATTTTAGGAATGTTTCATGTTTATGTCCATTTTCAGGAATAATTGACATTTACACGTTTGATGCCCATTTTCAGGAATATTTCATGATTACGCATTTGATGACCATTTTTAGGAACATTTCATGTTTACGCGTTTGATGCCCATTTTCAAAACTATTTCATATTTACGCGGGTGATGCCAATTTTTCGGTAATATTTCATATTGACGCATTTGATGCCCATTTTCAGGAATATTTCATATTTACGCGTTTGATGCCCAATTTCAGAAATATTTTATATTTATGCGTTTGATGCCCATTTTGGGAAATATTTCATATTGACACGTTTGATGCCCATTTTCAGGAATATTTGATATTTACGCATTTGATGCCCATTTACAGGAATATTTATGCATTTAATACCCTTTTTCAGTATTATTTCATATTTATGCGTTTGATCATTTTCAGTAATACTTAATCTTTACGCGTTTGATGCTCATTTTTAGGAATATTTCATGTTTATGAGTTTGATGCACATTTTCAGGAATTTTTCATATCTACGCTTTTGACCATTTTCAGCAATATTTCATATTTACGTGTTTGATGCCCATTTTCAGGAATATTTTTGTATGCTTTCATTCCTCATCTGTATACCTCCCTACACCCTCTGTATGATCTCCTTCCTTATCTGTTTACCTCCTTACACCCTCTGTATGTTCTCATTTCTCATCTGTATACCTCCCTACACCCTCTGTATGCTTTCAATCCTCATCTGTATACCTCCCTACACCCTCTGTATGCTTTCATTCTTCATCTGTATACCTCCCTACACCCTCTATGCTCTCATTTCTCATCTGTATACCTCCCTACACCCTCTGTATGCTCTCATTCCTCATTTGTATACCTCCCTACACCCTCTGTATGCTCTCATTCCTCATCTGTATACCTCCCTACACCCTCTGTATGATCTCATTCCTCATCTGTATTCCTCCCTACTCCCTCTGTATGCTCTCATTACTGCCATCTTGTTGTAACCTGCAGTACTCTGTGCAATGGGTTAAAAAGAACCTGTTTAGACAGTCCTACAACTCACTTGTAAAGTGAAGGCTAGTTTTAGTTTTCTATGGGATTAGTAGAGAGGCCTGTTTACTATGACATTTATAGTAAATGCCTATCAAAATGCTTCCCTGCTGTCCTTGCTGAGTTCTTCCCTGCTGTCCCGTCTGTGTGCTTCGGCTCGACTGTCAAAGGGGAAAGAAGGTATACCTCTTTACGGAGGACAGACAGAAGGACCTGTTCGCCCAAAGCACGCTTAACGGGGGGGACAAGCGCAGGCGTTAGGGCATGCTCGGGTACCCAAGCTTCTTCCTGGCCAGCTTGGGGAGAGTGGAGGCCAATCATATATTTTTTTAGGTGTTTGCTTGACCTTCTATATGGAGGTTGAAGGTTTGTTTTTTTTAGACGTGTGTTGGACTGGCTATAGGGGACGTTGGAGGCCAGTAATATTTTTTAAGTGTGTGTTCAACACTCTATATGAAGGTTGAAGGTTTGTTTTTCCTCACATGTGTGTGGAAGTGGCTATAGGGGAGAATGGAGGCCAGTTTTTTTTAGGTGTGTGTTGGACCCTCTATATGGAATTTGAAGGTTTGTACTTAGGCGTTTGTTGGACTGGCTGTAGGGGAGGATGGAGGCCAATATTTTTTTAATTTAGGTGTGTGTTGGACCCTCTATATAGAGGTTGAAGGTTTGCACTTTTATTAGGCGTGTGCTGGACTGGCTATAGGGGAGGTTAGAGGCCATTTTTTTAAGGTGTGTGTTTGACCCTCTATATTGAGGCTGAAGGTTTGTACTTTTATTAGGTGTGTGTCAGACTGGCTATAGTGGAGGTGTGGAAGGTTTGTACTTTTATTAGACGTGTGTTGGACTGGCTATAGGAGAGTTTGGACACCAGTATTTTTATTTTAGGTGTGTTTTGAACCCTCTATATAGAGGTTGAAGGTTTGCACTTTTATTAGGCGTGTGTTGGACTGGCTATAGGGGAGGTTAGAGGCCATTTTTTTAAGGTGTGTGTTGGACCCTCTATATCGAGGCTGAAGGTTTGTACTTTTATTAGGTGTGTGTGTCGGACTGGCTATAGTGGAGGTTGGACGCCAGTGGTTTTTTTATTTTAGATGTGTGTTGGACCCACTATTTGGCGGTTGAAGGCTTGTACTTTTATTAGGCGTGTGTTGGACTGGCTATAGGGGAGGTCGGGGGCCAATATATTTCTATTTTCGGTGCGTGTTGGACCCTCTATATGTAGGTTGAAGGTTTGTACTTGGGCATGTGTTGGACTGGCTATAGGGGAGGTTGGAGGCCAGTACTTTGTTATTTTAGGTGTGTGTTGGATCCTCTATATAGAGATTTAAGGTTTGTACTTTTATTAGACGTGTGTTGGACTGGCTATCAGGGAGGTTGGAGGCCCGTAATTTTTTTTCAGGTGTGTTTTGGACCTTCTATATGGAGGTTGAAGGTTTGTACTTGGGCATGTGTTGGACTGGCTATAGGGGAGGTTGGAGGCCAGTACTTTGTTATTTTAGGTGTGTGTTGGATCCTCTATATAGAGATTTAAGGTTTGTACTTTTATTAGACGTGTGTTGGACTGGCTATCAGGGAGGTTGGAGGCCCGTAATTTTTTTTCAGGTGTGTTTTGGACCTTCTATATGGAGGTTGAAGGTTTGTACTTAGGCGTGTGTTGGACTGGCTATCGTGGAGGTTGGAGGCCAGTATTTTTTTATTTTAGGTATGTTGGACCCTCTATATGGAGGTTGATGGTTTGTACTTTTATTAGGCGTGTGTTGGACTGGCTATAGGGGAGGTTGGAGGCCAGAAAGTTTTTTAAGTGTTTGACCTTTTATATGGAGGTTGAAGGTTTTTACTTTTAGTAGGTGTGTGTTCGATTGGCTATAGGGGAGCTGGAGGCCAGTAATATTTTTTTCTAGGAGTGTGTTGGACCATCCATAGAGTGTTTAGAGGCTGGCCCTTTCATTAGGCATGTGTTGGGCTGTTCACTGCATATCCCTCCATGCACTGCATATCCTTCTATCCCTCTTGTCAGGAATATTTCAAATTTATGCGTTTGATGCCCCTTTTTCAGGATTATTTCACATTTATGTGTTTGATGCCCATTTTCAGGATTATTTCACATTTACGTGTTTGATGCCCATTTTCAAAATTATTTTGTATTTACACATTTGATGCTAATTTTCGGGGATATTTCATGTTTACGCATTTGATGCTCATTTTCAGGAATATATCATGGTGCCCATTTTCAGAATTATTTCATGTTTATGCGTTTGATGCCCATTTTCAGGAATATTTCATGTTTATGCGTTTGATGCCCATTTTCAGGAATATTTCATGTTTACGCATTTGATGCTCATTTCCAGGAATATTTCATGTTTACCCGTTTGATGCCCAATTTCAGGAATATTTAATGTTTACGCGTTTGATGCCCATTTTTAGGAATATTTTATATTTACGCGTTTGATGCCCATTTTCAGGAGTATTTAATATTTTAATGTCTTAAGCCCATTTTCAGGAATATTTAATATTTACGTGTTTGATGCTCATTTTCAGGAACATTTGATATTTACAAGTTTGATGCCCATTTTCAGGAGTATTTGATATTTTCGCGTTTGATGCTCATTTTAAGGACTATTTCATATTTGTGCGTTTGATGCCCATTTTCAGGAATATTTGATATTCACACGTTTGATACCCATTGTCAGGAATATTTGATATTTACATGTTTGATGCCCATTTTCAGGATTATTTCATATTCACGCGTTTGATACCCATTTTCAGGATTATTTCATATTTATGCGTTTCATGCCTATTTTGAGGATTATTTCATATTTACACATTGGGTGCCCATTTTCAAGAATATTTGATATTTATGCGTTTGATGCCCATTTTCAGGAATATTTAATTTTTACGCGTTTGATTTCCATTTTCAGGAATATTTGATATTTATGGGTTTGATGCCCGTTTTCATGGTTATTTCATATTTACGCGTTTGCCCATTCTCAGGATTATTTCATATTTACGCGTTTTGATGCAAATTTTCAAGAATATTTCATGTTTATGCGTTTGATGTCCATTTTCAGGGCTCTTCCTCCCCCCACTCCGCATATCACCCCCGCCGAGGGGGGCGGCGGCTCCTTCTCTTGGGCTCCTCCGCCCCTGCTCTGCCTATATCCCCCGCTGAGGGGGGGCGGCGGCGCCTGTGCTTTGGCTTTTCCTCCCCCCACTCCACATATCTCCCCCGCGGAGGGGGGGGTGGCGGCACCTGCGCTTGGGCTCTTCCTCCCCCACTCGGCATATCTCCCCCACCGGGGGGGCGGCGGCTCCTTCTCTTGGGCTCCTCCGGCCCTGTTCTGCCTATATCCCCCGACGAGGGGGGGGCGGCGGCGCCTGTGCTTGGGCTCTTCCTTCCCCCCACTCTGCATATCTTCCCCATCGAGGGGGGGTGGCGGCGCCTGCGCTTGGGCTCTTCCTCCTCCATGCAGCACCTTCTCTTGGGCTCCTCCGCCCCCACTCCGCATGTCTCCCTGGTGGAGGGGGGGCGGCAGCACCTTCTCTTGGGCTCCTCCGCCCCTGCTCCGCATATCTCCCCCGCCGAGGGGGGGGCGGCGGTGCCTTCTCTTGGGTTCCTCCGCCCCCACTCCGCAATATTTAATCTTTACGCGTTTGATGCTCATTTTAGGAATGTTTCATGTTTATGCCCATTTTCAGGAATAATTGACATTTACACGTTTGATGCCCATTTTCAGGAATATTTCATGATTACGCATTTGATGACCATTTTCAAAACTATTTCATATTTACGCGGGTGATGCCAATTTTTCGGTAATATTTCATATTGACGCATTTGATGCCCATTTTCAGGAATATTTCATATTTACGCGTTTGATGCCCAATTTCAGAAATATTTTATATTTATGCGTTTGATGCCCATTTTGGGAAATATTTCATATTGACACGTTTGATGCCCATTTTCAGGAATATTTGATATTTACGCATTTGATGCCCATTTACAGGAATATTTATGCATTTAATACCCTTTTTCAGTATTATTTCATATTTATGCGTTTGATCATTTTCAGTAATACTTAATCTTTACGCGTTTGATGCTCATTTTTAGGAATATTTCATGTTTATGAGTTTGATGCACATTTTCAGGAATTTTTCATATCTACGCTTTTGACCATTTTCAGCAATATTTCATATTTACGTGTTTGATGCCCATTTTCAGGAATATTTTTGTATGCTTTCATTCCTCATCTGTATACCTCCCTACACCCTCTGTATGATCTCCTTCCTTATCTGTTTACCTCCTTACACCCTCTGTATGTTCTCATTTCTCATCTGTATACCTCCCTACACCCTCTGTATGCTTTCAATCCTCATCTGTATACCTCCCTACACCCTCTGTATGCTTTCATTCTTCATCTGTATACCTCCCTACACCCTCTGTATGCTCTCATTTCTCATTTGTATACCTCCCTACACCCTCTGTATGCTCTCATTCCTCATTTGTATACCTCCCTACACCCTCTGTATGCTCTCATTCCTCATCTGTATACCTCCCTACACCCTCTGTATGATCTCATTCCTCATCTTTATTTCTCCCTACTCCCTCTGTATGCTCTCATTACTGCCATCTTGTTGTAACCTGCAGTACTCTGTGCAATGGGTTAAAAAGAACCTGTTTAGACAGTCCTACAACTCACTTGTAAAGTGAAGGCTAGTTTTAGTTTTCTATGGGATTAGTAGAGAGGCCTGTTTACTATGACATTTATAGTAAATGCCTATCAAAATGCTTCCCTGCTGTCCTTGCTGAGTTCTTCCCTGCTGTCCCGTCTGTGTGCTTCGGCTCGACTGTCAAAGGGGAAAGAAGGTATACCTCTTTACGGAGGACAGACAGAAGGACCTGTTCGCCCAAAGCACGCTTAACGGGGGGGACAAGCGCAGGCGTTAGGGCATGCTCGGGTACCCAAGCTTCTTCCTGGCCAGCTTGGGGAGAGTGGAGGCCAATCATATATTTTTTTAGGTGTTTGCTTGACCTTCTATATGGAGGTTGAAGGTTTGTTTTTTTTAGACGTGTGTTGGACTGGCTATAGGGGACGTTGGAGGCCAGTAATATTTTTTAAGTGTGTGTTCAACACTCTATATGAAGGTTGAAGGTTTGTTTTTCCTCACATGTGTGTGGAAGTGGCTATAGGGGAGAATGGAGGCCAGTTTTTTTTAGGTGTGTGTTGGACCCTCTATATGGAATTTGAAGGTTTGTACTTAGGCGTTTGTTGGACTGGCTGTAGGGGAGGATGGAGGCCAATATTTTTTTAATTTAGGTGTGTGTTGGACCCTCTATATAGAGGTTGAAGGTTTGCACTTTTATTAGGCGTGTGCTGGACTGGCTATAGGGGAGGTTAGAGGCCATTTTTTTAAGGTGTGTGTTTGACCCTCTATATTGAGGCTGAAGGTTTGTACTTTTATTAGGTGTGTGTGTCGGACTGGCTATAGTGGAGGTTGGATGCCAGTGTTTTTTTTTATTTTAGATGTGTGTTGGACCCACTATTTGGCGGTTGAAGGCTTGTACTTTTATTAGGCGTGTGTTGGACTGGCTATAGGGGAGGTCGGGGGCCAATATATTTCTATTTTTGGTGCGTGTTGGACCCTCTATATGTAGGTTGAAGGTTTGTACTTGGGCATGTGTTGGACTGGCTATAGGGGAGGTTGGAGGCCAGTACTTTGTTATTTTAGGTGTGTGTTGGATCCTCTATATAGAGATTTAAGGTTTGTACTTTTATTAGACGTGTGTTGGACTGGCTATCAGGGAGGTTGGAGGCCCGTAATTTTTTTTCAGGTGTGTTTTGGACCTTCTATATGGAGGTTGAAGGTTTGTACTTAGGCGTGTGTTGGACTGGCTATCGTGGAGGTTGGAGGCCAGTATTTTTTTATTTTAGGTATGTTGGACCCTCTATGTGGAGGTTGATGGTTTGTACTTTTATTAGGCGTGTGTTGGACTGGCTATAGGGGAGGTTGGAGGCCAGAAAGTTTTTTAAGTGTTTGACCTTTTATATGGAGGTTGAAGGTTTTTACTTTTAGTAGGTGTGTGTTCGATTGGCTATAGGGGAGCTGGAGGCCAGTAATATTTTTTTCTAGGAGTGTGTTGGACCATCCATAGAGTGTTTAGAGGCTGGCCCTTTCATTAGGCATGTGTTGGGCTGTTCACTGCATATCCCTCCATGCACTGCATATCCTTCTATCCCTCTTGTCAGGAATATTTCAAATTTATGCGTTTGATGCCCATTTTCAGGATTATTTCACATTTATGTGTTTGATGCCCATTTTCAGGATTATTTCACATTTACGTGTTTGATGCCCATTTTCAAAATTATTTTGTATTTACACATTTGATGCTAATTTTCGGGGATATTTCATGTTTACGCATTTGATGCTCATTTTCAGGAATATATCATGGTGCCCATTTTCAGAATTATTTCATGTTTATGCGTTTGATGCCCATTTTCAGGAATATTTCATGTTTATGCGT
The DNA here is from genome assembly GCF_965119305.1 of Pelophylax lessonae. Taxonomy (NCBI): domain Eukaryota; kingdom Metazoa; phylum Chordata; class Amphibia; order Anura; family Ranidae; genus Pelophylax; species Pelophylax lessonae. The sequence continues at coordinate 172,882 of NW_028120102.1, forward strand.
TTGATGCCCATTTTCAGGAATATTTCATGTTTACGCATTTAATGCTCATTTCCAGGAATATTTCATGTTTACCCGTTTGATGCCCAATTTCAGGAATATTTAATGTTTACGCGTTTGATGCCCATTTTTAGGAATATTTTATATTTACGCGTTTGATGCCCATTTTCAGGAGTATTTAATATTTTAATGTCTTAAGCCCATTTTCAGGAATATTTCATATTTACGTGTTTGATGCTCATTTTCAGGAACATTTGATATTTACAAGTTTGATGCCCATTTTCAGGAGTATTTGATATTTTCGCGTTTGATGCTCATTTTAAGGACTATTTCATATTTGTGCGTTTGATGCCCATTTTCAGGAATATTTGATATTCACACGTTTGATACCCATTGTCAGGAATATTTGATATTTACATGTTTGATGCCCATTTTCAGGATTATTTCATATTCACGCGTTTGATACCCATTTTCAGGATTATTTCATATTTATGCGTTTCATGCCTATTTTGAGGATTATTTCATATTTACACATTGGGTGCCCATTTTCAAGAATATTTGATATTTACGCGTTTGATGCCCATTTTCAGGAATATTTAATTTTTACGCGTTTGATTTCCATTTTCAGGAATATTTGATATTTATGCGTTTGATGCCTATTTTCAGGAATATTTGATATTTATGGGTTTGATGCCCGTTTTCATGGTTATTTCATATTTACGCGTTTGCCCATTCTCAGGATTATTTCATATTTACGCGTTTTGATGCAAATTTTCAAGAATATTTCATGTTTATGCGTTTGATGTCCATTTTCAGGGCTCTTCCTCCCCCCACTCCGCATATCTCCCCCGCTGAGGGGGGCGGCGGCTCCTTCTCTTGGGCTCCTCCGCCCCTGCTCTGCCTATATCCCCCGCTGAGGGGGGGCGGTGGCGCCTGTGCTTTGGCTTTTCCTCCCCCCACTCCACATATCTCCCCCGCAGAGGGGGGGTGGCGGCACCTGCGCTTGGGCTCTTCCTCCCCCACTCGGCATATCTCCCCCACCGGGGGGGGCGGCGGCTCCTTCTCTTGGGCTCCTCCGGCCCTGTTCTGCCTATATCCCCCGACGAGGGGGGGGCGGCGGCGCCTGTGCTTGGGCTCTTCCTTCCCCCCACTCTGCATATCTTCCCCATCGAGGGGGGGTGGCGGCGCCTGCGCTTGGGCTCTTCCTCCTCCATGCAGCACCTTCTCTTGGGCTCCTCCGCCCCCACTCCGCATGTCTCCCTGGTGGAGGGGGGGCGGCAGCGCCTTCTCTTGGGCTCCTCCGCCCCTGCTCCGCATATCTCCCCCGCCGAGGGGGGGGGGCAGCGGCGGTGCCTTCTCTTGGGCTCCTCCGCCCCCACTCCGCAATATTTAATCTTTACGCGTTTGATGCTCATTTTAGGAATGTTTCATGTTTATGCCCATTTTCAGGAATAATTGACATTTACACGTTTGATGCCCATTTTCAGGAATATTTCATGATTACGCATTTGATGACCATTTTTAGGAACATTTCATGTTTACGCGTTTGATGCCCATTTTCAAAACTATTTCATATTTACGCGGGTGATGCCAATTTTTCGGTAATATTTCATATTGACGCATTTGATGCCCATTTTCAGGAATATTTCATATTTACGCGTTTGATGCCCAATTTCAGAAATATTTTATATTTATGCGTTTGATGCCCATTTTGGGAAATATTTCATATTGACACGTTTGATGCCCATTTTCAGGAATATTTGATATTTACGCATTTGATGCCCATTTACAGGAATATTTATGCATTTAATACCCTTTTTCAGTATTATTTCATATTTATGCGTTTGATCATTTTCAGTAATACTTAATCTTTACGCGTTTGATGCTCATTTTTAGGAATATTTCATGTTTATGAGTTTGATGCACATTTTCAGGAATTTTTCATATCTACGCTTTTGACCATTTTCAGCAATATTTCATATTTACGTGTTTGATGCCCATTTTCAGGAATATTTTTGTATGCTTTCATTCCTCATCTGTATACCTCCCTACACCCTCTGTATGATCTCCTTCCTTATCTGTTTACCTCCTTACACCCTCTGTATGTTCTCATTTCTCATCTGTATACCTCCCTACACCCTCTGTATGCTTTCAATCCTCATCTGTATACCTCCCTACACCCTCTGTATGCTTTCATTCTTCATCTGTATACCTCCCTACACCCTCTATGCTCTCATTTCTCATCTGTATACCTCCCTACACCCTCTGTATGCTCTCATTCCTCATTTGTATACCTCCCTACACCCTCTGTATGCTCTCATTCCTCATCTGTATACCTCCCTACACCCTCTGTATGATCTCATTCCTCATCTGTATTCCTCCCTACTCCCTCTGTATGCTCTCATTACTGCCATCTTGTTGTAACCTGCAGTACTCTGTGCAATGGGTTAAAAAGAACCTGTTTAGACAGTCCTACAACTCACTTGTAAAGTGAAGGCTAGTTTTAGTTTTCTATGGGATTAGTAGAGAGGCCTGTTTACTATGACATTTATAGTAAATGCCTATCAAAATGCTTCCCTGCTGTCCTTGCTGAGTTCTTCCCTGCTGTCCCGTCTGTGTGCTTCGGCTCGACTGTCAAAGGGGAAAGAAGGTATACCTCTTTACGGAGGACAGACAGAAGGACCTGTTCGCCCAAAGCACGCTTAACGGGGGGGACAAGCGCAGGCGTTAGGGCATGCTCGGGTACCCAAGCTTCTTCCTGGCCAGCTTGGGGAGAGTGGAGGCCAATCATATATTTTTTTAGGTGTTTGCTTGACCTTCTATATGGAGGTTGAAGGTTTGTTTTTTTTAGACGTGTGTTGGACTGGCTATAGGGTACGTTGGAGGCCAGTAATATTTTTTAAGTGTGTGTTCAACACTCTATATGAAGGTTGAAGGTTTGTTTTTCCTCACATGTGTGTGGAAGTGGCTATAGGGGAGAATGGAGGCCAGTTTTTTTTAGGTGTGTGTTGGACCCTCTATATGGAATTTGAAGGTTTGTACTTAGGCGTTTGTTGGACTGGCTGTAGGGGAGGATGGAGGCCAATATTTTTTTAATTTAGGTGTGTGTTGGACCCTCTATATAGAGGTTGAAGGTTTGCACTTTTATTAGGCGTGTGCTGGACTGGCTATAGGGGAGGTTAGAGGCCATTTTTTAAGGTGTGTGTTTGACCCTCTATATTGAGGCTGAAGGTTTGTACTTTTATTAGGTGTGTCAGACTGGCTATAGTGGAGGCGTGGAAGGTTTGTACTTTTACTAGACGTGTGTTGGACTGGCTATAGGAGAGTTTGGACACCAGTATTTTTATTTTAGGTGTGTTTTGAACCCTCTATATAGAGGTTGAAGGTTTGCACTTTTATTAGGCGTGTGTTGGACTGGCTATAGGGGAGGTTAGAGGCCATTTTTTTAAGGTGTGTGTTGGACCCTCTATATCGAGGCTGAAGGTTTGTACTTTTATTAGGTGTGTGTGTCGGACTGGCTATAGTGGAGGTTGGACGCCAGTGTTTTTTTTATTTTAGATGTGTGTTGGACCCACTATTTGGCGGTTGAAGGCTTGTACTTTTATTAGGCGTGTGTTGGACTGGCTATAGGGGAGGTCGGGGGCCAATATATTTCTATTTTCGGTGCGTGTTGGACCCTCTATATGTAGGTTGAAGGTTTGTACTTGGGCATGTGTTGGACTGGCTATAGGGGAGTTTGGAGGCCAGTACTTTGTTATTTTAGGTGTGTGTTGGATCCTCTATATAGAGATTTAAGGTTTGTACTTTTATTAGACGTGTGTTGGACTGGCTATCAGGGAGGTTGGAGGCCCGTAATTTTTTTTCAGGTGTGTTTTGGACCTTCTATATGGAGGTTGAAGGTTTGTACTTAGGCGTGTGTTGGACTGGCTATCGTGGAGGTTGGAGGCCAGTATTTTTTTATTTTAGGTATGTTGGACCCTCTATATGGAGGTTGATGGTTTGTACTTTTATTAGGCGTGTGTTGGACTGGCTATAGGGGAGGTTGGAGGCCAGAAAGTTTTTTAAGTGTTTGACCTTTTATATGGAGGTTGAAGGTTTTTACTTTTAGTAGGTGTGTGTTCGATTGGCTATAGGGGAGCTGGAGGCCAGTAATATTTTTTTCTAGGAGTGTGTTGGACCATCCATAGAGTGTTTAGAGGCTGGCCCTTTCATTAGGCATGTGTTGGGCTGTTCACTGCATATCCCTCCATGCACTGCATATCCTTCTATCCCTCTTGTCAGGAATATTTCAAATTTATGCGTTTGATGCCCATTTTCAGGATTATTTCACATTTATGTGTTTGATGCCCATTTTCAGGATTATTTCACATTTACGTGTTTGATGCCCATTTTCAAAATTATTTTGTATTTACACATTTGATGCTAATTTTCGGGGATATTTCATGTTTACGCATTTGATGCTCATTTTCAGGAATATATCATGGTGCCCATTTTCAGAATTATTTCATGTTTATGCGTTTGATGCCCATTTTCAGGAATATTTCATGTTTATGCGTTTGATGCCCATTTTCAGGAATATTTCATGTTTACGCATTTGATGCTCATTTCCAGGAATATTTCATGTTTACCCGTTTGATGCCCAATTTCAGGAATATTTAATGTTTATGCGTTTGATGCCCATTTTTAGGAATATTTTATATTTACGCGTTTGATGCCCATTTTCAGGAGTATTTAATATTTTAATGTCTTAAGCCCATTTTCAGGAATATTTCATATTTACGTGTTTGATGCTCATTTTCAGGAACATTTGATATTTACAAGTTTGATGCCCATTTTCAGGAGTATTTGGTATTTTCGCGTTTGATGCTCATTTTAAGGACTATTTCATATTTGTGCGTTTGATGCCCATTTTCAGGAATATTTGATATTCACACGTTTGATACCCATTGTCAGGAATATTTGATATTTACATGTTTGATGCCCATTTTCAGGATTATTTCATATTCACGCGTTTGATACCCATTTTCAGGATTATTTCATATTTATGCGTTTCATGCCTATTTTGAGGATTATTTCATATTTACACATTGGGTGCCCATTTTCAAGAATATTTGATATTTACGCGTTTGATGCCCATTTTCAGGAATATTTAATTTTTACGCGTTTGATTTCCATTTTCAGGAATATTTGATATTTATGCGTTTGATGCCTATTTTCAGGAATATTTGATATTTATGGGTTTGATGCCCGTTTTCATGGTTATTTCATATTTACGCGTTTGCCCATTCTCAGGATTATTTCATATTTACGCGTTTTGATGCAAATTTTCAAGAATATTTCATGTTTATGCGTTTGATGTCCATTTTCAGGGCTCTTCCTCCCCCCACTCCGCATATCTCCCCCGCCGAGGGGGGCGGCGGCTCCTTCTCTTGGGCTCCTCCGCCCCTGCTCTGCCTATATCCCCCGCTGAGGGGGGGCGGCGGCGCCTGTGCTTTGGCTTTTCCTCCCCCCACTCCACATATCTCCCCCGCGGAGGGGGGGTGGCGGCACCTGCGCTTGGGCTCTTCCTCCCCCACTCGGCATATCTCCCCCACCGGGGGGGCGGCGGCTCCTTCTCTTGGGCTCCTCCGGCCCTGTTCTGCCTATATCCCCCGACGAGGGGGGGCGGCGGCGCCTGTGCTTGGGCTCTTCCTTCCCCCCACTCTGCATATCTTCCCCATCGAGGGGGGGTGGCGGCGCCTGCGCTTGGGCTCTTCCTCCTCCATGCAGCACCTTCTCTTGGGCTCCTCCGCCCCCACTCCGCATGTCTCCCTGGTGGAGGGGGGGCGGCAGCGCCTTCTCTTGGGCTCCTCCGCCCCTGCTCCGCATATCTCCCCCGCCGAGGGGGGGGCAGCGGCGGTGCCTTCTCTTGGGCTCCTCCGCCCCCACTCCGCAATATTTAATCTTTACGCGTTTGATGCTCATTTTAGGAATGTTTCATGTTTATGCCCATTTTCAGGAATAATTGACATTTACACGTTTGATGCCCATTTTCAGGAATATTTCATGATTACGCATTTGATGACCATTTTTAGGAACATTTCATGTTTACGCGTTTGATGCCCATTTTCAAAACTATTTCATATTTACGCGGGTGATGCCAATTTTTCGGTAATATTTCATATTGACGCATTTGATGCCCATTTTCAGGAATATTTCATATTTACGCGTTTGATGCCCAATTTCAGAAATATTTTATATTTATGCGTTTGATGCCCATTTTGGGAAATATTTCATATTGACACGTTTGATGCCCATTTTCAGGAATATTTGATATTTACGCATTTGATGCCCATTTACAGGAATATTTATGCATTTAATACCCTTTTTCAGTATTATTTCATATTTATGCGTTTGATCATTTTCAGTAATACTTAATCTTTACGCGTTTGATGCTCATTTTTAGGAATATTTCATGTTTATGAGTTTGATGCACATTTTCAGGAATTTTTTATATTTACGCTTTTGACCATTTTCAGCAATATTTCATATTTACGTGTTTGATGCCCATTTTCAGGAATATTTTTGTATGCTTTCATTCCTCATCTGTATACCTCCCTACACCCTCTGTATGATCTCCTTCCTTATCTGTTTACCTCCTTACACCCTCTGTATGTTCTCATTTCTCATCTGTATACCTCCCTACACCCTCTGTATGCTTTCAATCCTCATCTGTATACCTCCCTACACCCTCTGTATGCTTTCATTCTTCATCTGTATACCTCCCTACACCCTCTGTATGCTCTCATTTCTCATCTGTATACCTCCCTACACCCTCTGTATGCTCTCATTCCTCATTTGTATACCTCCCTACACCCTCTGTATGCTCTCATTCCTCATCTGTATACCTCCCTACACCCTCTGTATGATCTCATTCCTCATCTGTATACCTCCCTACTCCCTCTGTATGCTCTCATTACTGCCATCTTGTTGTAACCTGCAGTACTCTGTGCAATGGGTTAAAAAGAACCTGTTTAGACAGTCCTACAACTCACTTGTAAAGTGAAGGCTAGTTTTAGTTTTCTATGGGATTAGTAGAGAGGCCTGTTTACTATGACATTTATAGTAAATGCCTATCAAAATGCTTCCCTGCTGTCCTTGCTGAGTTCTTCCCTGCTGTCCCGTCTGTGTGCTTCGGCTCGACTGTCAAAGGGGAAAGAAGGTATACCTCTTTACGGAGGACAGACAGAAGGACCTGTTCGCCCAAAGCACGCTTAACGGGGGGGACAAGCGCAGGCGTTAGGGCATGCTCGGGTACCCAAGCTACTTCCTGGCCAGCTTGGGGAGAGTGGAGGCCAATCATATATTTTTTTAGGTGTTTGCTTGACCTTCTATATGGAGGTTGAAGGTTTGTTTTTTTTAGACGTGTGTTGGACTAGCTATAGGGTACGTTGGAGGCCAGTAATATTTTTTAAGTGTGTGTTCAACACTCTATATGAAGGTTGAAGGTTTGTTTTTCCTCACATGTGTGTGGAAGTGGCTATAGGGGAGAATGGAGGCCAGTTTTTTTTAGGTGTGTGTTGGACCCTCTATATGGAATTTGAAGGTTTGTACTTAGGCGTTTGTTGGACTGGCTGTAGGGGAGGATGGAGGCCAATATTTTTTTAATTTAGGTGTGTGTTGGACCCTCTATATAGAGGTTGAAGGTTTGCACTTTTATTAGGCGTGTGCTGGACTGGCTATAGGGGAGGTTAGAGGCCATTTTTTTAAGGTGTGTGTTTGACCCTCTATATTGAGGCTGAAGGTTTGTACTTTTATTAGGTGTGTGTGTCGGACTGGCTATAGTGGAGGTTGGATGCCAGTGTTTTTTTTTATTTTAGATGTGTGTTGGACCCACTATTTGGCGGTTGAAGGCTTGTACTTTTATTAGGCGTGTGTTGGACTGGCTATAGGGGAGGTCGGGGGCCAATATATTTCTATTTTTGGTGCGTGTTGGACCCTCTATATGTAGGTTGAAGGTTTGTACTTGGGCATGTGTTGGACTGGCTATAGGGGAGGTTGGAGGCCAGTACTTTGTTATTTTAGGTGTGTGTTGGATCCTCTATATAGAGATTTAAGGTTTGTACTTTTATTAGACGTGTGTTGGACTGGCTATCAGGGAGGTTGGAGGCCCGTAATTTTTTTTCAGGTGTGTTTTGGACCTTCTATATGGAGGTTGAAGGTTTGTACTTAGGCGTGTGTTGGACTGGCTATCGTGGAGGTTGGAGGCCAGTATTTTTTTATTTTAGGTATGTTGGACCCTCTATGTGGAGGTTGATGGTTTGTACTTTTATTAGGCGTGTGTTGGACTGGCTATAGGGGAGGTTGGAGGCCAGAAAGTTTTTTAAGTGTTTGACCTTTTATATGGAGGTTGAAGGTTTTTACTTTTAGTAGGTGTGTGTTCGATTGGCTATAGGGGAGCTGGAGGCCAGTAATATTTTTTTCTAGGAGTGTGTTGGACCATCCATAGAGTGTTTAGAGGCTGGCCCTTTCATTAGGCATGTGTTGGGCTGTTCACTGCATATCCCTCCATGCACTGCATATCCTTCTATCCCTCTTGTCAGGAATATTTCAAATTTATGCGTTTGATGCCCATTTTCAGGATTATTTCACATTTATGTGTTTGATGCCCATTTTCAGGATTATTTCACATTTACGTGTTTGATGCCCATTTTCAAAATTATTTTGTATTTACACATTTGATGCTAATTTTCGGGGATATTTCATGTTTACGCATTTGATGCTCATTTTCAGGAATATATCATGGTGCCCATTTTCAGAATTATTTCATGTTTATGCGTTTGATGCCCATTTTCAGGAATATTTCATGTTTATGCGTTTGATGCCCATTTTCAGGAATATTTCATGTTTACGCATTTAATGCTCATTTCCAGGAATATTTCATGTTTACCCGTTTGATGCCCAATTTCAGGAATATTTAATGTTTACGCGTTTGATGCCCATTTTTAGGAATATTTTATATTTACGCGTTTGATGCCCATTTTCAGGAGTATTTAATATTTTAATGTCTTAAGCCCATTTTCAGGAATATTTCATATTTACGTGTTTGATGCTCATTTTCAGGAACATTTGATATTTACAAGTTTGATGCCCATTTTCAGGAGTATTTGATATTTTCGCGTTTGATGCTCATTTTAAGGACTATTTCATATTTGTGCGTTTGATGCCCATTTTCAGGAATATTTGATATTCACACGTTTGATACCCATTGTCAGGAATATTTGATATTTACATGTTTGATGCCCATTTTCAGGATTATTTCATATTCACGCGTTTGATACCCATTTTCAGGATTATTTCATATTTATGCGTTTCATGCCTATTTTGAGGATTATTTCATATTTACACATTGGGTGCCCATTTTCAAGAATATTTGATATTTACGCGTTTGATGCCCATTTTCAGGAATATTTAATTTTTACGCGTTTGATTTCCATTTTCAGGAATATTTGATATTTATGCGTTTGATGCCTATTTTCAGGAATATTTGATATTTATGGGTTTGATGCCCGTTTTCATGGTTATTTCATATTTACGCGTTTGCCCATTCTCAGGATTATTTCATATTTACGCGTTTTGATGCAAATTTTCAAGAATATTTCATGTTTATGCGTTTGATGTCCATTTTCAGGGCTCTTCCTCCCCCCACTCCGCATATCTCCCCCGCTGAGGGGGGCGGCGGCTCCTTCTCTTGGGCTCCTCCGCCCCTGCTCTGCCTATATCCCCCGCTGAGGGGGGGCGGTGGCGCCTGTGCTTTGGCTTTTCCTCCCCCCACTCCACATATCTCCCCCGCAGAGGGGGGGTGGCGGCACCTGCGCTTGGGCTCTTCCTCCCCCACTCGGCATATCTCCCCCACCGGGGGGGGCGGCGGCTCCTTCTCTTGGGCTCCTCCGGCCCTGTTCTGCCTATATCCCCCGACGAGGGGGGGGCGGCGGCGCCTGTGCTTGGGCTCTTCCTTCCCCCCACTCTGCATATCTTCCCCATCGAGGGGGGGTGGCGGCGCCTGCGCTTGGGCTCTTCCTCCTCCATGCAGCACCTTCTCTTGGGCTCCTCCGCCCCCACTCCGCATGTCTCCCTGGTGGAGGGGGGGCGGCAGCGCCTTCTCTTGGGCTCCTCCGCCCCTGCTCCGCATATCTCCCCCGCCGAGGGGGGGGGGCAGCGGCGGTGCCTTCTCTTGGGCTCCTCCGCCCCCACTCCGCAATATTTAATCTTTACGCGTTTGATGCTCATTTTAGGAATGTTTCATGTTTATGCCCATTTTCAGGAATAATTGACATTTACACGTTTGATGCCCATTTTCAGGAATATTTCATGATTACGCATTTGATGACCATTTTTAGGAACATTTCATGTTTACGCGTTTGATGCCCATTTTCAAAACTATTTCATATTTACGCGGGTGATGCCAATTTTTCGGTAATATTTCATATTGACGCATTTGATGCCCATTTTCAGGAATATTTCATATTTACGCGTTTGATGCCCAATTTCAGAAATATTTTATATTTATGCGTTTGATGCCCATTTTGGGAAATATTTCATATTGACACGTTTGATGCCCATTTTCAGGAATATTTGATATTTACGCATTTGATGCCCATTTACAGGAATATTTATGCATTTAATACCCTTTTTCAGTATTATTTCATATTTATGCGTTTGATCATTTTCAGTAATACTTAATCTTTACGCGTTTGATGCTCATTTTTAGGAATATTTCATGTTTATGAGTTTGATGCACATTTTCAGGAATTTTTCATATCTACGCTTTTGACCATTTTCAGCAATATTTCATATTTACGTGTTTGATGCCCATTTTCAGGAATATTTTTGTATGCTTTCATTCCTCATCTGTATACCTCCCTACACCCTCTGTATGATCTCCTTCCTTATCTGTTTACCTCCTTACACCCTCTGTATGTTCTCATTTCTCATCTGTATACCTCCCTACACCCTCTGTATGCTTTCAATCCTCATCTGTATACCTCCCTACACCCTCTGTATGCTTTCATTCTTCATCTGTATACCTCCCTACACCCTCTATGCTCTCATTTCTCATCTGTATACCTCCCTACACCCTCTGTATGCTCTCATTCCTCATTTGTATACCTCCCTACACCCTCTGTATGCTCTCATTCCTCATCTGTATACCTCCCTACACCCTCTGTATGATCTCATTCCTCATCTGTATTCCTCCCTACTCCCTCTGTATGCTCTCATTACTGCCATCTTGTTGTAACCTGCAGTACTCTGTGCAATGGGTTAAAAAGAACCTGTTTAGACAGTCCTACAACTCACTTGTAAAGTGAAGGCTAGTTTTAGTTTTCTATGGGATTAGTAGAGAGGCCTGTTTACTATGACATTTATAGTAAATGCCTATCAAAATGCTTCCCTGCTGTCCTTGCTGAGTTCTTCCCTGCTGTCCCGTCTGTGTGCTTCGGCTCGACTGTCAAAGGGGAAAGAAGGTATACCTCTTTACGGAGGACAGACAGAAGGACCTGTTCGCCCAAAGCACGCTTAACGGGGGGGACAAGCGCAGGCGTTAGGGCATGCTCGGGTACCCAAGCTTCTTCCTGGCCAGCTTGGGGAGAGTGGAGGCCAATCATATATTTTTTTAGGTGTTTGCTTGACCTTCTATATGGAGGTTGAAGGTTTGTTTTTTTTAGACGTGTGTTGGACTGGCTATAGGGTACGTTGGAGGCCAGTAATATTTTTTAAGTGTGTGTTCAACACTCTATATGAAGGTTGAAGGTTTGTTTTTCCTCACATGTGTGTGGAAGTGGCTATAGGGGAGAATGGAGGCCAGTTTTTTTTAGGTGTGTGTTGGACCCTCTATATGGAATTTGAAGGTTTGTACTTAGGCGTTTGTTGGACTGGCTGTAGGGGAGGATGGAGGCCAATATTTTTTTAATTTAGGTGTGTGTTGGACCCTCTATATAGAGGTTGAAGGTTTGCACTTTTATTAGGCGTGTGCTGGACTGGCTATAGGGGAGGTTAGAGGCCATTTTTTAAGGTGTGTGTTTGACCCTCTATATTGAGGCTGAAGGTTTGTACTTTTATTAGGTGTGTCAGACTGGCTATAGTGGAGGCGTGGAAGGTTTGTACTTTTATTAGACGTGTGTTGGACTGGCTATAGGAGAGTTTGGACACCAGTATTTTTATTTTAGGTGTGTTTTGAACCCTCTATATAGAGGTTGAAGGTTTGCACTTTTATTAGGCGTGTGTTGGACTGGCTATAGGGGAGGTTAGAGGCCATTTTTTTAAGGTGTGTGTTGGACCCTCTATATCGAGGCTGAAGGTTTGTACTTTTATTAGGTGTGTGTGTCGGACTGGCTATAGTGGAGGTTGGACGCCAGTGTTTTTTTTATTTTAGATGTGTGTTGGACCCACTATTTGGCGGTTGAAGGCTTGTACTTTTATTAGGCGTGTGTTGGACTGGCTATAGGGGAGGTCGGGGGCCAATATATTTCTATTTTCGGTGCGTGTTGGACCCTCTATATGTAGGTTGAAGGTTTGTACTTGGGCATGTGTTGGACTGGCTATAGGGGAGTTTGGAGGCCAGTACTTTGTTATTTTAGGTGTGTGTTGGATCCTCTATATAGAGATTTAAGGTTTGTACTTTTATTAGACGTGTGTTGGACTGGCTATCAGGGAGGTTGGAGGCCCGTAATTTTTTTTCAGGTGTGTTTTGGACCTTCTATATGGAGGTTGAAGGTTTGTACTTAGGCGTGTGTTGGACTGGCTATCGTGGAGGTTGGAGGCCAGTATTTTTTTATTTTAGGTATGTTGGACCCTCTATATGGAGGTTGATGGTTTGTACTTTTATTAGGCGTGTGTTGGACTGGCTATAGGGGAGGTTGGAGGCCAGAAAGTTTTTTAAGTGTTTGACCTTTTATATGGAGGTTGAAGGTTTTTACTTTTAGTAGGTGTGTGTTCGATTGGCTATAGGGGAGCTGGAGGCCAGTAATATTTTTTTCTAGGAGTGTGTTGGACCATCCATAGAGTGTTTAGAGGCTGGCCCTTTCATTAGGCATGTGTTGGGCTGTTCACTGCATATCCCTCCATGCACTGCATATCCTTCTATCCCTCTTGTCAGGAATATTTCAAATTTATGCGTTTGATGCCCATTTTCAGGATTATTTCACATTTATGTGTTTGATGCCCATTTTCAGGATTATTTCACATTTACGTGTTTGATGCCCATTTTCAAAATTATTTTGTATTTACACATTTGATGCTAATTTTCGGGGATATTTCATGTTTACGCATTTGATGCTCATTTTCAGGAATATATCATGGTGCCCATTTTCAGAATTATTTCATGTTTATGCGTTTGATGCCCATTTTCAGGAATATTTCATGTTTATGCGTTTGATGCCCATTTTCAGGAATATTTCATGTTTACGCATTTGATGCTCATTTCCAGGAATATTTCATGTTTACCCGTTTGATGCCCAATTTCAGGAATATTTAATGTTTATGCGTTTGATGCCCATTTTTAGGAATATTTTATATTTACGCGTTTGATGCCCATTTTCAGGAGTATTTAATATTTTAATGTCTTAAGCCCATTTTCAGGAATATTTCATATTTACGTGTTTGATGCTCATTTTCAGGAACATTTGATATTTACAAGTTTGATGCCCATTTTCAGGAGTATTTGGTATTTTCGCGTTTGATGCTCATTTTAAGGACTATTTCATATTTGTGCGTTTGATGCCCATTTTCAGGAATATTTGATATTCACACGTTTGATACCCATTGTCAGGAATATTTGATATTTACATGTTTGATGCCCATTTTCAGGATTATTTCATATTCACGCGTTTGATACCCATTTTCAGGATTATTTCATATTTATGCGTTTCATGCCTATTTTGAGGATTATTTCATATTTACACATTGGGTGCCCATTTTCAAGAATATTTGATATTTACGCGTTTGATGCCCATTTTCAGGAATATTTAATTTTTACGCGTTTGATTTCCATTTTCAGGAATATTTGATATTTATGCGTTTGATGCCTATTTTCAGGAATATTTGATATTTATGGGTTTGATGCCCGTTTTCATGGTTATTTCATATTTACGCGTTTGCCCATTCTCAGGATTATTTCATATTTACGCGTTTTGATGCAAATTTTCAAGAATATTTCATGTTTATGCGTTTGATGTCCATTTTCAGGGCTCTTCCTCCCCCCACTCCGCATATCTCCCCCGCTGAGGGGGGCGGCGGCTCCTTCTCTTGGGCTCCTCCGCCCCTGCTCTGCCTATATCCCCCGCTGAGGGGGGGCGGTGGCGCCTGTGCTTTGGCTTTTCCTCCCCCCACTCCACATATCTCCCCCGCGGAGGGGGGGTGGCGGCACCTGCGCTTGGGCTCTTCCTCCCCCACTCGGCATATCTCCCCCACCGGGGGGGGCGGCGGCTCCTTCTCTTGGGCTCCTCCGGCCCTGTTCTGCCTATATCCCCCGACGAGGGGGGGGCGGCGGCGCCTGTGCTTGGGCTCTTCCTTCCCCCCACTCTGCATATCTTCCCCATCGAGGGGGGATGGCGGCGCCTGCGCTTGGGCTCTTCCTCCTCCATGCAGCACCTTCTCTTGGGCTCCTCCGCCCCCACTCCGCATGTCTCCCTGGTGGAGGGGGGGCGGCAGCGCCTTCTCTTGGGCTCCTCCGCCCCTGCTCCGCATATCTCCCCCGCCGAGGGGGGGGGCAGCGGCGGTGCCTTCTCTTGGGCTCCTCCGCCCCCACTCCGCAATATTTAATCTTTACGCGTTTGATGCTCATTTTAGGAATGTTTCATGTTTATGCCCATTTTCAGGAATAATTGACATTTACACGTTTGATGCCCATTTTCAGGAATATTTCATGATTACGCATTTGATGACCATTTTTAGGAACATTTCATGTTTACGCGTTTGATGCCCATTTTCAAAACTATTTCATATTTACGCGGGTGATGCCAATTTTTCGGTAATATTTCATATTGACGCATTTGATGCCCATTTTCAGGAATATTTCATATTTACGCGTTTGATGCCCAATTTCAGAAATATTTTATATTTATGCGTTTGATGCCCATTTTGGGAAATATTTCATATTGACACGTTTGATGCCCATTTTCAGGAATATTTGATATTTACGCATTTGATGCCCATTTACAGGAATATTTATGCATTTAATACCCTTTTTCAGTATTATTTCATATTTATGCGTTTGATCATTTTCAGTAATACTTAATCTTTACGCGTTTGATGCTCATTTTTAGGAATATTTCATGTTTATGAGTTTGATGCACATTTTCAGGAATTTTTCATATCTACGCTTTTGACCATTTTCAGCAATATTTCATATTTACGTGTTTGATGCCCATTTTCAGGAATATTTTTGTATGCTTTCATTCCTCATCTGTATACCTCCCTACACCCTCTGTATGATCTCCTTCCTTATCTGTTTACCTCCTTACACCCTCTGTATGTTCTCATTTCTCATCTGTATACCTCCCTACACCCTCTGTATGCTTTCAATCCTCATCTGTTTACCTCCCTACACCCTCTGTATGCTTTCATTCTTCATCTGTATACCTCCCTACACCCTCTATGCTCTCATTTCTCATCTGTATACCTCCCTACACCCTCTGTATGCTCTCATTCCTCATTTGTATACCTCCCTACACCCTCTGTATGCTCTCATTCCTCATCTGTATACCTCCCTACACCCTCTGTATGATCTCATTCCTCATCTGTATTCCTCCCTACTCCCTCTGTATGCTCTCATTACTGCCATCTTGTTGTAACCTGCAGTACTCTGTGCAATGGGTTAAAAAGAACCTGTTTAGACAGTCCTACAACTCACTTGTAAAGTGAAGGCTAGTTTTAGTTTTCTATGGGATTAGTAGAGAGGCCTGTTTACTATGACATTTATAGTAAATGCCTATCAAAATGCTTCCCTGCTGTCCTTGCTGAGTTCTTCCCTGCTGTCCCGTCTGTGTGCTTCGGCTCGACTGTCAAAGGGGAAAGAAGGTATACCTCTTTACGGAGGACAGACAGAAGGACCTGTTCGCCCAAAGCACGCTTAACGGGGGGGACAAGCGCAGGCGTTAGGGCATGCTCGGGTACCCAAGCTTCTTCCTGGCCAGCTTGGGGAGAGTGGAGGCCAATCATATATTTTTTTAGGTGTTTGCTTGACCTTCTATATGGAGGTTGAAGGTTTGTTTTTTTTAGACGTGTGTTGGACTGGCTATAGGGTACGTTGGAGGCCAGTAATATTTTTTAAGTGTGTGTTCAACACTCTATATGAAGGTTGAAGGTTTGTTTTTCCTCACATGTGTGTGGAAGTGGCTATAGGGGAGAATGGAGGCCAGTTTTTTTTAGGTGTGTGTTGGACCCTCTATATGGAATTTGAAGGTTTGTACTTAGGCGTTTGTTGGACTGGCTGTAGGGGAGGATGGAGGCCAATATTTTTTTAATTTAGGTGTGTGTTGGACCCTCTATATAGAGGTTGAAGGTTTGCACTTTTATTAGGCGTGTGCTGGACTGGCTATAGGGGAGGTTAGAGGCCATTTTTTAAGGTGTGTGTTTGACCCTCTATATTGAGGCTGAAGGTTTGTACTTTTATTAGGTGTGTCAGACTGGCTATAGTGGAGGCGTGGAAGGTTTGTACTTTTATTAGACGTGTGTTGGACTGGCTATAGGAGAGTTTGGACACCAGTATTTTTATTTTAGGTGTGTTTTGAACCCTCTATATAGAGGTTGAAGGTTTGCACTTTTATTAGGCGTGTGTTGGACTGGCTATAGGGGAGGTTAGAGGCCATTTTTTTAAGGTGTGTGTTGGACCCTCTATATCGAGGCTGAAGGTTTGTACTTTTATTAGGTGTGTGTGTCGGACTGGCTATAGTGGAGGTTGGACGCCAGTGTTTTTTTTATTTTAGATGTGTGTTGGACCCGCTATTTGGCGGTTGAAGGCTTGTACTTTTATTAGGCGTGTGTTGGACTGGCTATAGGGGAGGTCGGGGGCCAATATATTTCTATTTTCGGTGCGTGTTGGACCCTCTATATGTAGGTTGAAGGTTTGTACTTGGGCATGTGTTGGACTGGCTATAGGGGAGGTTGGAGGCCAGTACTTTGTTATTTTAGGTGTGTGTTGGATCCTCTATATAGAGATTTAAGGTTTGTACTTTTATTAGACGTGTGTTGGACTGGCTATCAGGGAGGTTGGAGGCCCGTAATTTTTTTTCAGGTGTGTTTTGGACCTTCTATATGGAGGTTGAAGGTTTGTACTTAGGCGTGTGTTGGACTGGCTATCGTGGAGGTTGGAGGCCAGTATTTTTTTATTTTAGGTATGTTGGACCCTCTATATGGAGGTTGATGGTTTGTACTTTTATTAGGCGTGTGTTGGACTGGCTATAGGGGAGGTTGGAGGCCAGAAAGTTTTTTAAGTGTTTGACCTTTTATATGGAGGTTGAAGGTTTTTACTTTTAGTAGGTGTGTGTTCGATTGGCTATAGGGGAGCTGGAGGCCAGTAATATTTTTTTCTAGGAGTGTGTTGGACCATCCATAGAGTGTTTAGAGGCTGGCCCTTTCATTAGGCATGTGTTGGGCTGTTCACTGCATATCCCTCCATGCACTGCATATCCTTCTATCCCTCTTGTCAGGAATATTTCACATTTATGCGTTTGATGCCCATTTTCAGGATTATTTCACATTTATGTGTTTGATGCCCATTTTCAGGATTATTTCACATTTACGTGTTTGATGCCCATTTTCAAAATTATTTTGTATTTACACATTTGATGCTAATTTTCGGGGATATTTCATGTTTACGCATTTGATGCTCATTTTCAGGAATATATCATGGTGCCCATTTTCAGAATTATTTCATGTTTATGCGTTTGATGCCCATTTTCAGGAATATTTCATGTTTATGCGTTTGATGCCCATTTTCAGGAATATTTCATGTTTACGCATTTGATGCTCATTTCCAGGAATATTTCATGTTTACCCGTTTGATGCCCAATTTCAGGAATATTTAATGTTTATGCGTTTGATGCCCATTTTTAGGAATATTTTATATTTACGCGTTTGATGCCCATTTTCAGGAGTATTTAATATTTTAATGTCTTAAGCCCATTTTCAGGAATATTTCATATTTACGTGTTTGATGCTCATTTTCAGGAACATTTGATATTTACAAGTTTGATGCCCATTTTCAGGAGTATTTGATATTTTCGCGTTTGATACCCATTGTCAGGAATATTTGATATTCACACGTTTGATACCCATTGTCAGGAATATTTGATATTTACATGTTTGATGCCCATTTTCAGGATTATTTCATATTCACGCGTTTGATACCCATTTTCAGGATTATTTCATATTTATGCGTTTCATGCCTATTTTGAGGATTATTTCATATTTACACATTGGGTGCCCATTTTCAAGAATATTTGATATTTACGCGTTTGATGCCCATTTTCAGGAATATTTAATTTTTACGCGTTTGATTTCCATTTTCAGGAATATTTGATATTTATGCGTTTGATGCCTATTTTCAGGAATATTTGATATTTATGGGTTTGATGCCCGTTTTCATGGTTATTTCATATTTACGCGTTTGCCCATTCTCAGGATTATTTCATATTTACGCGTTTTGATGCAAATTTTCAAGAATATTTCATGTTTATGCGTTTGATGTCCATTTTCAGGGCTCTTCCTCCCCCCCACTCCGCATATCACCCCCGCCGAGGGGGGCGGCGGCTCCTTCTCTTGGGCTCCTCCGCCCCTGCTCTGCCTATATCCCCCGCTGAGGGGGGGCGGCGGCGCCTGTGCTTTGGCTTTTCCTCCCCCCACTCCACATATCTCCCCCGCGGAGGGGGGGGTGGCGGCACCTGCGCTTGGGCTCTTCCTCCCCCACTCGGCATATCTCCCCCACCGGGGGGGCGGCGGCTCCTTCTCTTGGGCTCCTCCGGCCCTGTTCTGCCTATATCCCCCGACGAGGGGGGGGCGGCGGCGCCTGTGCTTGGGCTCTTCCTTCCCCCCACTCTGCATATCTTCCCCATCGAGGGGGGGTGGCGGCGCCTGCGCTTGGGCTCTTCCTCCTCCATGCAGCACCTTCTCTTGGGCTCCTCCGCCCCCACTCCGCATGTCTCCCTGGTGGAGGGGGGGCGGCAGCACCTTCTCTTGGGCTCCTCCGCCCCTGCTCCGCATATCTCCCCCGCCGAGGGGGGGGCGGCGGTGCCTTCTCTTGGGCTCCTCCGCCCCCACTCCGCAATATTTAATCTTTACGCGTTTGATGCTCATTTTAGGAATGTTTCATGTTTATGCCCATTTTCAGGAATAATTGACATTTACACGTTTGATGCCCATTTTCAGGAATATTTCATGATTACGCATTTGATGACCATTTTCAAAACTATTTCATATTTACGCGGGTGATGACAATTTTTCGGTAATATTTCATATTGACGCATTTGATGCCCATTTTCAGGAATATTTCATATTTACGCGTTTGATGCCCAATTTCAGAAATATTTTATATTTATGCGTTTGATGCCCATTTTGGGAAATATTTCATATTGACACGTTTGATGCCCATTTTCAGGAATATTTGATATTTACGCATTTAATGCCCATTTACAGGAATATTTATGCATTTAATACCCTTTTTCAGTATTATTTCATATTTATGCGTTTGATCATTTTCAGTAATACTTAATCTTTACGCGTTTGATGCTCATTTTTAGGAATATTTCATGTTTATGAGTTTGATGCACATTTTCAGGAATTTTTCATATCTACGCTTTTGACCATTTTCAGCAATATTTCATATTTACGTGTTTGATGCCCATTTTCAGGAATATTTTTGTATGCTTTCATTCCTCATCTGTATACCTCCCTACACCCTCTGTATGATCTCCTTCCTTATCTGTTTACCTCCTTACACCCTCTGTATGTTCTCATTTCTCATCTGTATACCTCCCTACACCCTCTGTATGCTTTCAATCCTCATCTGTATACCTCCCTACACCCTCTGTATGCTTTCATTCTTCATCTGTATACCTCCCTACACCCTCTGTATGCTCTCATTTCTCATTTGTATACCTCCCTACACCCTCTGTATGCTCTCATTCCTCATTTGTATACCTCCCTACACCCTCTGTATGCTCTCATTCCTCATCTGTATACCTCCCTACACCCTCTGTATGATCTCATTCCTCATCTTTATTTCTCCCTACTCCCTCTGTATGCTCTCATTACTGCCATCTTGTTGTAACCTGCAGTACTCTGTGCAATGGGTTAAAAAGAACCTGTTTAGACAGTCCTACAACTCACTTGTAAAGTGAAGGCTAGTTTTAGTTTTCTATGGGATTAGTAGAGAGGCCTGTTTACTATGACATTTATAGTAAATGCCTATCAAAATGCTTCCCTGCTGTCCTTGCTGAGTTCTTCCCTGCTGTCCCGTCTGTGTGCTTCGGCTCGACTGTCAAAGGGGAAAGAAGGTATACCTCTTTACGGAGGACAGACAGAAGGACCTGTTCGCCCAAAGCACGCTTAACGGGGGGGACAAGCGCAGGCGTTAGGGCATGCTCGGGTACCCAAGCTTCTTCCTGGCCAGCTTGGGGAGAGTGGAGGCCAATCATATATTTTTTTAGGTGTTTGCTTGACCTTCTATATGGAGGTTGAAGGTTTGTTTTTTTTAGACGTGTGTTGGACTGGCTATAGGAGAGTTTGGACACCAGTATTTTTATTTTAGGTGTGTTTTGAACCCTCTATATAGAGGTTGAAGGTTTGCACTTTTATTAGGCGTGTGTTGGACTGGCTATAGGGGAGGTTAGAGGCCATTTTTTTAAGGTGTGTGTTGGACCCTCTATATCGAGGCTGAAGGTTTGTACTTTTATTAGGTGTGTGTGTCGGACTGGCTATAGTGGAGGTTGGACGCCAGTGTTTTTTTTATTTTAGATGTGTGTTGGACCCACTATTTGGCGGTTGAAGGCTTGTACTTTTATTAGGCGTGTGTTGGACTGGCTATAGGGGAGGTCGGGGGCCAATATATTTCTATTTTCGGTGCGTGTTGGACCCTCTATATGTAGGTTGAAGGTTTGTACTTGGGCATGTGTTGGACTGGCTATAGGGGAGGTTGGAGGCCAGTACTTTGTTATTTTAGGTGTGTGTTGGATCCTCTATATAGAGATTTAAGGTTTGTACTTTTATTAGACGTGTGTTGGACTGGCTATCAGGGAGGTTGGAGGCCCGTAATTTTTTTTCAGGTGTGTTTTGGACCTTCTATATGGAGGTTGAAGGTTTGTACTTAGGCGTGTGTTGGACTGGCTATCGTGGAGGTTGGAGGCCAGAAAGTTTTTTAAGTGTTTGACCTTTTATATGGAGGTTGAAGGTTTTTACTTTTAGTAGGTGTGTGTTCGATTGGCTATAGGGGAGCTGGAGGCCAGTAATATTTTTTTCTAGGAGTGTGTTGGACCATCCATAGAGTGTTTAGAGGCTGGCCCTTTCATTAGGCATGTGTTGGGCTGTTCACTGCATATCCCTCCATGCACTGCATATCCTTCTATCCCTCTTGTCAGGAATATTTCAAATTTATGCGTTTGATGCCCATTTTCAGGATTATTTCACATTTATGTGTTTGATGCCCATTTTCAGGATTATTTCACATTTACGTGTTTGATGCCCATTTTCAAAATTATTTTGTATTTACACATTTGATGCTAATTTTCGGGGATATTTCATGTTTACGCATTTGATGCTCATTTTCAGGAATATATCATGGTGCCCATTTTCAGAATTATTTCATGTTTATGCGTTTGATGCCCATTTTCAGGAATATTTCATGTTTATGCGTTTGATGCCCATTTTCAGGAATATTTCATGTTTACGCATTTGATGCTCATTTCCAGGAATATTTCATGTTTACCCGTTTGATGCCCAATTTCAGGAATATTTAATGTTTACGCGTTTGATGCCCATTTTTAGGAATATTTTATATTTACGCGTTTGATGCCCATTTTCAGGAGTATTTAATATTTTAATGTCTTAAGCCCATTTTCAGGAATATTTCATATTTACGTGTTTGATGCTCATTTTCAGGAACATTTGATATTTACAAGTTTGATGCCCATTTTCAGGAGTATTTGATATTTTCGCATTTGATACCCATTTTCAGGAATATTTGATATTCACACGTTTGATACCCATTGTCAGGAATATTTGATATTTACATGTTTGATGCCCATTTTCAGGATTATTTCATATTCACGCGTTTGATACCCATTTTCAGGATTATTTCATATTTATGCGTTTCATGCCTATTTTGAGGATTATTTCATATTTACACATTGGGTGCCCATTTTCAAGAATATTTGATATTTACGCGTTTGATGCCCATTTTCAGGAATATTTAATTTTTACGCGTTTGATTTCCATTTTCAGGAATATTTGATATTTATGCGTTTGATGCCTATTTTCAGGAATATTTGATATTTATGGGTTTGATGCCCGTTTTCATGGTTATTTCATATTTACGCGTTTGCCCATTCTCAGGATTATTTCATATTTACGCGTTTTGATGCAAATTTTCAAGAATATTTCATGTTTATGCGTTTGATGTCCATTTTCAGGGCTCTTCCTCCCCCCACTCCGCATATCACCCCCGCCGAGGGGGGCGGCGGCTCCTTCTCTTGGGCTCCTCCGCCCCTGCTCTGCCTATATCCCCCGCTGAGGGGGGGCGGCGGCGCCTGTGCTTTGGCTTTTCCTCCCCCCACTCCACATATCTCCCCCGCGGAGGGGGGGGTGGCGGCACCTGCGCTTGGGCTCTTCCTCCCCCACTCGGCATATCTCCCCCACCGGGGGGGCGGCGGCTCCTTCTCTTGGGCTCCTCCGGCCCTGTTCTGCCTATATCCCCCGACGAGGGGGGGCGGCGGCGCCTGTGCTTGGGCTCTTCCTTCCCCCCACTCTGCATATCTTCCCCATCGAGGGGGGGTGGCGGCGCCTGCGCTTGGGCTCTTCCTCCTCCATGCAGCACCTTCTCTTGGGCTCCTCCGCCCCCACTCCGCATGTCTCCCTGGTGGAGGGGGGGCGGCAGCACCTTCTCTTGGGCTCCTCCGCCCCTGCTCCGCATATCTCCCCCGCCGAGGGGGGGGGCGGCGGTGCCTTCTCTTGGGCTCCTCCGCCCCCACTCCGCAATATTTAATCTTTACGCGTTTGATGCTCATTTTAGGAATGTTTCATGTTTATGCCCATTTTCAGGAATAATTGACATTTACACGTTTGATGCCCATTTTCAGGAATATTTCATGATTACGCATTTGATGACCATTTTCAAAACTATTTCATATTTACGCGGGTGATGACAATTTTTCGGTAATATTTCATATTGACGCATTTGATGCCCATTTTCAGGAATATTTCATATTTACGCGTTTGATGCCCAATTTCAGAAATATTTTATATTTATGCGTTTGATGCCCATTTTGGGAAATATTTCATATTGACACGTTTGATGCCCATTTTCAGGAATATTTGATATTTACGCATTTGATGCCCATTTACAGGAATATTTATGCATTTAATACCCTTTTTCAGTATTATTTCATATTTATGCGTTTGATCATTTTCAGTAATACTTAATCTTTACGCGTTTGATGCTCATTTTTAGGAATATTTCATGTTTATGAGTTTGATGCACATTTTCAGGAATTTTTCATATCTACGCTTTTGACCATTTTCAGCAATATTTCATATTTACGTGTTTGATGCCCATTTTCAGGAATATTTTTGTATGCTTTCATTCCTCATCTGTATACCTCCCTACACCCTCTGTATGATCTCCTTCCTTATCTGTTTACCTCCTTACACCCTCTGTATGTTCTCATTTCTCATCTGTATACCTCCCTACACCCTCTGTATGCTTTCAATCCTCATCTGTATACCTCCCTACACCCTCTGTATGCTTTCATTCTTCATCTGTATACCTCCCTACACCCTCTATGCTCTCATTTCTCATCTGTATACCTCCCTACACCCTCTGTATGCTCTCATTCCTCATTTGTATACCTCCCTACACCCTCTGTATGCTCTCATTCCTCATCTGTATACCTCCCTACACCCTCTGTATGATCTCATTCCTCATCTGTATTCCTCCCTACTCCCTCTGTATGCTCTCATTACTGCCATCTTGTTGTAACCTGCAGTACTCTGTGCAATGGGTTAAAAAGAACCTGTTTAGACAGTCCTACAACTCACTTGTAAAGTGAAGGCTAGTTTTAGTTTTCTATGGGATTAGTAGAGAGGCCTGTTTACTATGACATTTATAGTAAATGCCTATCAAAATGCTTCCCTGCTGTCCTTGCTGAGTTCTTCCCTGCTGTCCCGTCTGTGTGCTTCGGCTCGACTGTCAAAGGGGAAAGAAGGTATACCTCTTTACGGAGGACAGACAGAAGGACCTGTTCGCCCAAAGCATGCTTAACGGGGGGGACAAGCGCAGGCGTTAGGGCATGCTCGGGTACCCAAGCTTCTTCCTGGCCAGCTTGGGGAGAGTGGAGGCCAATCATATATTTTTTTAGGTGTTTGCTTGACCTTCTATATGGAGGTTGAAGGTTTGTTTTTTTTAGACGTGTGTTGGACTGGCTATAGGGGACGTTGGAGGCCAGTAATATTTTTTAAGTGTGTGTTCAACACTCTATATGAAGGTTGAAGGTTTGTTTTTCCTCACATGTGTGTGGAAGTGGCTATAGGGGAGAATGGAGGCCAGTTTTTTTTAGGTGTGTGTTGGACCCTCTATATGGAATTTGAAGGTTTGTACTTAGACGTTTGTTGGACTGGCTGTAGGGGAGGATGGAGGCCAATATTTTTTTAATTTAGGTGTGTGTTGGACCCTCTATATAGAGGTTGAAGGTTTGCACTTTTATTAGGCGTGTGCTGGACTGGCTATAGGGGAGGTTAGAGGCCATTTTTTTAAGGTGTGTGTTTGACCCTCTATATTGAGGCTGAAGGTTTGTACTTTTATTAGGTGTGTGTCAGACTGGCTATAGTGGAGGTGTGGAAGGTTTGTACTTTTATTAGACGTGTGTTGGACTGGCTATAGGAGAGTTTGGACACCAGTATTTTTATTTTAGGTGTGTTTTGAACCCTCTATATAGAGGTTGAAGGTTTGCACTTTTATTAGGCGTGTGTTGGACTGGCTATAGGGGAGGTTAGAGGCCATTTTTTTAAGGTGTGTGTTGGACCCTCTATATCGAGGCTGAAGGTTTGTACTTTTATTAGGTGTGTGTGTCGGACTGGCTATAGTGGAGGTTGGACGCCAGTGTTTTTTTTATTTTAGATGTGTGTTGGACCCACTATTTGGCGGTTGAAGGCTTATACTTTTATTAGGCGTGTGTTGGACTGGCTATAGGGGAGGTCGGGGGCCAATATATTTCTATTTTCGGTGCGTGTTGGACCCTCTATATGTAGGTTGAAGGTTTGTACTTGGGCATGTGTTGGACTGGCTATAGGGGAGGTTGGAGGCCAGTACTTTGTTATTTTAGGTGTGTGTTGGATCCTCTATATAGAGATTTAAGGTTTGTACTTTTATTAGACGTGTGTTGGACTGGCTATCAGGGAGGTTGGAGGCCCGTAATTTTTTTTCAGGTGTGTTTTGGACCTTCTATATGGAGGTTGAAGGTTTGTACTTGGGCATGTGTTGGACTGGCTATAGGGGAGGTTGGAGGCCAGTACTTTGTTATTTTAGGTGTGTGTTGGATCCTCTATATAGAGATTTAAGGTTTGTACTTTTATTAGACGTGTGTTGGACTGGCTATCAGGGAGGTTGGAGGCCCGTAATTTTTTTTCAGGTGTGTTTTGGACCTTCTATATGGAGGTTGAAGGTTTGTACTTAGGCGTGTGTTGGACTGGCTATCGTGGAGGTTGGAGGCCAGTATTTTTTTATTTTAGGTATGTTGGACCCTCTATATGGAGGTTGATGGTTTGTACTTTTATTAGGCGTGTGTTGGACTGGCTATAGGGGAGGTTGGAGGCCAGAAAGTTTTTTAAGTGTTTGACCTTTTATATGGAGGTTGAAGGTTTTTACTTTTAGTAGGTGTGTGTTCGATTGGCTATAGGGGAGCTGGAGGCCAGTAATATTTTTTTCTAGGAGTGTGTTGGACCATCCATAGAGTGTTTAGAGGCTGGCCCTTTCATTAGGCATGTGTTGGGCTGTTCACTGCATATCCCTCCATGCACTGCATATCCTTCTATCCCTCTTGTCAGGAATGTTTCAAATTTATGCGTTTGATGCCCATTTTCAGGATTATTTCACATTTATGTGTTTGATGCCCATTTTCAGGATTATTTCACATTTACGCGTTTGATGCCCATTTTCAAAATTATTTTGTATTTACACATTTGATGCTAATTTTCGGGGATATTTCATGTTTACGCATTTGATGCTCATTTTCAGGAATATATCATGGTGCCCATTTTCAGAATTATTTCATGTTTATGCGTTTGATGCCCATTTTCAGGAATATTTCATGTTTATGCGTTTGATGCCCATTTTCAGGAATATTTCATGTTTACGCATTTGATGCTCATTTCCAGGAATATTTCATGTTTACCCGTTTGATGCCCAATTTCAGGAATATTTAATGTTTACGCGTTTGATGCCCATTTTTAGGAATATTTTATATTTACGCGTTTGATGCCCATTTTCAGGAGTATTTAATATTTTAATGTCTTAAGCCCATTTTCAGGAATATTTCATATTTATGTGTTTGATGCTCATTTTCAGGAACATTTGATATTTACAAGTTTGATGCCCATTTTCAGGAGTATTTGGTATTTTCGCGTTTGATGCTCATTTTAAGGACTATTTCATATTTGTGCGTTTGATGCCCATTTTCAGGAATATTTGATATTCACACGTTTGATACCCATTGTCAGGAATATTTGATATTTACATGTTTGATGCCCATTTTCAGGATTATTTCATATTCACGCGTTTGATACCCATTTTCAGGATTATTTCATATTTATGCGTTTCATGCCTATTTTGAGGATTATTTCATATTTACACATTGGGTGCCCATTTTCAAGAATATTTGATATTTACGCGTTTGATGCCCATTTTCAGGAATATTTAATTTTTACGCGTTTGATTTCCATTTTCAGGAATATTTGATATTTATGCGTTTGATGCCTATTTTCAGGAATATTTGATATTTATGGGTTTGATGCCCGTTTTCATGGTTATTTCATATTTACGCGTTTGCCCATTCTCAGGATTATTTCATATTTACGCGTTTTGATGCAAATTTTCAAGAATATTTCATGTTTATGCGTTTGATGTCCATTTTCAGGGCTCTTCCTCCCCCCACTCCGCATATCTCCCCCGCCGAGGGGGGCGGCGGCTCCTTCTCTTGGGCTCCTCCGCCCCTGCTCTGCCTATATCCCCCGCTGAGGGGGGGCGGCGGCGCCTGTGCTTTGGCTTTTCCTCCCCCCACTCCACATATCTCCCCCGCGGAGGGGGGGTGGCGGCACCTGCGCTTGGGCTCTTCCTCCCCCACTCGGCATATCTCCCCCACCGGGGGGGCGGCGGCTCCTTCTCTTGGGCTCCTCCGGCCCTGTTCTGCCTATATCCCCCGACGAGGGGGGGCGGCGGCGCCTGTGCTTGGGCTCTTCCTTCCCCCCACTCTGCATATCTTCCCCATCGAGGGGGGGTGGCGGCGCCTGCGCTTGGGCTCTTCCTCCTCCATGCAGCACCTTCTCTTGGGCTCCTCCGCCCCCACTCCGCATGTCTCCCTGGTGGAGGGGGGGCGGCAGCGCCTTCTCTTGGGCTCCTCCGCCCCTGCTCCGCATATCTCCCCCGCCGAGGGGGGGGGCAGCGGCGGTGCCTTCTCTTGGGCTCCTCCGCCCCCACTCCGCAATATTTAATCTTTACGCGTTTGATGCTCATTTTAGGAATGTTTCATGTTTATGCCCATTTTCAGGAATAATTGACATTTACACGTTTGATGCCCATTTTCAGGAATATTTCATGATTACGCATTTGATGACCATTTTTAGGAACATTTCATGTTTACGCGTTTGATGCCCATTTTCAAAACTATTTCATATTTACGCGGGTGATGCCAATTTTTCGGTAATATTTCATATTGACGCATTTGATGCCCATTTTCAGGAATATTTCATATTTACGCGTTTGATGCCCAATTTCAGAAATATTTTATATTTATGCGTTTGATGCCCATTTTGGGAAATATTTCATATTGACACGTTTGATGCCCATTTTCAGGAATATTTGATATTTACGCATTTGATGCCCATTTACAGGAATATTTATGCATTTAATACCCTTTTTCAGTATTATTTCATATTTATGCGTTTGATCATTTTCAGTAATACTTAATCTTTACGCGTTTGATGCTCATTTTTAGGAATATTTCATGTTTATGAGTTTGATGCACATTTTCAGGAATTTTTTATATTTACGCTTTTGACCATTTTCAGCAATATTTCATATTTACGTGTTTGATGCCCATTTTCAGGAATATTTTTGTATGCTTTCATTCCTCATCTGTATACCTCCCTACACCCTCTGTATGATCTCCTTCCTTATCTGTTTACCTCCTTACACCCTCTGTATGTTCTCATTTCTCATCTGTATACCTCCCTACACCCTCTGTATGCTTTCAATCCTCATCTGTATACCTCCCTACACCCTCTGTATGCTTTCATTCTTCATCTGTATACCTCCCTACACCCTCTGTATGCTCTCATTTCTCATCTGTATACCTCCCTACACCCTCTGTATGCTCTCATTCCTCATTTGTATACCTCCCTACACCCTCTGTATGCTCTCATTCCTCATCTGTATACCTCCCTACACCCTCTGTATGATCTCATTCCTCATCTGTATACCTCCCTACTCCCTCTGTATGCTCTCATTACTGCCATCTTGTTGTAACCTGCAGTACTCTGTGCAATGGGTTAAAAAGAACCTGTTTAGACAGTCCTACAACTCACTTGTAAAGTGAAGGCTAGTTTTAGTTTTCTATGGGATTAGTAGAGAGGCCTGTTTACTATGACATTTATAGTAAATGCCTATCAAAATGCTTCCCTGCTGTCCTTGCTGAGTTCTTCCCTGCTGTCCCGTCTGTGTGCTTCGGCTCGACTGTCAAAGGGGAAAGAAGGTATACCTCTTTACGGAGGACAGACAGAAGGACCTGTTCGCCCAAAGCATGCTTAACGGGGGGGACAAGCGCAGGCGTTAGGGCATGCTCGGGTACCCAAGCTACTTCCTGGCCAGCTTGGGGAGAGTGGAGGCCAATCATATATTTTTTTAGGTGTTTGCTTGACCTTCTATATGGAGGTTGAAGGTTTGTTTTTTTTAGACGTGTGTTGGACTAGCTATAGGGTACGTTGGAGGCCAGTAATATTTTTTAAGTGTGTGTTCAACACTCTATATGAAGGTTGAAGGTTTGTTTTTCCTCACATGTGTGTGGAAGTGGCTATAGGGGAGAATGGAGGCCAGTTTTTTTTAGGTGTGTGTTGGACCCTCTATATGGAATTTGAAGGTTTGTACTTAGGCGTTTGTTGGACTGGCTGTAGGGGAGGATGGAGGCCAATATTTTTTTAATTTAGGTGTGTGTTGGACCCTCTATATAGAGGTTGAAGGTTTGCACTTTTATTAGGCGTGTGCTGGACTGGCTATAGGGGAGGTTAGAGGCCATTTTTTTAAGGTGTGTGTTTGACCCTCTATATTGAGGCTGAAGGTTTGTACTTTTATTAGGTGTGTCAGACTGGCTATAGTGGAGGTGTGGAAGGTTTGTACTTTTATTAGACGGGTGTTGGACTGGCTATAGGAGAGTTTGGACACCAGTATTTTTATTTTAGGTGTGTTTTGAACCCTCTATATAGAGGTTGAAGGTTTGCACTTTTATTAGGCGTGTGTTGGACTGGCTATAGGGGAGGTTAGAGGCCATTTTTTTAAGGTGTGTGTTGGACCCTCTATATCGAGGCTGAAGGTTTGTACTTTTATTAGGTGTGTGTGTCGGACTGGCTATAGTGGAGGTTGGACGCCAGTGTTTTTTTTATTTTAGATGTGTGTTGGACCCGCTATTTGGCGGTTGAAGGCTTGTACTTTTATTAGGCGTGTGTTGGACTGGCTATAGGGGAGGTCGGGGGCCAATATATTTCTATTTTCGGTGCGTGTTGGACCCTCTATATGTAGGTTGAAGGTTTGTACTTGGGCATGTGTTGGACTGGCTATAGGGGAGGTTGGAGGCCAGTACTTTGTTATTTTAGGTGTGTGTTGGATCCTCTATATAGAGATTTAAGGTTTGTACTTTTATTAGACGTGTGTTGGACTGGCTATCGGGGAGGTTGGAGGCCCGTAATTTTTTTCAGGTGTGTTTTGGACCTTCTATATGGAGGTTGAAGGTTTGTACTTAGGCGTGTGTTGGACTGGCTATCGTGGAGGTTGGAGGCCAGTATTTTTTTATTTTAGGTATGTTGGACCCTCTATATGGAGGTTGATGGTTTGTACTTTTATTAGGCGTGTGTTGGACTGGCTATAGGGGAGGTTGGAGGCCAGAAAGTTTTTTAAGTGTTTGACCTTTTATATGGAGGTTGAAGGTTTTTACTTTTAGTAGGTGTGTGTTCGATTGGCTATAGGGGAGCTGGAGGCCAGTAATATTTTTTTCTAGGAGTGTGTTGGACCATCCATAGAGTGTTTAGAGGCTGGCCCTTTCATTAGGCATGTGTTGGGCTGTTCACTGCATATCCCTCCATGCACTGCATATCCTTCTATCCCTCTTGTCAGGAATATTTCACATTTATGTGTTTGATGCCCATTTTCAGGATTATTTCACATTTACGCGTTTGATGCCCATTTTCAAAATTATTTTGTATTTACACATTTGATGCTAATTTTCGGGGATATTTCATGTTTACGCATTTGATGCTCATTTTCAGGAATATATCATGGTGCCCATTTTCAGAATTATTTCATGTTTATGCGTTTGATGCCCATTTTCAGGAATATTTCATGTTTATGCGTTTGATGCCCATTTTCAGGAATATTTCATGTTTACGCATTTGATGCTCATTTCCAGGAATATTTCATGTTTACCCGTTTGATGCCCAATTTCAGGAATATTTAATGTTTACGCGTTTGATGCCCATTTTTAGGAATATTTTATATTTACGCGTTTGATGCCCATTTTCAGGAGTATTTAATATTTTAATGTCTTAAGCCCATTTTCAGGAATATTTCATATTTACGTGTTTGATGCTCATTTTCAGGAACATTTGATATTTACAAGTTTGATGCCCATTTTCAGGAGTATTTGATATTTTCGCGTTTGATGCTCATTTTAAGGACTATTTCATATTTGTGCGTTTGATGCCCATTTTCAGGAATATTTGATATTCACACGTTTGATACCCATTGTCAGGAATATTTGATATTTACATGTTTGATGCCCATTTTCAGGATTATTTCATATTCACGCGTTTGATACCCATTTTCAGGATTATTTCATATTTATGCGTTTCATGCCTATTTTGAGGATTATTTCATATTTACGCATTGGGTGCCCATTTTCAAGAATATTTGATATTTACGCGTTTGATGCCCATTTTCAGGAATATTTAATTTTTACGCGTTTGATTTCCATTTTCAGGAATATTTGATATTTATGCGTTTGATGCCTATTTTCAGGAATATTTGATATTTATGGGTTTGATGCCCGTTTTCATGGTTATTTCATATTTACGCGTTTGCCCATTCTCAGGATTATTTCATATTTACGCGTTTTGATGCAAATTTTCAAGAATATTTCATGTTTATGCGTTTGATGTCCATTTTCAGGGCTCTTCCTCCCCCCACTCCGCATATCTCCCCCGCCGAGGGGGCGGCGGCTCCTTCTCTTGGGCTCCTCCGCCCCTGCTCTGCCTATATCCCCCGCTGAGGGGGGGCGGTGGCGCCTGTGCTTTGGCTTTTCCTCCCCCCACTCCACATATCTCCCCCGCGGAGGGGGGGTGGCGGCACCTGCGCTTGGGCTCTTCCTCCCCCACTCGGCATATCTCCCCCTCGGGGGGGGGGCGGCGGCTCCTTCTCTTGGGCTCCTCCGGCCCTGTTCTGCCTATATCCCCCGACGAGGGGGGGTGGCGGCGCCTGTGCTTGGGCTCTTCCTCCTCCATGCAGCACCTTCTCTTGGGCTCCTCCGCCCCCACTCCGCATGTCTCCCTGGTGGAGGGGGGGCGGCAGCGCCTTCTCTTGGGCTCCTCCGGCCCTGCTCCGCATATCTCCCCCGCCGAGGGGGGGGGCGGCGGTGCCTTCTCTTGGGCTCCTCCGCCCCCACTCCGCAATATTTAATCTTTACGCGTTTGATGCTCATTTTTAGGAATGTTTCATGTTTATGCCCATTTTCAGGAATTAATAACATTTACACGTTTGATGCCCATTTTCAGGAATATTTCATGATTACGCATTTGATGACCATTTTTAGGAACATTTCATGTTTACGCGTTTGATGCCCATTTTCAAAACTATTTCATATTTACGCGGGTGATGCCAATTTTTCGGTAATATTTCATATTGACGCATTTGATGCCCATTTTCAGGAATATTTCATATTTACGCGTTTGATGCCCAATTTCAGAAATATTTTATATTTATGCGTTTGATGCCCATTTTGGGAAATATTTCATATTGACACGTTTGATGCCCATTTTCAGGAATATTTGATATTTACGCATTTGATGCCCATTTACAGGAATATTTATGCATTTAATACCCGTTTTCAGTATTATTTCATATTTATGCGTTTGATCATTTTCAGTAATACTTAATCTTTACGCGTTTGATGCTCATTTTTAGGAATATTTCATGTTTATGAGTTTGATGCACATTTTCAGGAATTTTTTATATCTACGCTTTTGACCATTTTCAGCAATATTTCATATTTACGTGTTTGATGCCCATTTTCAGGAATATTTTTGTATGCTTTCATTCCTCATCTGTATACCTCCCTACACCCTCTGTATGATCTCCTTCCTTATCTGTTTACCTCCTTACACCCTCTGTATGTTCTCATTGCTCATCTGTATACCTCCCTACACCCTCTGTATGCTTTCAATCCTCATCTGTATACCTCCCTACACCCTCTGTATGCTTTCATTCTTCATCTGTATACCTCCCTACACCCTCTGTATGCTCTCATTTCTCATCTGTATACCTCCCTACACCCTCTGTATGCTCTCATTCCTCATTTGTATACCTCCCTGCACCCTCTATGCTCTCATTCCTCATCTGTATACCTCCCTGCACCCTCTGTATGCTCTCATTCCTCATCTGTATACCTCCCCACACCCTCTGTATACTTTAATTCCTCATCTGTATACCTCCCTACACCCTCTGTATGCTTTCATTCCTCATCTGTATACCTCCCTACACCCTCTGTATGCTTTCATTTCTCATCTGTATACCTCCCTACACCCTCTGTATGATCTCATTCCTCATTTGTATACCTCCCTACACCCTCTGTATGCTCTCATTCCTCATCTGTATACCTCCCTACACCCTCTGTATGATCTCATTCCTCATCTGTATACCTCCCTACTCCCTCTGTATGCTCTCATTACTGCCATCTTGTTGTAACCTGCAGTACTCTGTGCAATGGGTTAAAAAGAACTGTTTAGACAGTCCTACAACTCACTTGTAAAGTGAAGGCTAGTTTTAGTTTTCTATGGGATTAGTAGAGAGGCCTGTTTACTATGACATTTATAGTAAATGCCTATCAAAATGCTTCCCTGCTGTCCTTGCTGAGTTCTTCCCTGCTGTCCCATCTGTGTGCTTCGGCTCGACTGTCAAAGGGGAAAGAAGGTATACCTCTTTACGGAGGACAGACAGAAGGACCTGTTCGCCCAAAGCACGCTTAACGGGGGGGGACAAGCGCAGGCGTTAGGGCATGCTCGGGTACCCAAGCTTCTTCCTGGCCTGCTTGGGGAGAGTGGAGGCCAATCATATATTTTTTTAGGTGTTTGCTTGACCTTCTATATGGAGGTTGAAGGTTTGTTTTTTTTAGACGTGTGTTGGACTGGCTATAGGCAGGGCCGGACTGGGAATAAAAACCAGCCCTGGAAATAATTTCATACCAGCCCCATAGGCATTATTATACCGGCCCAACAGCATAGCGTCATTATTTTCCTGTTCCTAAAAGGGAAAACTATGCATTTTAAAGCACATGTGAAGCGTGTATTATATGTAGATAAGATAGATATGAAATCACATAGGGTTTTATATATATATATATATATATATATATATATGTATATGTATATGGATAGATACATACATACTGTACATAAGAGCAAATTCCAGTTAAAAGTGGAGCAATTATCAAGAACAGTCCACTTATTGCGATGGTGATATATTACCAGAATAAAAAATAATCAAAGTCTGGCAGCGGTGGTGGTGATGAGGGAGGTGGGATCGGTGGCTGCGGTGGTGGTGGTGATGAGGGGGGTGGGATCGGTGGCTGCGGTGATGAGGGAGGTGGGATCGGTGGCTGCGGTGGTGGTGATGAGGGAGGTGGGATCGGTGGCAGCGGTGGTGGTGGTGATGAGAGGGGTGGGATCGGTGGCTGCGGTGGTGGTGGTGATGAGGGAGGTGGGATTGGTGGTGGTGGTGGTGATGAAGGGGGTGGGATCGGTGGCAGCGGTGATGATGGTGAGGGGGGGTGGGATCGGTGGCTGCGGTGGGGGTGGTGGTGAGGGGGGTGGGATCGGTGGCTGCGGTGGTGGTGGTGAGGGAGGTGGGATCAGTGGTGGTGGTGAGGGGGGTGGGATCGGTTGCTGTGATGGTGGTGATGAGGGAGGTGGAATCGGTGGCAGCGGTGGTGGTGATGATGAAGGGGGTGGGATCATTGGCAGCGGTGGTAGTGGTGAGGGGGGTGGGATCGTGGCTGCGGTGGTGGTGATGAAGGGGGTGGGATCAGTGGCAGCGGTGATGATGGTGAGGGGGGGTGGGATCGGTGGCTGCGGTGGTGGTGATGAAGGGGGTGGGATTGGTGGCAGTGGTGGTGGTGAGGGGGGTGGCTGGGAGGGGGGCAGTGGAGAGCAGTATAGGGGGACAGTATGGGGGGGCAGCATGATGGGAGGGGGACAATGGAGGACAGTATGGGGGGGAGGGGGACAGTATGGGGTGGGGGAGCAGAGTGACAGTCAGTTGGACACCTGGAACACTATACTTGCTGGGCAGTGTATTTCCTGATACTCTGCTGTGGCAGAGATTGTGTTGGTATCTACTTGAACGGCCTCGGGGCAGAGAGCATTCTCCTACCTGGCCACAGCGGCAGGAACAGCTTTGAAACAAGAAGAAGCGGGCTGCGGGAGTTGAAGCCGGAGTCGGGGG
This sequence comes from Pelophylax lessonae, assembly GCF_965119305.1. Taxonomy (NCBI): domain Eukaryota; kingdom Metazoa; phylum Chordata; class Amphibia; order Anura; family Ranidae; genus Pelophylax; species Pelophylax lessonae. The sequence continues at coordinate 208,316 of NW_028120102.1, forward strand.
GCGGAGCTGGGAGGCGGTCCTAGGAACGGATGACTACTTGTCAACATCGTGAATACAGCTAGCGCCAGGCTGGATAGGAGGTCCGGTGGGGACTGATCCCGCCCCTGCAGCCACTAAAAGCCCTGCAGGAGCCAGGAGGAGAATGGAGGAGATCGGTTCTCCTATATGTCGCCCCTCCTGCCCGCCTATACACCCTCGTGCTAGCTGTATCCACAGTGTGGACAAGTGACAAGCAAGCAGTTATCCGTACTTAGGACCGCCCACAGCTCCGGCTAAGGCAAGTGATGTCCAAACTTGACAGAGGACCTGTGCAGGCTGCTTTAATTACGCCCCTGTGTCATACACGAGGAGGGGAGGAGGGAGAAGAGGACTTTGATGCTCCTCCCCTCTGTCTCAGCTCACGGCGCACCGTCCTGTTCTTCTGTGCACCCGGCCAACCCCCGCCGCCTGGGATTGGTCCTGGGCACCGCAGCAGCTGCCCACATTCCAAAGCGGCCCCAGGGCAGGCAGCCTACCGGGAAATTTCCCGGTATCCCGGTAGGCCAGTCCGGCCCTGGCTATAGGGGATGTTGGAGGCCAGTAATATTTTTTTAAGTGTGTGTTCAACACTCTATATGAAGGTTGAAGGTTTGTTTTTCCTCACATGTGTGTGGAAGTGGCTATAGGGGAGAATGGAGGCCAGTTTTTTTTAGGTGTGTGTTGGACCCTCTATATGGAATTTGAAGGTTTGTACTTAGGCGTTTGTTGGACTGGCTGTAGGGGAGGATGGAGGCCAATATTTTTTTAATTTAGGTGTGTGTTGGACCCTCTATATAGAGGTTGAAGGTTTGCACTTTTATTAGGCGTGTGCTGGACTGGCTATAGGGGAGGTTAGAGGCCATTTTTTTAAGGTGTGTGTTTGACCCTCTATATTGAGGCTGAAGGTTTGTACTTTTATTAGGTGTGTGTCAGACTGGCTATAGTGGAGGTGTGGAAGGTTTGTACTTTTATTAGACGTGTGTTGGACTGGCTATAGGAGAGTTTGGACACCAGTATTTTTATTTTAGGTGTGTTTTGAACCCTCTATATAGAGGTTGAAGGTTTGCACTTTTATTAGGCGTGTGTTGGACTGGCTATAGGGGATGTTAGAGGCCATTTTTTTAAGGTGTGTGTTGGACCCTCTATATCGAGGCTGAAGGTTTGTACTTTTATTAGGTGTGTGTGTCGGACTGGCTATAGTGGAGGTTGGACGCCAGTGTTTTTTTTATTTTAGATGTGTGTTGGACCCACTATTTGGCGGTTGAAGGCTTGTACTTTTATTAGGCGTGTGTTGGACTGGCTATAGGGGAGGTCGGGGGCCAATATATTTCTATTTTCGGTGCGTGTTGGACCCTCTATATGTAGGTTGAAGGTTTGTACTTGGGCATGTGTTGGACTGGCTATAGGGGAGGTTGGAGGCCAGTACTTTGTTATTTTAGGTGTGTGTTGGATCCTCTATATAGAGATTTAAGGTTTGTACTTTTATTAGACGTGTGTTGGACTGGCTATCAGGGAGGTTGGAGGCCCGTAATTTTTTTTCAGGTGTGTTTTGGACCTTCTATATGGAGGTTGAAGGTTTGTACTTAGGCGTGTGTTGGACTGGCTATCGTGGAGGTTGGAGGCCAGTATTTTTTTATTTTAGGTATGTTGGACCCTCTATATGGAGGTTGATGGTTTGTACTTTTATTAGGCGTGTGTTGGACTGGCTATAGGGGAGGTTGGAGGCCAGAAAGTTTTTTAAGTGTTTGACCTTTTATATGGAGGTTGAAGGTTTTTACTTTTAGTAGGTGTGTGTTCGATTGGCTATAGGGGAGCTGGAGGCCAGTAATATTTTTTTCTAGGAGTGTGTTGGACCATCCATAGAGTGTTTAGAGGCTGGCCCTTTCATTAGGCATGTGTTGGGCTGTTCACTGCATATCCCTCCATGCACTGCATATCCTTCTATCCCTCTTGTCAGGAATATTTCAAATTTATGCGTTTGATGCCCATTTTCAGGATTATTTCACATTTATGTGTTTGATGCCCATTTTCAGGATTATTTCACATTTACGTGTTTGATGCCCATTTTCAAAATTATTTTGTATTTACACATTTGATGCTAATTTTCGGGGATATTTCATGTTTACGCATTTGATGCTCATTTTCAGGAATATATCATGGTGCCCATTTTCAGAATTATTTCATGTTTATGCGTTTGATGCCCATTTTCAGGAATATTTCATGTTTATGCGTTTGATGCCCATTTTCAGGAATATTTCATGTTTACGCATTTAATGCTCATTTCCAGGAATATTTCATGTTTACCCGTTTGATGCCCAATTTCAGGAATATTTAATGTTTACGCGTTTGATGCCCATTTTTAGGAATATTTTATATTTACGCGTTTGATGCCCATTTTCAGGAGTATTTAATATTTTAATGTCTTAAGCCCATTTTCAGGAATATTTCATATTTACGTGTTTGATGCTCATTTTCAGGAACATTTGATATTTACAAGTTTGATGCCCATTTTCAGGAGTATTTGATATTTTCGCGTTTGATGCTCATTTTAAGGACTATTTCATATTTGTGCGTTTGATGCCCATTTTCAGGAATATTTGATATTCACACGTTTGATACCCATTGTCAGGAATATTTGATATTTACATGTTTGATGCCCATTTTCAGGATTATTTCATATTCACGCGTTTGATACCCATTTTCAGGATTATTTCATATTTATGCGTTTCATGCCTATTTTGAGGATTATTTCATATTTACACATTGGGTGCCCATTTTCAAGAATATTTGATATTTACGCGTTTGATGCCCATTTTCAGGAATATTTAATTTTTACGCGTTTGATTTCCATTTTCAGGAATATTTGATATTTATGCGTTTGATGCCTATTTTCAGGAATATTTGATATTTATGGGTTTGATGCCCGTTTTCATGGTTATTTCATATTTACGCGTTTGCCCATTCTCAGGATTATTTCATATTTACGCGTTTTTATGCAAATTTTCAAGAATATTTCATGTTTATGCATTTGATGTCCATTTTCAGGGCTCTTCCTCCCCCCACTCCGCATATCTCCCCCGTCGAGGGGGGCGGCGGCTCCTTCTCTTGGGCTCCTCCGCCCCTGCTCTGCCTATATCCCCCGCTGAGGGGGGGCGGCGGCGCCTGTGCTTTGGCTTTTCCTCCCCCCACTCCACATATCTCCCCCGCGGAGGGGGGGTGGCGGCACCTGCGCTTGGGCTCTTCCTCCCCCACTCGGCATATCTCCCCCACGGGGGGGGCGGCGGCTCCTTCTCTTGGGCTCCTCCGGCCCTGTTCTGCCTATATCCCCCGACGAGGGGGGGGCGGCGGCGCCTGTGCTTGGGCTCTTCCTTCCCCCCACTCTGCATATCTTCCCCATCGAGGGGGGGTGGCGGCGCCTGCGCTTGGGCTCTTCCTCCTCCATGCAGCACCTTCTCTTGGGCTCCTCCGCCCCCACTCCGCATGTCTCCCTGGTGGAGGGGGGGCGGCAGCGCCTTCTCTTGGGCTCCTCCGCCCCTGCTCCGCATATCTCCCCCGCCGAGGGGGGGGCGGCGGTGCCTTCTCTTGGGCTCCTCCGCCCCCACTCCGCAATATTTAATCTTTACGCGTTTGATGCTCATTTTAGGAATGTTTCATGTTTATGTCCATTTTCAGGAATAATTGACATTTACACGTTTGATGCCCATTTTCAGGAATATTTCATGATTACGCATTTGATGACCATTTTTAGGAACATTTCATGTTTACGCGTTTGATGCCCATTTTCAAAACTATTTCATATTTACGCGGGTGATGCCAATTTTTCGGTAATATTTCATATTGACGCATTTGATGCCCATTTTCAGGAATATTTCATATTTACGCGTTTGATGCCCAATTTCAGAAATATTTTATATTTATGCGTTTGATGCCCATTTTGGGAAATATTTCATATTGACACGTTTGATGCCCATTTTCAGGAATATTTGATATTTACGCATTTGATGCCCATTTACAGGAATATTTATGCATTTAATACCCTTTTTCAGTATTATTTCATATTTATGCGTTTGATCATTTTCAGTAATACTTAATCTTTACGCGTTTGATGCTCATTTTTAGGAATATTTCATGTTTATGAGTTTGATGCACATTTTCAGGAATTTTTCATATCTACGCTTTTGACCATTTTCAGCAATATTTCATATTTACGTGTTTGATGCCCATTTTCAGGAATATTTTTGTATGCTTTCATTCCTCATCTGTATACCTCCCTACACCCTCTGTATGATCTCCTTCCTTATCTGTTTACCTCCTTACACCCTCTGTATGTTCTCATTTCTCATCTGTATACCTCCCTACACCCTCTGTATGCTTTCAATCCTCATCTGTATACCTCCCTACACCCTCTGTATGCTTTCATTCTTCATCTGTATACCTCCCTACACCCTCTATGCTCTCATTTCTCATCTGTATACCTCCCTACACCCTCTGTATGCTCTCATTCCTCATTTGTATACCTCCCTACACCCTCTGTATGCTCTCATTCCTCATCTGTATACCTCCCTACACCCTCTGTATGATCTCATTCCTCATCTGTATTCCTCCCTACTCCCTCTGTATGCTCTCATTACTGCCATCTTGTTGTAACCTGCAGTACTCTGTGCAATGGGTTAAAAAGAACCTGTTTAGACAGTCCTACAACTCACTTGTAAAGTGAAGGCTAGTTTTAGTTTTCTATGGGATTAGTAGAGAGGCCTGTTTACTATGACATTTATAGTAAATGCCTATCAAAATGCTTCCCTGCTGTCCTTGCTGAGTTCTTCCCTGCTGTCCCGTCTGTGTGCTTCGGCTCGACTGTCAAAGGGGAAAGAAGGTATACCTCTTTACGGAGGACAGACAGAAGGACCTGTTCGCCCAAAGCACGCTTAACGGGGGGGACAAGCGCAGGCGTTAGGGCATGCTCGGGTACCCAAGCTTCTTCCTGGCCAGCTTGGGGAGAGTGGAGGCCAATCATATATTTTTTTAGGTGTTTGCTTGACCTTCTATATGGAGGTTGAAGGTTTGTTTTTTTTAGACGTGTGTTGGACTGGCTATAGGGGACGTTGGAGGCCAGTAATATTTTTTAAGTGTGTGTTCAACACTCTATATGAAGGTTGAAGGTTTGTTTTTCCTCACATGTGTGTGGAAGTGGCTATAGGGGAGAATGGAGACCAGTTTTTTTTAGGTGTGTGTTGGACCCTCTATATGGAATTTGAAGGTTTGTACTTAGGCGTTTGTTGGACTGGCTGTAGGGGAGGATGGAGTGTGTTGGACCCTCTATATAGAGGTTGAAGGTTTGCACTTTTATTAGGCGTGTGCTGGACTGGCTATAGGGGAGGTTAGAGGCCATTTTTTTAAGGTGTGTGTTTGACCCTCTATATTGAGGCTGAAGGTTTGTACTTTTATTAGGTGTGTGTCAGACTGGCTATAGTGGAGGTGTGGAAGGTTTGTACTTTTATTAGACGTGTGTTGGACTGGCTATAGGAGAGTTTGGACACCAGTATTTTTATTTTAGGTGTGTTTTGAACCCTCTATATAGAGGTTGAAGGTTTGCACTTTTATTAGGCGTGTGTTGGACTGGCTATAGGGGAGGTTAGAGGCCATTTTTTTAAGGTGTGTGTTGGACCCTCTATATCGAGGCTGAAGGTTTGTACTTTTATTAGGTGTGTGTGTCGGACTGGCTATAGTGGAGGTTGGACGCCAGTGTTTTTTTTATTTTAGATGTGTGTTGGACCCACTATTTGGCGGTTGAAGGCTTGTACTTTTATTAGGCGTGTGTTGGACTGGCTATAGGGGAGGTCGGGGGCCAATATATTTATATTTTCGGTGCGTGTTGGACCCTCTATATGTAGGTTGAAGGTTTGTACTTGGGCATGTGTTGGACTGGCTATAGGGGAGGTTGGAGGCCAGTACTTTGTTATTTTAGGTGTGTGTTGGATCCTCTATATAGAGATTTAAGGTTTGTACTTTTATTAGACGTGTGTTGGACTGGCTATCAGGGAGGTTGGAGGCCCGTAATTTTTTTTTCAGGTGTGTTTTGGACCTTCTATATGGAGGTTGAAGGTTTGTACTTGGGCATGTGTTGGACTGGCTATAGGGGAGGTTGGAGGCCAGTACTTTGTTATTTTAGGTGTGTGTTGGATCCTCTATATAGAGATTTAAGGTTTGTACTTTTATTAGACGTGTGTTGGACTGGCTATCAGGGAGGTTGGAGGCCCGTAATTTTTTTTCAGGTGTGTTTTGGACCTTCTATATGGAGGTTGAAGGTTTGTACTTAGGCGTGTGTTGGACTGGCTATCGTGGAGGTTGGAGGCCAGTATTTTTTTATTTTAGGTATGTTGGACCCTCTATATGGAGGTTGATGGTTTGTACTTTTATTAGGCGTGTGTTGGACTGGCTATAGGGGAGGTTGGAGGCCAGAAAGTTTTTTAAGTGTTTGACCTTTTATATGGAGGTTGAAGGTTTTTACTTTTAGTAGGTGTGTGTTCGATTGGCTATAGGGGAGCTGGAGGCCAGTAATATTTTTTTCTAGGAGTGTGTTGGACCATCCATAGAGTGTTTAGAGGCTGGCCCTTTCATTAGGCATGTGTTGGGCTGTTCACTGCATATCCCTCCATGCACTGCATATCCTTCTATCCCTCTTGTCAGGAATATTTCAAATTTATGCGTTTGATGCCCCTTTTTCAGGATTATTTCACATTTATGTGTTTGATGCCCATTTTCAGGATTATTTCACATTTACGTGTTTGATGCCCATTTTCAAAATTATTTTGTATTTACACATTTGATGCTAATTTTCGGGGATATTTCATGTTTACGCATTTGATGCTCATTTTCAGGAATATATCATGGTGCCCATTTTCAGAATTATTTCATGTTTATGCGTTTGATGCCCATTTTCAGGAATATTTCATGTTTATGCGTTTGATGCCCATTTTCAGGAATATTTCATGTTTACGCATTTGATGCTCATTTCCAGGAATATTTCATGTTTACCCGTTTGATGCCCAATTTCAGGAATATTTAATGTTTACGCGTTTGATGCCCATTTTTAGGAATATTTTATATTTACGCGTTTGATGCCCATTTTCAGGAGTATTTAATATTTTAATGTCTTAAGCCCATTTTCAGGAATATTTAATATTTACGTGTTTGATGCTCATTTTCAGGAACATTTGATATTTACACGTTTGATGCCCATTTTCAGGAATATTTCATGATTACGCATTTGATGACCATTTTCAAAACTATTTCATATTTACGCGGGTGATGCCAATTTTTCGGTAATATTTCATATTGACGCATTTGATGCCCATTTTCAGGAATATTTCATATTTACGCGTTTGATGCCCAATTTCAGAAATATTTTATATTTATGCGTTTGATGCCCATTTTGGGAAATATTTCATATTGACACGTTTGATGCCCATTTTCAGGAATATTTGATATTTACGCATTTGATGCCCATTTACAGGAATATTTATGCATTTAATACCCTTTTTCAGTATTATTTCATATTTATGCGTTTGATCATTTTCAGTAATACTTAATCTTTACGCGTTTGATGCTCATTTTTAGGAATATTTCATGTTTATGAGTTTGATGCACATTTTCAGGAATTTTTCATATCTACGCTTTTGACCATTTTCAGCAATATTTCATATTTACGTGTTTGATGCCCATTTTCAGGAATATTTTTGTATGCTTTCATTCCTCATCTGTATACCTCCCTACACCCTCTGTATGATCTCCTTCCTTATCTGTTTACCTCCTTACACCCTCTGTATGTTCTCATTTCTCATCTGTATACCTCCCTACACCCTCTGTATGCTTTCAATCCTCATCTGTATACCTCCCTACACCCTCTGTATGCTTTCATTCTTCATCTGTATACCTCCCTACACCCTCTGTATGCTCTCATTTCTCATTTGTATACCTCCCTACACCCTCTGTATGCTCTCATTCCTCATTTGTATACCTCCCTACACCCTCTGTATGCTCTCATTCCTCATCTGTATACCTCCCTACACCCTCTGTATGATCTCATTCCTCATCTTTATTTCTCCCTACTCCCTCTGTATGCTCTCATTACTGCCATCTTGTTGTAACCTGCAGTACTCTGTGCAATGGGTTAAAAAGAACCTGTTTAGACAGTCCTACAACTCACTTGTAAAGTGAAGGCTAGTTTTAGTTTTCTATGGGATTAGTAGAGAGGCCTGTTTACTATGACATTTATAGTAAATGCCTATCAAAATGCTTCCCTGCTGTCCTTGCTGAGTTCTTCCCTGCTGTCCCGTCTGTGTGCTTCGGCTCGACTGTCAAAGGGGAAAGAAGGTATACCTCTTTACGGAGGACAGACAGAAGGACCTGTTCGCCCAAAGCACGCTTAACGGGGGGGACAAGCGCAGGCGTTAGGGCATGCTCGGGTACCCAAGCTTCTTCCTGGCCAGCTTGGGGAGAGTGGAGGCCAATCATATATTTTTTTAGGTGTTTGCTTGACCTTCTATATGGAGGTTGAAGGTTTGTTTTTTTTAGACGTGTGTTGGACTGGCTATAGGGGACGTTGGAGGCCAGTAATATTTTTTAAGTGTGTGTTCAACACTCTATATGAAGGTTGAAGGTTTGTTTTTCCTCACATGTGTGTGGAAGTGGCTATAGGGGAGGATGGAGGCCAATATTTTTTTAATTTAGGTGTGTGTTGGACCCTCTATATAGAGGTTGAAGGTTTGCACTTTTATTAGGCGTGTGCTGGACTGGCTATAGGGGAGGTTAGAGGCCATTTTTTTAAGGTGTGTGTTTGACCCTCTATATTGAGGCTGAAGGTTTGTACTTTTATTAGGTGTGTGTCAGACTGGCTATAGTGGAGGTGTGGAAGGTTTGTACTTTTATTAGACGTGTGTTGGACTGGCTATAGGAGAGTTTGGACACCAGTATTTTTATTTTAGGTGTGTTTTGAACCCTCTATATAGAGGTTGAAGGTTTGCACTTTTATTAGGCGTGTGTTGGACTGGCTATAGGGGAGGTTAGAGGCCATTTTTTTAAGGTGTGTGTTGGACCCTCTATATCGAGGCTGAAGGTTTGTACTTTTATTAGGTGTGTGTGTCGGACTGGCTATAGTGGAGGTTGGACGCCAGTGTTTTTTTTTATTTTAGATGTGTGTTGGACCCACTATTTGGCGGTTGAAGGCTTGTACTTTTATTAGGCGTGTGTTGGACTGGCTATAGGGGAGGTCGGGGGCCAATATATTTCTATTTTCGGTGCGTGTTGGACCCTCTATATGTAGGTTGAAGGTTTGTACTTGGGCATGTGTTGGACTGGCTATAGGGGAGGTTGGAGGCCAGTACTTTGTTATTTTAGGTGTGTGTTGGATCCTCTATATAGAGATTTAAGGTTTGTACTTTTATTAGACGTGTGTTGGACTGGCTATCAGGGAGGTTGGAGGCCCGTAATTTTTTTCAGGTGTGTTTTGGACCTTCTATATGGAGGTTGAAGGTTTGTACTTAGGCGTGTGTTGGACTGGCTATCGTGGAGGTTGGAGGCCAGTATTTTTTTATTTTAGGTATGTTGGACCCTCTATGTGGAGGTTGATGGTTTGTACTTTTATTAGGCGTGTGTTGGACTGGCTATAGGGGAGGTTGGAGGCCAGAAAGTTTTTTAAGTGTTTGACCTTTTATATGGAGGTTGAAGGTTTTTACTTTTAGTAGGTGTGTGTTCGATTGGCTATAGGGGAGCTGGAGGCCAGTAATATTTTTTTCTAGGAGTGTGTTGGACCATCCATAGAGTGTTTAGAGGCTGGCCCTTTCATTAGGCATGTGTTGGGCTGTTCACTGCATATCCCTCCATGCACTGCATATCCTTCTATCCCTCTTGTCAGGAATATTTCAAATTTATGCGTTTGATGCCCATTTTCAGGATTATTTCACATTTATGTGTTTGATGCCCATTTTCAGGATTATTTCACATTTACGTGTTTGATGCCCATTTTCAAAATTATTTTGTATTTACACATTTGATGCTAATTTTCGGGGATATTTCATGTTTACGCATTTGATGCTCATTTTCAGGAATATATCATGGTGCCCATTTTCAGAATTATTTCATGTTTATGCGTTTGATGCCCATTTTCAGGAATATTTCATGTTTATGCGTTTGATGCCCATTTTCAGGAATATTTCATGTTTACGCATTTGATGCTCATTTCCAGGAATATTTCATGTTTACCCGTTTGATGCCCAATTTCAGGAATATTTAATGTTTACGCGTTTGATGCCCATTTTTAGGAATATTTTATATTTACGCGTTTGATGCCCATTTTCAGGAGTATTTAATATTTTAATGTCTTAAGCCCATTTTCAGGAATATTTAATATTTACGTGTTTGATGCTCATTTTCAGGAACATTTGATATTTACAAGTTTGATGCCCATTTTCAGGAGTATTTGATATTTTCGCGTTTGATGCTCATTTTAAGGACTATTTCATATTTGTGCGTTTGATGCCCATTTTCAGGAATATTTGATATTCACACGTTTGATACCCATTGTCAGGAATATTTGATATTTACATGTTTGATGCCCATTTTCAGGATTATTTCATATTCACGCGTTTGATACCCATTTTCAGGATTATTTCATATTTATGCGTTTCATGCCTATTTTGAGGATTATTTCATATTTACACATTGGGTGCCCATTTTCAAGAATATTTGATATTTATGCGTTTGATGCCCATTTTCAGGAATATTTAATTTTTACGCGTTTGATTTCCATTTTCAGGAATATTTGATATTTATGGGTTTGATGCCCGTTTTCATGGTTATTTCATATTTACGCGTTTGCCCATTCTCAGGATTATTTCATATTTACGCGTTTTGATGCAAATTTTCAAGAATATTTCATGTTTATGCGTTTGATGTCCATTTTCAGGGCTCTTCCTCCCCCCACTCCGCATATCACCCCCGCCGAGGGGGGCGGCGGCTCCTTCTCTTGGGCTCCTCCGCCCCTGCTCTGCCTATATCCCCCGCTGAGGGGGGGCGGCGGCGCCTGTGCTTTGGCTTTTCCTCCCCCCACTCCACATATCTCCCCCGCGGAGGGGGGGGTGGCGGCACCTGCGCTTGGGCTCTTCCTCCCCCACTCGGCATATCTCCCCCACCGGGGGGGCGGCGGCTCCTTCTCTTGGGCTCCTCCGGCCCTGTTCTGCCTATATCCCCCGACGAGGGGGGGGCGGCGGCGCCTGTGCTTGGGCTCTTCCTTCCCCCCACTCTGCATATCTTCCCCATCGAGGGGGGGTGGCGGCGCCTGCGCTTGGGCTCTTCCTCCTCCATGCAGCACCTTCTCTTGGGCTCCTCCGCCCCCACTCCGCATGTCTCCCTGGTGGAGGGGGGGCGGCAGCACCTTCTCTTGGGCTCCTCCGCCCCTGCTCCGCATATCTCCCCCGCCGAGGGGGGGGCGGCGGTGCCTTCTCTTGGGTTCCTCCGCCCCCACTCCGCAATATTTAATCTTTACGCGTTTGATGCTCATTTTAGGAATGTTTCATGTTTATGCCCATTTTCAGGAATAATTGACATTTACACGTTTGATGCCCATTTTCAGGAATATTTCATGATTACGCATTTGATGACCATTTTCAAAACTATTTCATATTTACGCGGGTGATGCCAATTTTTCGGTAATATTTCATATTGACGCATTTGATGCCCATTTTCAGGAATATTTCATATTTACGCGTTTGATGCCCAATTTCAGAAATATTTTATATTTATGCGTTTGATGCCCATTTTGGGAAATATTTCATATTGACACGTTTAATGCCCATTTTCAGGAATATTTGATATTTACGCATTTGATGCCCATTTACAGGAATATTTATGCATTTAATACCCTTTTTCAGTATTATTTCATATTTATGCGTTTGATCATTTTCAGTAATACTTAATCTTTACGCGTTTGATGCTCATTTTTAGGAATTTTTCATATCTACGCTTTTGACCATTTTCAGCAATATTTCATATTTACGTGTTTGATGCCCATTTTCAGGAATATTTTTGTATGCTTTCATTCCTTTGCACTTTTATTAGGCGTGTGCTGGACTGGCTATAGGGGAGGTTAGAGGCCATTTTTTTAAGGTGTGTGTTTGACCCTCTATATTGAGGCTGAAGGTTTGTACTTTTATTAGGTGTGTGTGTCGGACTGGCTATAGTGGAGGTTGGATGCCAGTGTTTTTTTTTATTTTAGATGTGTGTTGGACCCACTATTTGGCGGTTGAAGGCTTGTACTTTTATTAGGCGTGTGTTGGACTGGCTATAGGGGAGGTCGGGGGCCAATATATTTCTATTTTTGGTGCGTGTTGGACCCTCTATATGTAGGTTGAAGGTTTGTACTTGGGCATGTGTTGGACTGGCTATAGGGGAGGTTGGAGGCCAGTACTTTGTTATTTTAGGTGTGTGTTGGATCCTCTATATAGAGATTTAAGGTTTGTACTTTTATTAGACGTGTGTTGGACTGGCTATCAGGGAGGTTGGAGGCCCGTAATTTTTTTTCAGGTGTGTTTTGGACCTTCTATATGGAGGTTGAAGGTTTGTACTTAGGCGTGTGTTGGACTGGCTATCGTGGAGGTTGGAGGCCAGTATTTTTTTATTTTAGGTATGTTGGACCCTCTATGTGGAGGTTGATGGTTTGTACTTTTATTAGGCGTGTGTTGGACTGGCTATAGGGGAGGTTGGAGGCCAGAAAGTTTTTTAAGTGTTTGACCTTTTATATGGAGGTTGAAGGTTTTTACTTTTAGTAGGTGTGTGTTCGATTGGCTATAGGGGAGCTGGAGGCCAGTAATATTTTTTTCTAGGAGTGTGTTGGACCATCCATAGAGTGTTTAGAGGCTGGCCCTTTCATTAGGCATGTGTTGGGCTGTTCACTGCATATCCCTCCATGCACTGCATATCCTTCTATCCCTCTTGTCAGGAATATTTCAAATTTATGCGTTTGATGCCCATTTTCAGGATTATTTCACATTTATGTGTTTGATGCCCATTTTCAGGATTATTTCACATTTACGTGTTTGATGCCCATTTTCAAAATTATTTTGTATTTACACATTTGATGCTAATTTTCGGGGATATTTCATGTTTACGCATTTGATGCTCATTTTCAGGAATATATCATGGTGCCCATTTTCAGAATTATTTCATGTTTATGCGTTTGATGCCCATTTTCAGGAATATTTCATGTTTATGCGTTTGATGCCCATTTTCAGGAATATTTCATGTTTACGCATTTAATGCTCATTTCCAGGAATATTTCATGTTTACCCGTTTGATGCCCAATTTCAGGAATATTTAATGTTTACGCGTTTGATGCCCATTTTTAGGAATATTTTATATTTACGCGTTTGATGCCCATTTTCAGGAGTATTTAATATTTTAATGTCTTAAGCCCATTTTCAGGAATATTTCATATTTACGTGTTTGATGCTCATTTTCAGGAACATTTGATATTTACAAGTTTGATGCCCATTTTCAGGAGTATTTGATATTTTCGCGTTTGATGCTCATTTTAAGGACTATTTCATATTTGTGCGTTTGATGCCCATTTTCAGGAATATTTGATATTCACACGTTTGATACCCATTGTCAGGAATATTTGATATTTACATGTTTGATGCCCATTTTCAGGATTATTTCATATTCACGCGTTTGATACCCATTTTCAGGATTATTTCATATTTATGCGTTTCATGCCTATTTTGAGGATTATTTCATATTTACACATTGGGTGCCCATTTTCAAGAATATTTGATATTTACGCGTTTGATGCCCATTTTCAGGAATATTTAATTTTTACGCGTTTGATTTCCATTTTCAGGAATATTTGATATTTATGCGTTTGATGCCTATTTTCAGGAATATTTGATATTTATGGGTTTGATGCCCGTTTTCATGGTTATTTCATATTTACGCGTTTGCCCATTCTCAGGATTATTTCATATTTACGCGTTTTGATGCAAATTTTCAAGAATATTTCATGTTTATGCGTTTGATGTCCATTTTCAGGGCTCTTCCTCCCCCCACTCCGCATATCTCCCCCGCTGAGGGGGGCGGCGGCTCCTTCTCTTGGGCTCCTCCGCCCCTGCTCTGCCTATATCCCCCGCTGAGGGGGGGCGGTGGCGCCTGTGCTTTGGCTTTTCCTCCCCCCACTCCACATATCTCCCCCGCAGAGGGGGGGTGGCGGCACCTGCGCTTGGGCTCTTCCTCCCCCACTCGGCATATCTCCCCCACCGGGGGGGGCGGCGGCTCCTTCTCTTGGGCTCCTCCGGCCCTGTTCTGCCTATATCCCCCGACGAGGGGGGGGCGGCGGCGCCTGTGCTTGGGCTCTTCCTTCCCCCCACTCTGCATATCTTCCCCATCGAGGGGGGGTGGCGGCGCCTGCGCTTGGGCTCTTCCTCCTCCATGCAGCACCTTCTCTTGGGCTCCTCCGCCCCCACTCCGCATGTCTCCCTGGTGGAGGGGGGGCGGCAGCGCCTTCTCTTGGGCTCCTCCGCCCCTGCTCCGCATATCTCCCCCGCCGAGGGGGGGGGGCAGCGGCGGTGCCTTCTCTTGGGCTCCTCCGCCCCCACTCCGCAATATTTAATCTTTACGCGTTTGATGCTCATTTTAGGAATGTTTCATGTTTATGCCCATTTTCAGGAATAATTGACATTTACACGTTTGATGCCCATTTTCAGGAATATTTCATGATTACGCATTTGATGACCATTTTTAGGAACATTTCATGTTTACGCGTTTGATGCCCATTTTCAAAACTATTTCATATTTACGCGGGTGATGCCAATTTTTCGGTAATATTTCATATTGACGCATTTGATGCCCATTTTCAGGAATATTTCATATTTACGCGTTTGATGCCCAATTTCAGAAATATTTTATATTTATGCGTTTGATGCCCATTTTGGGAAATATTTCATATTGACACGTTTGATGCCCATTTTCAGGAATATTTGATATTTACGCATTTGATGCCCATTTACAGGAATATTTATGCATTTAATACCCTTTTTCAGTATTATTTCATATTTATGCGTTTGATCATTTTCAGTAATACTTAATCTTTACGCGTTTGATGCTCATTTTTAGGAATATTTCATGTTTATGAGTTTGATGCACATTTTCAGGAATTTTTCATATCTACGCTTTTGACCATTTTCAGCAATATTTCATATTTACGTGTTTGATGCCCATTTTCAGGAATATTTTTGTATGCTTTCATTCCTCATCTGTATACCTCCCTACACCCTCTGTATGATCTCCTTCCTTATCTGTTTACCTCCTTACACCCTCTGTATGTTCTCATTTCTCATCTGTATACCTCCCTACACCCTCTGTATGCTTTCAATCCTCATCTGTATACCTCCCTACACCCTCTGTATGCTTTCATTCTTCATCTGTATACCTCCCTACACCCTCTATGCTCTCATTTCTCATCTGTATACCTCCCTACACCCTCTGTATGCTCTCATTCCTCATTTGTATACCTCCCTACACCCTCTGTATGCTCTCATTCCTCATCTGTATACCTCCCTACACCCTCTGTATGATCTCATTCCTCATCTGTATTCCTCCCTACTCCCTCTGTATGCTCTCATTACTGCCATCTTGTTGTAACCTGCAGTACTCTGTGCAATGGGTTAAAAAGAACCTGTTTAGACAGTCCTACAACTCACTTGTAAAGTGAAGGCTAGTTTTAGTTTTCTATGGGATTAGTAGAGAGGCCTGTTTACTATGACATTTATAGTAAATGCCTATCAAAATGCTTCCCTGCTGTCCTTGCTGAGTTCTTCCCTGCTGTCCCGTCTGTGTGCTTCGGCTCGACTGTCAAAGGGGAAAGAAGGTATACCTCTTTACGGAGGACAGACAGAAGGACCTGTTCGCCCAAAGCACGCTTAACGGGGGGGACAAGCGCAGGCGTTAGGGCATGCTCGGGTACCCAAGCTTCTTCCTGGCCAGCTTGGGGAGAGTGGAGGCCAATCATATATTTTTTTAGGTGTTTGCTTGACCTTCTATATGGAGGTTGAAGGTTTGTTTTTTTTAGACGTGTGTTGGACTGGCTATAGGGTACGTTGGAGGCCAGTAATATTTTTTAAGTGTGTGTTCAACACTCTATATGAAGGTTGAAGGTTTGTTTTTCCTCACATGTGTGTGGAAGTGGCTATAGGGGAGAATGGAGGCCAGTTTTTTTTAGGTGTGTGTTGGACCCTCTATATGGAATTTGAAGGTTTGTACTTAGGCGTTTGTTGGACTGGCTGTAGGGGAGGATGGAGGCCAATATTTTTTTAATTTAGGTGTGTGTTGGACCCTCTATATAGAGGTTGAAGGTTTGCACTTTTATTAGGCGTGTGCTGGACTGGCTATAGGGGAGGTTAGAGGCCATTTTTTAAGGTGTGTGTTTGACCCTCTATATTGAGGCTGAAGGTTTGTACTTTTATTAGGTGTGTCAGACTGGCTATAGTGGAGGCGTGGAAGGTTTGTACTTTTACTAGACGTGTGTTGGACTGGCTATAGGAGAGTTTGGACACCAGTATTTTTATTTTAGGTGTGTTTTGAACCCTCTATATAGAGGTTGAAGGTTTGCACTTTTATTAGGCGTGTGTTGGACTGGCTATAGGGGAGGTTAGAGGCCATTTTTTTAAGGTGTGTGTTGGACCCTCTATATCGAGGCTGAAGGTTTGTACTTTTATTAGGTGTGTGTGTCGGACTGGCTATAGTGGAGGTTGGACGCCAGTGTTTTTTTTATTTTAGATGTGTGTTGGACCCACTATTTGGCGGTTGAAGGCTTGTACTTTTATTAGGCGTGTGTTGGACTGGCTATAGGGGAGGTCGGGGGCCAATATATTTCTATTTTCGGTGCGTGTTGGACCCTCTATATGTAGGTTGAAGGTTTGTACTTGGGCATGTGTTGGACTGGCTATAGGGGAGTTTGGAGGCCAGTACTTTGTTATTTTAGGTGTGTGTTGGATCCTCTATATAGAGATTTAAGGTTTGTACTTTTATTAGACGTGTGTTGGACTGGCTATCAGGGAGGTTGGAGGCCCGTAATTTTTTTTCAGGTGTGTTTTGGACCTTCTATATGGAGGTTGAAGGTTTGTACTTAGGCGTGTGTTGGACTGGCTATCGTGGAGGTTGGAGGCCAGTATTTTTTTATTTTAGGTATGTTGGACCCTCTATATGGAGGTTGATGGTTTGTACTTTTATTAGGCGTGTGTTGGACTGGCTATAGGGGAGGTTGGAGGCCAGAAAGTTTTTTAAGTGTTTGACCTTTTATATGGAGGTTGAAGGTTTTTACTTTTAGTAGGTGTGTGTTCGATTGGCTATAGGGGAGCTGGAGGCCAGTAATATTTTTTTCTAGGAGTGTGTTGGACCATCCATAGAGTGTTTAGAGGCTGGCCCTTTCATTAGGCATGTGTTGGGCTGTTCACTGCATATCCCTCCATGCACTGCATATCCTTCTATCCCTCTTGTCAGGAATATTTCAAATTTATGCGTTTGATGCCCATTTTCAGGATTATTTCACATTTATGTGTTTGATGCCCATTTTCAGGATTATTTCACATTTACGTGTTTGATGCCCATTTTCAAAATTATTTTGTATTTACACATTTGATGCTAATTTTCGGGGATATTTCATGTTTACGCATTTGATGCTCATTTTCAGGAATATATCATGGTGCCCATTTTCAGAATTATTTCATGTTTATGCGTTTGATGCCCATTTTCAGGAATATTTCATGTTTATGCGTTTGATGCCCATTTTCAGGAATATTTCATGTTTACGCATTTGATGCTCATTTCCAGGAATATTTCATGTTTACCCGTTTGATGCCCAATTTCAGGAATATTTAATGTTTATGCGTTTGATGCCCATTTTTAGGAATATTTTATATTTACGCGTTTGATGCCCATTTTCAGGAGTATTTAATATTTTAATGTCTTAAGCCCATTTTCAGGAATATTTCATATTTACGTGTTTGATGCTCATTTTCAGGAACATTTGATATTTACAAGTTTGATGCCCATTTTCAGGAGTATTTGGTATTTTCGCGTTTGATGCTCATTTTAAGGACTATTTCATATTTGTGCGTTTGATGCCCATTTTCAGGAATATTTGATATTCACACGTTTGATACCCATTGTCAGGAATATTTGATATTTACATGTTTGATGCCCATTTTCAGGATTATTTCATATTCACGCGTTTGATACCCATTTTCAGGATTATTTCATATTTATGCGTTTCATGCCTATTTTGAGGATTATTTCATATTTACACATTGGGTGCCCATTTTCAAGAATATTTGATATTTACGCGTTTGATGCCCATTTTCAGGAATATTTAATTTTTACGCGTTTGATTTCCATTTTCAGGAATATTTGATATTTATGCGTTTGATGCCTATTTTCAGGAATATTTGATATTTATGGGTTTGATGCCCGTTTTCATGGTTATTTCATATTTACGCGTTTGCCCATTCTCAGGATTATTTCATATTTACGCGTTTTGATGCAAATTTTCAAGAATATTTCATGTTTATGCGTTTGATGTCCATTTTCAGGGCTCTTCCTCCCCCCACTCCGCATATCTCCCCCGCCGAGGGGGGCGGCGGCTCCTTCTCTTGGGCTCCTCCGCCCCTGCTCTGCCTATATCCCCCGCTGAGGGGGGGCGGCGGCGCCTGTGCTTTGGCTTTTCCTCCCCCCACTCCACATATCTCCCCCGCGGAGGGGGGGTGGCGGCACCTGCGCTTGGGCTCTTCCTCCCCCACTCGGCATATCTCCCCCACCGGGGGGGCGGCGGCTCCTTCTCTTGGGCTCCTCCGGCCCTGTTCTGCCTATATCCCCCGACGAGGGGGGGCGGCGGCGCCTGTGCTTGGGCTCTTCCTTCCCCCCACTCTGCATATCTTCCCCATCGAGGGGGGGTGGCGGCGCCTGCGCTTGGGCTCTTCCTCCTCCATGCAGCACCTTCTCTTGGGCTCCTCCGCCCCCACTCCGCATGTCTCCCTGGTGGAGGGGGGGCGGCAGCGCCTTCTCTTGGGCTCCTCCGCCCCTGCTCCGCATATCTCCCCCGCCGAGGGGGGGGCAGCGGCGGTGCCTTCTCTTGGGCTCCTCCGCCCCCACTCCGCAATATTTAATCTTTACGCGTTTGATGCTCATTTTAGGAATGTTTCATGTTTATGCCCATTTTCAGGAATAATTGACATTTACACGTTTGATGCCCATTTTCAGGAATATTTCATGATTACGCATTTGATGACCATTTTTAGGAACATTTCATGTTTACGCGTTTGATGCCCATTTTCAAAACTATTTCATATTTACGCGGGTGATGCCAATTTTTCGGTAATATTTCATATTGACGCATTTGATGCCCATTTTCAGGAATATTTCATATTTACGCGTTTGATGCCCAATTTCAGAAATATTTTATATTTATGCGTTTGATGCCCATTTTGGGAAATATTTCATATTGACACGTTTGATGCCCATTTTCAGGAATATTTGATATTTACGCATTTGATGCCCATTTACAGGAATATTTATGCATTTAATACCCTTTTTCAGTATTATTTCATATTTATGCGTTTGATCATTTTCAGTAATACTTAATCTTTACGCGTTTGATGCTCATTTTTAGGAATATTTCATGTTTATGAGTTTGATGCACATTTTCAGGAATTTTTTATATTTACGCTTTTGACCATTTTCAGCAATATTTCATATTTACGTGTTTGATGCCCATTTTCAGGAATATTTTTGTATGCTTTCATTCCTCATCTGTATACCTCCCTACACCCTCTGTATGATCTCCTTCCTTATCTGTTTACCTCCTTACACCCTCTGTATGTTCTCATTTCTCATCTGTATACCTCCCTACACCCTCTGTATGCTTTCAATCCTCATCTGTATACCTCCCTACACCCTCTGTATGCTTTCATTCTTCATCTGTATACCTCCCTACACCCTCTGTATGCTCTCATTTCTCATCTGTATACCTCCCTACACCCTCTGTATGCTCTCATTCCTCATTTGTATACCTCCCTACACCCTCTGTATGCTCTCATTCCTCATCTGTATACCTCCCTACACCCTCTGTATGATCTCATTCCTCATCTGTATACCTCCCTACTCCCTCTGTATGCTCTCATTACTGCCATCTTGTTGTAACCTGCAGTACTCTGTGCAATGGGTTAAAAAGAACCTGTTTAGACAGTCCTACAACTCACTTGTAAAGTGAAGGCTAGTTTTAGTTTTCTATGGGATTAGTAGAGAGGCCTGTTTACTATGACATTTATAGTAAATGCCTATCAAAATGCTTCCCTGCTGTCCTTGCTGAGTTCTTCCCTGCTGTCCCGTCTGTGTGCTTCGGCTCGACTGTCAAAGGGGAAAGAAGGTATACCTCTTTACGGAGGACAGACAGAAGGACCTGTTCGCCCAAAGCACGCTTAACGGGGGGGACAAGCGCAGGCGTTAGGGCATGCTCGGGTACCCAAGCTACTTCCTGGCCAGCTTGGGGAGAGTGGAGGCCAATCATATATTTTTTTAGGTGTTTGCTTGACCTTCTATATGGAGGTTGAAGGTTTGTTTTTTTTAGACGTGTGTTGGACTAGCTATAGGGTACGTTGGAGGCCAGTAATATTTTTTAAGTGTGTGTTCAACACTCTATATGAAGGTTGAAGGTTTGTTTTTCCTCACATGTGTGTGGAAGTGGCTATAGGGGAGAATGGAGGCCAGTTTTTTTTAGGTGTGTGTTGGACCCTCTATATGGAATTTGAAGGTTTGTACTTAGGCGTTTGTTGGACTGGCTGTAGGGGAGGATGGAGGCCAATATTTTTTTAATTTAGGTGTGTGTTGGACCCTCTATATAGAGGTTGAAGGTTTGCACTTTTATTAGGCGTGTGCTGGACTGGCTATAGGGGAGGTTAGAGGCCATTTTTTTAAGGTGTGTGTTTGACCCTCTATATTGAGGCTGAAGGTTTGTACTTTTATTAGGTGTGTGTGTCGGACTGGCTATAGTGGAGGTTGGATGCCAGTGTTTTTTTTTATTTTAGATGTGTGTTGGACCCACTATTTGGCGGTTGAAGGCTTGTACTTTTATTAGGCGTGTGTTGGACTGGCTATAGGGGAGGTCG
Organism: Pelophylax lessonae; assembly: GCF_965119305.1. Taxonomy (NCBI): domain Eukaryota; kingdom Metazoa; phylum Chordata; class Amphibia; order Anura; family Ranidae; genus Pelophylax; species Pelophylax lessonae. The sequence goes on from NW_028120102.1 coordinate 229,540, forward strand.
GGGGCCAATATATTTCTATTTTTGGTGCGTGTTGGACCCTCTATATGTAGGTTGAAGGTTTGTACTTGGGCATGTGTTGGACTGGCTATAGGGGAGGTTGGAGGCCAGTACTTTGTTATTTTAGGTGTGTGTTGGATCCTCTATATAGAGATTTAAGGTTTGTACTTTTATTAGACGTGTGTTGGACTGGCTATCAGGGAGGTTGGAGGCCCGTAATTTTTTTTCAGGTGTGTTTTGGACCTTCTATATGGAGGTTGAAGGTTTGTACTTAGGCGTGTGTTGGACTGGCTATCGTGGAGGTTGGAGGCCAGTATTTTTTTATTTTAGGTATGTTGGACCCTCTATGTGGAGGTTGATGGTTTGTACTTTTATTAGGCGTGTGTTGGACTGGCTATAGGGGAGGTTGGAGGCCAGAAAGTTTTTTAAGTGTTTGACCTTTTATATGGAGGTTGAAGGTTTTTACTTTTAGTAGGTGTGTGTTCGATTGGCTATAGGGGAGCTGGAGGCCAGTAATATTTTTTTCTAGGAGTGTGTTGGACCATCCATAGAGTGTTTAGAGGCTGGCCCTTTCATTAGGCATGTGTTGGGCTGTTCACTGCATATCCCTCCATGCACTGCATATCCTTCTATCCCTCTTGTCAGGAATATTTCAAATTTATGCGTTTGATGCCCATTTTCAGGATTATTTCACATTTATGTGTTTGATGCCCATTTTCAGGATTATTTCACATTTACGTGTTTGATGCCCATTTTCAAAATTATTTTGTATTTACACATTTGATGCTAATTTTCGGGGATATTTCATGTTTACGCATTTGATGCTCATTTTCAGGAATATATCATGGTGCCCATTTTCAGAATTATTTCATGTTTATGCGTTTGATGCCCATTTTCAGGAATATTTCATGTTTATGCGTTTGATGCCCATTTTCAGGAATATTTCATGTTTACGCATTTAATGCTCATTTCCAGGAATATTTCATGTTTACCCGTTTAATGCCCAATTTCAGGAATATTTAATGTTTACGCGTTTGATGCCCATTTTTAGGAATATTTTATATTTACGCGTTTGATGCCCATTTTCAGGAGTATTTAATATTTTAATGTCTTAAGCCCATTTTCAGGAATATTTCATATTTACGTGTTTGATGCTCATTTTCAGGAACATTTGATATTTACAAGTTTGATGCCCATTTTCAGGAGTATTTGATATTTTCGCGTTTGATGCTCATTTTAAGGACTATTTCATATTTGTGCGTTTGATGCCCATTTTCAGGAATATTTGATATTCACACGTTTGATACCCATTGTCAGGAATATTTGATATTTACATGTTTGATGCCCATTTTCAGGATTATTTCATATTCACGCGTTTGATACCCATTTTCAGGATTATTTCATATTTATGCGTTTCATGCCTATTTTGAGGATTATTTCATATTTACACATTGGGTGCCCATTTTCAAGAATATTTGATATTTACGCGTTTGATGCCCATTTTCAGGAATATTTAATTTTTACGCGTTTGATTTCCATTTTCAGGAATATTTGATATTTATGCGTTTGATGCCTATTTTCAGGAATATTTGATATTTATGGGTTTGATGCCCGTTTTCATGGTTATTTCATATTTACGCGTTTGCCCATTCTCAGGATTATTTCATATTTACGCGTTTTGATGCAAATTTTCAAGAATATTTCATGTTTATGCGTTTGATGTCCATTTTCAGGGCTCTTCCTCCCCCCACTCCGCATATCTCCCCCGCTGAGGGGGGCGGCGGCTCCTTCTCTTGGGCTCCTCCGCCCCTGCTCTGCCTATATCCCCCGCTGAGGGGGGGCGGTGGCGCCTGTGCTTTGGCTTTTCCTCCCCCCACTCCACATATCTCCCCCGCAGAGGGGGGGTGGCGGCACCTGCGCTTGGGCTCTTCCTCCCCCACTCGGCATATCTCCCCCACCGGGGGGGGCGGCGGCTCCTTCTCTTGGGCTCCTCCGGCCCTGTTCTGCCTATATCCCCCGACGAGGGGGGGGCGGCGGCGCCTGTGCTTGGGCTCTTCCTTCCCCCCACTCTGCATATCTTCCCCATCGAGGGGGGGTGGCGGCGCCTGCGCTTGGGCTCTTCCTCCTCCATGCAGCACCTTCTCTTGGGCTCCTCCGCCCCCACTCCGCATGTCTCCCTGGTGGAGGGGGGGCGGCAGCGCCTTCTCTTGGGCTCCTCCGCCCCTGCTCCGCATATCTCCCCCGCCGAGGGGGGGGGGCAGCGGCGGTGCCTTCTCTTGGGCTCCTCCGCCCCCACTCCGCAATATTTAATCTTTACGCGTTTGATGCTCATTTTAGGAATGTTTCATGTTTATGCCCATTTTCAGGAATAATTGACATTTACACGTTTGATGCCCATTTTCAGGAATATTTCATGATTACGCATTTGATGACCATTTTTAGGAACATTTCATGTTTACGCGTTTGATGCCCATTTTCAAAACTATTTCATATTTACGCGGGTGATGCCAATTTTTCGGTAATATTTCATATTGACGCATTTGATGCCCATTTTCAGGAATATTTCATATTTACGCGTTTGATGCCCAATTTCAGAAATATTTTATATTTATGCGTTTGATGCCCATTTTGGGAAATATTTCATATTGACACGTTTGATGCCCATTTTCAGGAATATTTGATATTTACGCATTTGATGCCCATTTACAGGAATATTTATGCATTTAATACCCTTTTTCAGTATTATTTCATATTTATGCGTTTGATCATTTTCAGTAATACTTAATCTTTACGCGTTTGATGCTCATTTTTAGGAATATTTCATGTTTATGAGTTTGATGCACATTTTCAGGAATTTTTCATATCTACGCTTTTGACCATTTTCAGCAATATTTCATATTTACGTGTTTGATGCCCATTTTCAGGAATATTTTTGTATGCTTTCATTCCTCATCTGTATACCTCCCTACACCCTCTGTATGATCTCCTTCCTTATCTGTTTACCTCCTTACACCCTCTGTATGTTCTCATTTCTCATCTGTATACCTCCCTACACCCTCTGTATGCTTTCAATCCTCATCTGTATACCTCCCTACACCCTCTGTATGCTTTCATTCTTCATCTGTATACCTCCCTACACCCTCTATGCTCTCATTTCTCATCTGTATACCTCCCTACACCCTCTGTATGCTCTCATTCCTCATTTGTATACCTCCCTACACCCTCTGTATGCTCTCATTCCTCATCTGTATACCTCCCTACACCCTCTGTATGATCTCATTCCTCATCTGTATTCCTCCCTACTCCCTCTGTATGCTCTCATTACTGCCATCTTGTTGTAACCTGCAGTACTCTGTGCAATGGGTTAAAAAGAACCTGTTTAGACAGTCCTACAACTCACTTGTAAAGTGAAGGCTAGTTTTAGTTTTCTATGGGATTAGTAGAGAGGCCTGTTTACTATGACATTTATAGTAAATGCCTATCAAAATGCTTCCCTGCTGTCCTTGCTGAGTTCTTCCCTGCTGTCCCGTCTGTGTGCTTCGGCTCGACTGTCAAAGGGGAAAGAAGGTATACCTCTTTACGGAGGACAGACAGAAGGACCTGTTCGCCCAAAGCACGCTTAACGGGGGGGACAAGCGCAGGCGTTAGGGCATGCTCGGGTACCCAAGCTTCTTCCTGGCCAGCTTGGGGAGAGTGGAGGCCAATCATATATTTTTTTAGGTGTTTGCTTGACCTTCTATATGGAGGTTGAAGGTTTGTTTTTTTTAGACGTGTGTTGGACTGGCTATAGGGTACGTTGGAGGCCAGTAATATTTTTTAAGTGTGTGTTCAACACTCTATATGAAGGTTGAAGGTTTGTTTTTCCTCACATGTGTGTGGAAGTGGCTATAGGGGAGAATGGAGGCCAGTTTTTTTTAGGTGTGTGTTGGACCCTCTATATGGAATTTGAAGGTTTGTACTTAGGCGTTTGTTGGACTGGCTGTAGGGGAGGATGGAGGCCAATATTTTTTTAATTTAGGTGTGTGTTGGACCCTCTATATAGAGGTTGAAGGTTTGCACTTTTATTAGGCGTGTGCTGGACTGGCTATAGGGGAGGTTAGAGGCCATTTTTTAAGGTGTGTGTTTGACCCTCTATATTGAGGCTGAAGGTTTGTACTTTTATTAGGTGTGTCAGACTGGCTATAGTGGAGGCGTGGAAGGTTTGTACTTTTATTAGACGTGTGTTGGACTGGCTATAGGAGAGTTTGGACACCAGTATTTTTATTTTAGGTGTGTTTTGAACCCTCTATATAGAGGTTGAAGGTTTGCACTTTTATTAGGCGTGTGTTGGACTGGCTATAGGGGAGGTTAGAGGCCATTTTTTTAAGGTGTGTGTTGGACCCTCTATATCGAGGCTGAAGGTTTGTACTTTTATTAGGTGTGTGTGTCGGACTGGCTATAGTGGAGGTTGGACGCCAGTGTTTTTTTTATTTTAGATGTGTGTTGGACCCACTATTTGGCGGTTGAAGGCTTGTACTTTTATTAGGCGTGTGTTGGACTGGCTATAGGGGAGGTCGGGGGCCAATATATTTCTATTTTCGGTGCGTGTTGGACCCTCTATATGTAGGTTGAAGGTTTGTACTTGGGCATGTGTTGGACTGGCTATAGGGGAGTTTGGAGGCCAGTACTTTGTTATTTTAGGTGTGTGTTGGATCCTCTATATAGAGATTTAAGGTTTGTACTTTTATTAGACGTGTGTTGGACTGGCTATCAGGGAGGTTGGAGGCCCGTAATTTTTTTTCAGGTGTGTTTTGGACCTTCTATATGGAGGTTGAAGGTTTGTACTTAGGCGTGTGTTGGACTGGCTATCGTGGAGGTTGGAGGCCAGTATTTTTTTATTTTAGGTATGTTGGACCCTCTATATGGAGGTTGATGGTTTGTACTTTTATTAGGCGTGTGTTGGACTGGCTATAGGGGAGGTTGGAGGCCAGAAAGTTTTTTAAGTGTTTGACCTTTTATATGGAGGTTGAAGGTTTTTACTTTTAGTAGGTGTGTGTTCGATTGGCTATAGGGGAGCTGGAGGCCAGTAATATTTTTTTCTAGGAGTGTGTTGGACCATCCATAGAGTGTTTAGAGGCTGGCCCTTTCATTAGGCATGTGTTGGGCTGTTCACTGCATATCCCTCCATGCACTGCATATCCTTCTATCCCTCTTGTCAGGAATATTTCAAATTTATGCGTTTGATGCCCATTTTCAGGATTATTTCACATTTATGTGTTTGATGCCCATTTTCAGGATTATTTCACATTTACGTGTTTGATGCCCATTTTCAAAATTATTTTGTATTTACACATTTGATGCTAATTTTCGGGGATATTTCATGTTTACGCATTTGATGCTCATTTTCAGGAATATATCATGGTGCCCATTTTCAGAATTATTTCATGTTTATGCGTTTGATGCCCATTTTCAGGAATATTTCATGTTTATGCGTTTGATGCCCATTTTCAGGAATATTTCATGTTTACGCATTTGATGCTCATTTCCAGGAATATTTCATGTTTACCCGTTTGATGCCCAATTTCAGGAATATTTAATGTTTATGCGTTTGATGCCCATTTTTAGGAATATTTTATATTTACGCGTTTGATGCCCATTTTCAGGAGTATTTAATATTTTAATGTCTTAAGCCCATTTTCAGGAATATTTCATATTTACGTGTTTGATGCTCATTTTCAGGAACATTTGATATTTACAAGTTTGATGCCCATTTTCAGGAGTATTTGGTATTTTCGCGTTTGATGCTCATTTTAAGGACTATTTCATATTTGTGCGTTTGATGCCCATTTTCAGGAATATTTGATATTCACACGTTTGATACCCATTGTCAGGAATATTTGATATTTACATGTTTGATGCCCATTTTCAGGATTATTTCATATTCACGCGTTTGATACCCATTTTCAGGATTATTTCATATTTATGCGTTTCATGCCTATTTTGAGGATTATTTCATATTTACACATTGGGTGCCCATTTTCAAGAATATTTGATATTTACGCGTTTGATGCCCATTTTCAGGAATATTTAATTTTTACGCGTTTGATTTCCATTTTCAGGAATATTTGATATTTATGCGTTTGATGCCTATTTTCAGGAATATTTGATATTTATGGGTTTGATGCCCGTTTTCATGGTTATTTCATATTTACGCGTTTGCCCATTCTCAGGATTATTTCATATTTACGCGTTTTGATGCAAATTTTCAAGAATATTTCATGTTTATGCGTTTGATGTCCATTTTCAGGGCTCTTCCTCCCCCCACTCCGCATATCTCCCCCGCTGAGGGGGGCGGCGGCTCCTTCTCTTGGGCTCCTCCGCCCCTGCTCTGCCTATATCCCCCGCTGAGGGGGGGCGGTGGCGCCTGTGCTTTGGCTTTTCCTCCCCCCACTCCACATATCTCCCCCGCGGAGGGGGGGTGGCGGCACCTGCGCTTGGGCTCTTCCTCCCCCACTCGGCATATCTCCCCCACCGGGGGGGGCGGCGGCTCCTTCTCTTGGGCTCCTCCGGCCCTGTTCTGCCTATATCCCCCGACGAGGGGGGGGCGGCGGCGCCTGTGCTTGGGCTCTTCCTTCCCCCCACTCTGCATATCTTCCCCATCGAGGGGGGATGGCGGCGCCTGCGCTTGGGCTCTTCCTCCTCCATGCAGCACCTTCTCTTGGGCTCCTCCGCCCCCACTCCGCATGTCTCCCTGGTGGAGGGGGGGCGGCAGCGCCTTCTCTTGGGCTCCTCCGCCCCTGCTCCGCATATCTCCCCCGCCGAGGGGGGGGGCAGCGGCGGTGCCTTCTCTTGGGCTCCTCCGCCCCCACTCCGCAATATTTAATCTTTACGCGTTTGATGCTCATTTTAGGAATGTTTCATGTTTATGCCCATTTTCAGGAATAATTGACATTTACACGTTTGATGCCCATTTTCAGGAATATTTCATGATTACGCATTTGATGACCATTTTTAGGAACATTTCATGTTTACGCGTTTGATGCCCATTTTCAAAACTATTTCATATTTACGCGGGTGATGCCAATTTTTCGGTAATATTTCATATTGACGCATTTGATGCCCATTTTCAGGAATATTTCATATTTACGCGTTTGATGCCCAATTTCAGAAATATTTTATATTTATGCGTTTGATGCCCATTTTGGGAAATATTTCATATTGACACGTTTGATGCCCATTTTCAGGAATATTTGATATTTACGCATTTGATGCCCATTTACAGGAATATTTATGCATTTAATACCCTTTTTCAGTATTATTTCATATTTATGCGTTTGATCATTTTCAGTAATACTTAATCTTTACGCGTTTGATGCTCATTTTTAGGAATATTTCATGTTTATGAGTTTGATGCACATTTTCAGGAATTTTTCATATCTACGCTTTTGACCATTTTCAGCAATATTTCATATTTACGTGTTTGATGCCCATTTTCAGGAATATTTTTGTATGCTTTCATTCCTCATCTGTATACCTCCCTACACCCTCTGTATGATCTCCTTCCTTATCTGTTTACCTCCTTACACCCTCTGTATGTTCTCATTTCTCATCTGTATACCTCCCTACACCCTCTGTATGCTTTCAATCCTCATCTGTTTACCTCCCTACACCCTCTGTATGCTTTCATTCTTCATCTGTATACCTCCCTACACCCTCTATGCTCTCATTTCTCATCTGTATACCTCCCTACACCCTCTGTATGCTCTCATTCCTCATTTGTATACCTCCCTACACCCTCTGTATGCTCTCATTCCTCATCTGTATACCTCCCTACACCCTCTGTATGATCTCATTCCTCATCTGTATTCCTCCCTACTCCCTCTGTATGCTCTCATTACTGCCATCTTGTTGTAACCTGCAGTACTCTGTGCAATGGGTTAAAAAGAACCTGTTTAGACAGTCCTACAACTCACTTGTAAAGTGAAGGCTAGTTTTAGTTTTCTATGGGATTAGTAGAGAGGCCTGTTTACTATGACATTTATAGTAAATGCCTATCAAAATGCTTCCCTGCTGTCCTTGCTGAGTTCTTCCCTGCTGTCCCGTCTGTGTGCTTCGGCTCGACTGTCAAAGGGGAAAGAAGGTATACCTCTTTACGGAGGACAGACAGAAGGACCTGTTCGCCCAAAGCACGCTTAACGGGGGGGACAAGCGCAGGCGTTAGGGCATGCTCGGGTACCCAAGCTTCTTCCTGGCCAGCTTGGGGAGAGTGGAGGCCAATCATATATTTTTTTAGGTGTTTGCTTGACCTTCTATATGGAGGTTGAAGGTTTGTTTTTTTTAGACGTGTGTTGGACTGGCTATAGGGTACGTTGGAGGCCAGTAATATTTTTTAAGTGTGTGTTCAACACTCTATATGAAGGTTGAAGGTTTGTTTTTCCTCACATGTGTGTGGAAGTGGCTATAGGGGAGAATGGAGGCCAGTTTTTTTTAGGTGTGTGTTGGACCCTCTATATGGAATTTGAAGGTTTGTACTTAGGCGTTTGTTGGACTGGCTGTAGGGGAGGATGGAGGCCAATATTTTTTTAATTTAGGTGTGTGTTGGACCCTCTATATAGAGGTTGAAGGTTTGCACTTTTATTAGGCGTGTGCTGGACTGGCTATAGGGGAGGTTAGAGGCCATTTTTTAAGGTGTGTGTTTGACCCTCTATATTGAGGCTGAAGGTTTGTACTTTTATTAGGTGTGTCAGACTGGCTATAGTGGAGGCGTGGAAGGTTTGTACTTTTATTAGACGTGTGTTGGACTGGCTATAGGAGAGTTTGGACACCAGTATTTTTATTTTAGGTGTGTTTTGAACCCTCTATATAGAGGTTGAAGGTTTGCACTTTTATTAGGCGTGTGTTGGACTGGCTATAGGGGAGGTTAGAGGCCATTTTTTTAAGGTGTGTGTTGGACCCTCTATATCGAGGCTGAAGGTTTGTACTTTTATTAGGTGTGTGTGTCGGACTGGCTATAGTGGAGGTTGGACGCCAGTGTTTTTTTTATTTTAGATGTGTGTTGGACCCGCTATTTGGCGGTTGAAGGCTTGTACTTTTATTAGGCGTGTGTTGGACTGGCTATAGGGGAGGTCGGGGGCCAATATATTTCTATTTTCGGTGCGTGTTGGACCCTCTATATGTAGGTTGAAGGTTTGTACTTGGGCATGTGTTGGACTGGCTATAGGGGAGGTTGGAGGCCAGTACTTTGTTATTTTAGGTGTGTGTTGGATCCTCTATATAGAGATTTAAGGTTTGTACTTTTATTAGACGTGTGTTGGACTGGCTATCAGGGAGGTTGGAGGCCCGTAATTTTTTTTCAGGTGTGTTTTGGACCTTCTATATGGAGGTTGAAGGTTTGTACTTAGGCGTGTGTTGGACTGGCTATCGTGGAGGTTGGAGGCCAGTATTTTTTTATTTTAGGTATGTTGGACCCTCTATATGGAGGTTGATGGTTTGTACTTTTATTAGGCGTGTGTTGGACTGGCTATAGGGGAGGTTGGAGGCCAGAAAGTTTTTTAAGTGTTTGACCTTTTATATGGAGGTTGAAGGTTTTTACTTTTAGTAGGTGTGTGTTCGATTGGCTATAGGGGAGCTGGAGGCCAGTAATATTTTTTTCTAGGAGTGTGTTGGACCATCCATAGAGTGTTTAGAGGCTGGCCCTTTCATTAGGCATGTGTTGGGCTGTTCACTGCATATCCCTCCATGCACTGCATATCCTTCTATCCCTCTTGTCAGGAATATTTCACATTTATGCGTTTGATGCCCATTTTCAGGATTATTTCACATTTATGTGTTTGATGCCCATTTTCAGGATTATTTCACATTTACGTGTTTGATGCCCATTTTCAAAATTATTTTGTATTTACACATTTGATGCTAATTTTCGGGGATATTTCATGTTTACGCATTTGATGCTCATTTTCAGGAATATATCATGGTGCCCATTTTCAGAATTATTTCATGTTTATGCGTTTGATGCCCATTTTCAGGAATATTTCATGTTTATGCGTTTGATGCCCATTTTCAGGAATATTTCATGTTTACGCATTTGATGCTCATTTCCAGGAATATTTCATGTTTACCCGTTTGATGCCCAATTTCAGGAATATTTAATGTTTATGCGTTTGATGCCCATTTTTAGGAATATTTTATATTTACGCGTTTGATGCCCATTTTCAGGAGTATTTAATATTTTAATGTCTTAAGCCCATTTTCAGGAATATTTCATATTTACGTGTTTGATGCTCATTTTCAGGAACATTTGATATTTACAAGTTTGATGCCCATTTTCAGGAGTATTTGATATTTTCGCGTTTGATACCCATTGTCAGGAATATTTGATATTCACACGTTTGATACCCATTGTCAGGAATATTTGATATTTACATGTTTGATGCCCATTTTCAGGATTATTTCATATTCACGCGTTTGATACCCATTTTCAGGATTATTTCATATTTATGCGTTTCATGCCTATTTTGAGGATTATTTCATATTTACACATTGGGTGCCCATTTTCAAGAATATTTGATATTTACGCGTTTGATGCCCATTTTCAGGAATATTTAATTTTTACGCGTTTGATTTCCATTTTCAGGAATATTTGATATTTATGCGTTTGATGCCTATTTTCAGGAATATTTGATATTTATGGGTTTGATGCCCGTTTTCATGGTTATTTCATATTTACGCGTTTGCCCATTCTCAGGATTATTTCATATTTACGCGTTTTGATGCAAATTTTCAAGAATATTTCATGTTTATGCGTTTGATGTCCATTTTCAGGGCTCTTCCTCCCCCCCACTCCGCATATCACCCCCGCCGAGGGGGGCGGCGGCTCCTTCTCTTGGGCTCCTCCGCCCCTGCTCTGCCTATATCCCCCGCTGAGGGGGGGCGGCGGCGCCTGTGCTTTGGCTTTTCCTCCCCCCACTCCACATATCTCCCCCGCGGAGGGGGGGGTGGCGGCACCTGCGCTTGGGCTCTTCCTCCCCCACTCGGCATATCTCCCCCACCGGGGGGGCGGCGGCTCCTTCTCTTGGGCTCCTCCGGCCCTGTTCTGCCTATATCCCCCGACGAGGGGGGGGCGGCGGCGCCTGTGCTTGGGCTCTTCCTTCCCCCCACTCTGCATATCTTCCCCATCGAGGGGGGGTGGCGGCGCCTGCGCTTGGGCTCTTCCTCCTCCATGCAGCACCTTCTCTTGGGCTCCTCCGCCCCCACTCCGCATGTCTCCCTGGTGGAGGGGGGGCGGCAGCACCTTCTCTTGGGCTCCTCCGCCCCTGCTCCGCATATCTCCCCCGCCGAGGGGGGGGCGGCGGTGCCTTCTCTTGGGCTCCTCCGCCCCCACTCCGCAATATTTAATCTTTACGCGTTTGATGCTCATTTTAGGAATGTTTCATGTTTATGCCCATTTTCAGGAATAATTGACATTTACACGTTTGATGCCCATTTTCAGGAATATTTCATGATTACGCATTTGATGACCATTTTCAAAACTATTTCATATTTACGCGGGTGATGACAATTTTTCGGTAATATTTCATATTGACGCATTTGATGCCCATTTTCAGGAATATTTCATATTTACGCGTTTGATGCCCAATTTCAGAAATATTTTATATTTATGCGTTTGATGCCCATTTTGGGAAATATTTCATATTGACACGTTTGATGCCCATTTTCAGGAATATTTGATATTTACGCATTTAATGCCCATTTACAGGAATATTTATGCATTTAATACCCTTTTTCAGTATTATTTCATATTTATGCGTTTGATCATTTTCAGTAATACTTAATCTTTACGCGTTTGATGCTCATTTTTAGGAATATTTCATGTTTATGAGTTTGATGCACATTTTCAGGAATTTTTCATATCTACGCTTTTGACCATTTTCAGCAATATTTCATATTTACGTGTTTGATGCCCATTTTCAGGAATATTTTTGTATGCTTTCATTCCTCATCTGTATACCTCCCTACACCCTCTGTATGATCTCCTTCCTTATCTGTTTACCTCCTTACACCCTCTGTATGTTCTCATTTCTCATCTGTATACCTCCCTACACCCTCTGTATGCTTTCAATCCTCATCTGTATACCTCCCTACACCCTCTGTATGCTTTCATTCTTCATCTGTATACCTCCCTACACCCTCTGTATGCTCTCATTTCTCATTTGTATACCTCCCTACACCCTCTGTATGCTCTCATTCCTCATTTGTATACCTCCCTACACCCTCTGTATGCTCTCATTCCTCATCTGTATACCTCCCTACACCCTCTGTATGATCTCATTCCTCATCTTTATTTCTCCCTACTCCCTCTGTATGCTCTCATTACTGCCATCTTGTTGTAACCTGCAGTACTCTGTGCAATGGGTTAAAAAGAACCTGTTTAGACAGTCCTACAACTCACTTGTAAAGTGAAGGCTAGTTTTAGTTTTCTATGGGATTAGTAGAGAGGCCTGTTTACTATGACATTTATAGTAAATGCCTATCAAAATGCTTCCCTGCTGTCCTTGCTGAGTTCTTCCCTGCTGTCCCGTCTGTGTGCTTCGGCTCGACTGTCAAAGGGGAAAGAAGGTATACCTCTTTACGGAGGACAGACAGAAGGACCTGTTCGCCCAAAGCACGCTTAACGGGGGGGACAAGCGCAGGCGTTAGGGCATGCTCGGGTACCCAAGCTTCTTCCTGGCCAGCTTGGGGAGAGTGGAGGCCAATCATATATTTTTTTAGGTGTTTGCTTGACCTTCTATATGGAGGTTGAAGGTTTGTTTTTTTTAGACGTGTGTTGGACTGGCTATAGGAGAGTTTGGACACCAGTATTTTTATTTTAGGTGTGTTTTGAACCCTCTATATAGAGGTTGAAGGTTTGCACTTTTATTAGGCGTGTGTTGGACTGGCTATAGGGGAGGTTAGAGGCCATTTTTTTAAGGTGTGTGTTGGACCCTCTATATCGAGGCTGAAGGTTTGTACTTTTATTAGGTGTGTGTGTCGGACTGGCTATAGTGGAGGTTGGACGCCAGTGTTTTTTTTATTTTAGATGTGTGTTGGACCCACTATTTGGCGGTTGAAGGCTTGTACTTTTATTAGGCGTGTGTTGGACTGGCTATAGGGGAGGTCGGGGGCCAATATATTTCTATTTTCGGTGCGTGTTGGACCCTCTATATGTAGGTTGAAGGTTTGTACTTGGGCATGTGTTGGACTGGCTATAGGGGAGGTTGGAGGCCAGTACTTTGTTATTTTAGGTGTGTGTTGGATCCTCTATATAGAGATTTAAGGTTTGTACTTTTATTAGACGTGTGTTGGACTGGCTATCAGGGAGGTTGGAGGCCCGTAATTTTTTTTCAGGTGTGTTTTGGACCTTCTATATGGAGGTTGAAGGTTTGTACTTAGGCGTGTGTTGGACTGGCTATCGTGGAGGTTGGAGGCCAGAAAGTTTTTTAAGTGTTTGACCTTTTATATGGAGGTTGAAGGTTTTTACTTTTAGTAGGTGTGTGTTCGATTGGCTATAGGGGAGCTGGAGGCCAGTAATATTTTTTTCTAGGAGTGTGTTGGACCATCCATAGAGTGTTTAGAGGCTGGCCCTTTCATTAGGCATGTGTTGGGCTGTTCACTGCATATCCCTCCATGCACTGCATATCCTTCTATCCCTCTTGTCAGGAATATTTCAAATTTATGCGTTTGATGCCCATTTTCAGGATTATTTCACATTTATGTGTTTGATGCCCATTTTCAGGATTATTTCACATTTACGTGTTTGATGCCCATTTTCAAAATTATTTTGTATTTACACATTTGATGCTAATTTTCGGGGATATTTCATGTTTACGCATTTGATGCTCATTTTCAGGAATATATCATGGTGCCCATTTTCAGAATTATTTCATGTTTATGCGTTTGATGCCCATTTTCAGGAATATTTCATGTTTATGCGTTTGATGCCCATTTTCAGGAATATTTCATGTTTACGCATTTGATGCTCATTTCCAGGAATATTTCATGTTTACCCGTTTGATGCCCAATTTCAGGAATATTTAATGTTTACGCGTTTGATGCCCATTTTTAGGAATATTTTATATTTACGCGTTTGATGCCCATTTTCAGGAGTATTTAATATTTTAATGTCTTAAGCCCATTTTCAGGAATATTTCATATTTACGTGTTTGATGCTCATTTTCAGGAACATTTGATATTTACAAGTTTGATGCCCATTTTCAGGAGTATTTGATATTTTCGCATTTGATACCCATTTTCAGGAATATTTGATATTCACACGTTTGATACCCATTGTCAGGAATATTTGATATTTACATGTTTGATGCCCATTTTCAGGATTATTTCATATTCACGCGTTTGATACCCATTTTCAGGATTATTTCATATTTATGCGTTTCATGCCTATTTTGAGGATTATTTCATATTTACACATTGGGTGCCCATTTTCAAGAATATTTGATATTTACGCGTTTGATGCCCATTTTCAGGAATATTTAATTTTTACGCGTTTGATTTCCATTTTCAGGAATATTTGATATTTATGCGTTTGATGCCTATTTTCAGGAATATTTGATATTTATGGGTTTGATGCCCGTTTTCATGGTTATTTCATATTTACGCGTTTGCCCATTCTCAGGATTATTTCATATTTACGCGTTTTGATGCAAATTTTCAAGAATATTTCATGTTTATGCGTTTGATGTCCATTTTCAGGGCTCTTCCTCCCCCCACTCCGCATATCACCCCCGCCGAGGGGGGCGGCGGCTCCTTCTCTTGGGCTCCTCCGCCCCTGCTCTGCCTATATCCCCCGCTGAGGGGGGGCGGCGGCGCCTGTGCTTTGGCTTTTCCTCCCCCCACTCCACATATCTCCCCCGCGGAGGGGGGGGTGGCGGCACCTGCGCTTGGGCTCTTCCTCCCCCACTCGGCATATCTCCCCCACCGGGGGGGCGGCGGCTCCTTCTCTTGGGCTCCTCCGGCCCTGTTCTGCCTATATCCCCCGACGAGGGGGGGCGGCGGCGCCTGTGCTTGGGCTCTTCCTTCCCCCCACTCTGCATATCTTCCCCATCGAGGGGGGGTGGCGGCGCCTGCGCTTGGGCTCTTCCTCCTCCATGCAGCACCTTCTCTTGGGCTCCTCCGCCCCCACTCCGCATGTCTCCCTGGTGGAGGGGGGGCGGCAGCACCTTCTCTTGGGCTCCTCCGCCCCTGCTCCGCATATCTCCCCCGCCGAGGGGGGGGGCGGCGGTGCCTTCTCTTGGGCTCCTCCGCCCCCACTCCGCAATATTTAATCTTTACGCGTTTGATGCTCATTTTAGGAATGTTTCATGTTTATGCCCATTTTCAGGAATAATTGACATTTACACGTTTGATGCCCATTTTCAGGAATATTTCATGATTACGCATTTGATGACCATTTTCAAAACTATTTCATATTTACGCGGGTGATGACAATTTTTCGGTAATATTTCATATTGACGCATTTGATGCCCATTTTCAGGAATATTTCATATTTACGCGTTTGATGCCCAATTTCAGAAATATTTTATATTTATGCGTTTGATGCCCATTTTGGGAAATATTTCATATTGACACGTTTGATGCCCATTTTCAGGAATATTTGATATTTACGCATTTGATGCCCATTTACAGGAATATTTATGCATTTAATACCCTTTTTCAGTATTATTTCATATTTATGCGTTTGATCATTTTCAGTAATACTTAATCTTTACGCGTTTGATGCTCATTTTTAGGAATATTTCATGTTTATGAGTTTGATGCACATTTTCAGGAATTTTTCATATCTACGCTTTTGACCATTTTCAGCAATATTTCATATTTACGTGTTTGATGCCCATTTTCAGGAATATTTTTGTATGCTTTCATTCCTCATCTGTATACCTCCCTACACCCTCTGTATGATCTCCTTCCTTATCTGTTTACCTCCTTACACCCTCTGTATGTTCTCATTTCTCATCTGTATACCTCCCTACACCCTCTGTATGCTTTCAATCCTCATCTGTATACCTCCCTACACCCTCTGTATGCTTTCATTCTTCATCTGTATACCTCCCTACACCCTCTATGCTCTCATTTCTCATCTGTATACCTCCCTACACCCTCTGTATGCTCTCATTCCTCATTTGTATACCTCCCTACACCCTCTGTATGCTCTCATTCCTCATCTGTATACCTCCCTACACCCTCTGTATGATCTCATTCCTCATCTGTATTCCTCCCTACTCCCTCTGTATGCTCTCATTACTGCCATCTTGTTGTAACCTGCAGTACTCTGTGCAATGGGTTAAAAAGAACCTGTTTAGACAGTCCTACAACTCACTTGTAAAGTGAAGGCTAGTTTTAGTTTTCTATGGGATTAGTAGAGAGGCCTGTTTACTATGACATTTATAGTAAATGCCTATCAAAATGCTTCCCTGCTGTCCTTGCTGAGTTCTTCCCTGCTGTCCCGTCTGTGTGCTTCGGCTCGACTGTCAAAGGGGAAAGAAGGTATACCTCTTTACGGAGGACAGACAGAAGGACCTGTTCGCCCAAAGCATGCTTAACGGGGGGGACAAGCGCAGGCGTTAGGGCATGCTCGGGTACCCAAGCTTCTTCCTGGCCAGCTTGGGGAGAGTGGAGGCCAATCATATATTTTTTTAGGTGTTTGCTTGACCTTCTATATGGAGGTTGAAGGTTTGTTTTTTTTAGACGTGTGTTGGACTGGCTATAGGGGACGTTGGAGGCCAGTAATATTTTTTAAGTGTGTGTTCAACACTCTATATGAAGGTTGAAGGTTTGTTTTTCCTCACATGTGTGTGGAAGTGGCTATAGGGGAGAATGGAGGCCAGTTTTTTTTAGGTGTGTGTTGGACCCTCTATATGGAATTTGAAGGTTTGTACTTAGACGTTTGTTGGACTGGCTGTAGGGGAGGATGGAGGCCAATATTTTTTTAATTTAGGTGTGTGTTGGACCCTCTATATAGAGGTTGAAGGTTTGCACTTTTATTAGGCGTGTGCTGGACTGGCTATAGGGGAGGTTAGAGGCCATTTTTTTAAGGTGTGTGTTTGACCCTCTATATTGAGGCTGAAGGTTTGTACTTTTATTAGGTGTGTGTCAGACTGGCTATAGTGGAGGTGTGGAAGGTTTGTACTTTTATTAGACGTGTGTTGGACTGGCTATAGGAGAGTTTGGACACCAGTATTTTTATTTTAGGTGTGTTTTGAACCCTCTATATAGAGGTTGAAGGTTTGCACTTTTATTAGGCGTGTGTTGGACTGGCTATAGGGGAGGTTAGAGGCCATTTTTTTAAGGTGTGTGTTGGACCCTCTATATCGAGGCTGAAGGTTTGTACTTTTATTAGGTGTGTGTGTCGGACTGGCTATAGTGGAGGTTGGACGCCAGTGTTTTTTTTATTTTAGATGTGTGTTGGACCCACTATTTGGCGGTTGAAGGCTTATACTTTTATTAGGCGTGTGTTGGACTGGCTATAGGGGAGGTCGGGGGCCAATATATTTCTATTTTCGGTGCGTGTTGGACCCTCTATATGTAGGTTGAAGGTTTGTACTTGGGCATGTGTTGGACTGGCTATAGGGGAGGTTGGAGGCCAGTACTTTGTTATTTTAGGTGTGTGTTGGATCCTCTATATAGAGATTTAAGGTTTGTACTTTTATTAGACGTGTGTTGGACTGGCTATCAGGGAGGTTGGAGGCCCGTAATTTTTTTTCAGGTGTGTTTTGGACCTTCTATATGGAGGTTGAAGGTTTGTACTTGGGCATGTGTTGGACTGGCTATAGGGGAGGTTGGAGGCCAGTACTTTGTTATTTTAGGTGTGTGTTGGATCCTCTATATAGAGATTTAAGGTTTGTACTTTTATTAGACGTGTGTTGGACTGGCTATCAGGGAGGTTGGAGGCCCGTAATTTTTTTTCAGGTGTGTTTTGGACCTTCTATATGGAGGTTGAAGGTTTGTACTTAGGCGTGTGTTGGACTGGCTATCGTGGAGGTTGGAGGCCAGTATTTTTTTATTTTAGGTATGTTGGACCCTCTATATGGAGGTTGATGGTTTGTACTTTTATTAGGCGTGTGTTGGACTGGCTATAGGGGAGGTTGGAGGCCAGAAAGTTTTTTAAGTGTTTGACCTTTTATATGGAGGTTGAAGGTTTTTACTTTTAGTAGGTGTGTGTTCGATTGGCTATAGGGGAGCTGGAGGCCAGTAATATTTTTTTCTAGGAGTGTGTTGGACCATCCATAGAGTGTTTAGAGGCTGGCCCTTTCATTAGGCATGTGTTGGGCTGTTCACTGCATATCCCTCCATGCACTGCATATCCTTCTATCCCTCTTGTCAGGAATGTTTCAAATTTATGCGTTTGATGCCCATTTTCAGGATTATTTCACATTTATGTGTTTGATGCCCATTTTCAGGATTATTTCACATTTACGCGTTTGATGCCCATTTTCAAAATTATTTTGTATTTACACATTTGATGCTAATTTTCGGGGATATTTCATGTTTACGCATTTGATGCTCATTTTCAGGAATATATCATGGTGCCCATTTTCAGAATTATTTCATGTTTATGCGTTTGATGCCCATTTTCAGGAATATTTCATGTTTATGCGTTTGATGCCCATTTTCAGGAATATTTCATGTTTACGCATTTGATGCTCATTTCCAGGAATATTTCATGTTTACCCGTTTGATGCCCAATTTCAGGAATATTTAATGTTTACGCGTTTGATGCCCATTTTTAGGAATATTTTATATTTACGCGTTTGATGCCCATTTTCAGGAGTATTTAATATTTTAATGTCTTAAGCCCATTTTCAGGAATATTTCATATTTATGTGTTTGATGCTCATTTTCAGGAACATTTGATATTTACAAGTTTGATGCCCATTTTCAGGAGTATTTGGTATTTTCGCGTTTGATGCTCATTTTAAGGACTATTTCATATTTGTGCGTTTGATGCCCATTTTCAGGAATATTTGATATTCACACGTTTGATACCCATTGTCAGGAATATTTGATATTTACATGTTTGATGCCCATTTTCAGGATTATTTCATATTCACGCGTTTGATACCCATTTTCAGGATTATTTCATATTTATGCGTTTCATGCCTATTTTGAGGATTATTTCATATTTACACATTGGGTGCCCATTTTCAAGAATATTTGATATTTACGCGTTTGATGCCCATTTTCAGGAATATTTAATTTTTACGCGTTTGATTTCCATTTTCAGGAATATTTGATATTTATGCGTTTGATGCCTATTTTCAGGAATATTTGATATTTATGGGTTTGATGCCCGTTTTCATGGTTATTTCATATTTACGCGTTTGCCCATTCTCAGGATTATTTCATATTTACGCGTTTTGATGCAAATTTTCAAGAATATTTCATGTTTATGCGTTTGATGTCCATTTTCAGGGCTCTTCCTCCCCCCACTCCGCATATCTCCCCCGCCGAGGGGGGCGGCGGCTCCTTCTCTTGGGCTCCTCCGCCCCCACTCCGCATGTCTCCCTGGTGGAGGGGGGGCGGCAGCGCCTTCTCTTGGGCTCCTCCGCCCCTGCTCCGCATATCTCCCCCGCCGAGGGGGGGGGCAGCGGCGGTGCCTTCTCTTGGGCTCCTCCGCCCCCACTCCGCAATATTTAATCTTTACGCGTTTGATGCTCATTTTAGGAATGTTTCATGTTTATGCCCATTTTCAGGAATAATTGACATTTACACGTTTGATGCCCATTTTCAGGAATATTTCATGATTACGCATTTGATGACCATTTTTAGGAACATTTCATGTTTACGCGTTTGATGCCCATTTTCAAAACTATTTCATATTTACGCGGGTGATGCCAATTTTTCGGTAATATTTCATATTGACGCATTTGATGCCCATTTTCAGGAATATTTCATATTTACGCGTTTGATGCCCAATTTCAGAAATATTTTATATTTATGCGTTTGATGCCCATTTTGGGAAATATTTCATATTGACACGTTTGATGCCCATTTTCAGGAATATTTGATATTTACGCATTTGATGCCCATTTACAGGAATATTTATGCATTTAATACCCTTTTTCAGTATTATTTCATATTTATGCGTTTGATCATTTTCAGTAATACTTAATCTTTACGCGTTTGATGCTCATTTTTAGGAATATTTCATGTTTATGAGTTTGATGCACATTTTCAGGAATTTTTTATATTTACGCTTTTGACCATTTTCAGCAATATTTCATATTTACGTGTTTGATGCCCATTTTCAGGAATATTTTTGTATGCTTTCATTCCTCATCTGTATACCTCCCTACACCCTCTGTATGATCTCCTTCCTTATCTGTTTACCTCCTTACACCCTCTGTATGTTCTCATTTCTCATCTGTATACCTCCCTACACCCTCTGTATGCTTTCAATCCTCATCTGTATACCTCCCTACACCCTCTGTATGCTTTCATTCTTCATCTGTATACCTCCCTACACCCTCTGTATGCTCTCATTTCTCATCTGTATACCTCCCTACACCCTCTGTATGCTCTCATTCCTCATTTGTATACCTCCCTACACCCTCTGTATGCTCTCATTCCTCATCTGTATACCTCCCTACACCCTCTGTATGATCTCATTCCTCATCTGTATACCTCCCTACTCCCTCTGTATGCTCTCATTACTGCCATCTTGTTGTAACCTGCAGTACTCTGTGCAATGGGTTAAAAAGAACCTGTTTAGACAGTCCTACAACTCACTTGTAAAGTGAAGGCTAGTTTTAGTTTTCTATGGGATTAGTAGAGAGGCCTGTTTACTATGACATTTATAGTAAATGCCTATCAAAATGCTTCCCTGCTGTCCTTGCTGAGTTCTTCCCTGCTGTCCCGTCTGTGTGCTTCGGCTCGACTGTCAAAGGGGAAAGAAGGTATACCTCTTTACGGAGGACAGACAGAAGGACCTGTTCGCCCAAAGCATGCTTAACGGGGGGGACAAGCGCAGGCGTTAGGGCATGCTCGGGTACCCAAGCTACTTCCTGGCCAGCTTGGGGAGAGTGGAGGCCAATCATATATTTTTTTAGGTGTTTGCTTGACCTTCTATATGGAGGTTGAAGGTTTGTTTTTTTTAGACGTGTGTTGGACTAGCTATAGGGTACGTTGGAGGCCAGTAATATTTTTTAAGTGTGTGTTCAACACTCTATATGAAGGTTGAAGGTTTGTTTTTCCTCACATGTGTGTGGAAGTGGCTATAGGGGAGAATGGAGGCCAGTTTTTTTTAGGTGTGTGTTGGACCCTCTATATGGAATTTGAAGGTTTGTACTTAGGCGTTTGTTGGACTGGCTGTAGGGGAGGATGGAGGCCAATATTTTTTTAATTTAGGTGTGTGTTGGACCCTCTATATAGAGGTTGAAGGTTTGCACTTTTATTAGGCGTGTGCTGGACTGGCTATAGGGGAGGTTAGAGGCCATTTTTTTAAGGTGTGTGTTTGACCCTCTATATTGAGGCTGAAGGTTTGTACTTTTATTAGGTGTGTCAGACTGGCTATAGTGGAGGTGTGGAAGGTTTGTACTTTTATTAGACGGGTGTTGGACTGGCTATAGGAGAGTTTGGACACCAGTATTTTTATTTTAGGTGTGTTTTGAACCCTCTATATAGAGGTTGAAGGTTTGCACTTTTATTAGGCGTGTGTTGGACTGGCTATAGGGGAGGTTAGAGGCCATTTTTTTAAGGTGTGTGTTGGACCCTCTATATCGAGGCTGAAGGTTTGTACTTTTATTAGGTGTGTGTGTCGGACTGGCTATAGTGGAGGTTGGACGCCAGTGTTTTTTTTATTTTAGATGTGTGTTGGACCCGCTATTTGGCGGTTGAAGGCTTGTACTTTTATTAGGCGTGTGTTGGACTGGCTATAGGGGAGGTCGGGGGCCAATATATTTCTATTTTCGGTGCGTGTTGGACCCTCTATATGTAGGTTGAAGGTTTGTACTTGGGCATGTGTTGGACTGGCTATAGGGGAGGTTGGAGGCCAGTACTTTGTTATTTTAGGTGTGTGTTGGATCCTCTATATAGAGATTTAAGGTTTGTACTTTTATTAGACGTGTGTTGGACTGGCTATCGGGGAGGTTGGAGGCCCGTAATTTTTTTCAGGTGTGTTTTGGACCTTCTATATGGAGGTTGAAGGTTTGTACTTAGGCGTGTGTTGGACTGGCTATCGTGGAGGTTGGAGGCCAGTATTTTTTTATTTTAGGTATGTTGGACCCTCTATATGGAGGTTGATGGTTTGTACTTTTATTAGGCGTGTGTTGGACTGGCTATAGGGGAGGTTGGAGGCCAGAAAGTTTTTTAAGTGTTTGACCTTTTATATGGAGGTTGAAGGTTTTTACTTTTAGTAGGTGTGTGTTCGATTGGCTATAGGGGAGCTGGAGGCCAGTAATATTTTTTTCTAGGAGTGTGTTGGACCATCCATAGAGTGTTTAGAGGCTGGCCCTTTCATTAGGCATGTGTTGGGCTGTTCACTGCATATCCCTCCATGCACTGCATATCCTTCTATCCCTCTTGTCAGGAATATTTCACATTTATGTGTTTGATGCCCATTTTCAGGATTATTTCACATTTACGCGTTTGATGCCCATTTTCAAAATTATTTTGTATTTACACATTTGATGCTAATTTTCGGGGATATTTCATGTTTACGCATTTGATGCTCATTTTCAGGAATATATCATGGTGCCCATTTTCAGAATTATTTCATGTTTATGCGTTTGATGCCCATTTTCAGGAATATTTCATGTTTATGCGTTTGATGCCCATTTTCAGGAATATTTCATGTTTACGCATTTGATGCTCATTTCCAGGAATATTTCATGTTTACCCGTTTGATGCCCAATTTCAGGAATATTTAATGTTTACGCGTTTGATGCCCATTTTTAGGAATATTTTATATTTACGCGTTTGATGCCCATTTTCAGGAGTATTTAATATTTTAATGTCTTAAGCCCATTTTCAGGAATATTTCATATTTACGTGTTTGATGCTCATTTTCAGGAACATTTGATATTTACAAGTTTGATGCCCATTTTCAGGAGTATTTGATATTTTCGCGTTTGATGCTCATTTTAAGGACTATTTCATATTTGTGCGTTTGATGCCCATTTTCAGGAATATTTGATATTCACACGTTTGATACCCATTGTCAGGAATATTTGATATTTACATGTTTGATGCCCATTTTCAGGATTATTTCATATTCACGCGTTTGATACCCATTTTCAGGATTATTTCATATTTATGCGTTTCATGCCTATTTTGAGGATTATTTCATATTTACGCATTGGGTGCCCATTTTCAAGAATATTTGATATTTACGCGTTTGATGCCCATTTTCAGGAATATTTAATTTTTACGCGTTTGATTTCCATTTTCAGGAATATTTGATATTTATGCGTTTGATGCCTATTTTCAGGAATATTTGATATTTATGGGTTTGATGCCCGTTTTCATGGTTATTTCATATTTACGCGTTTGCCCATTCTCAGGATTATTTCATATTTACGCGTTTTGATGCAAATTTTCAAGAATATTTCATGTTTATGCGTTTGATGTCCATTTTCAGGGCTCTTCCTCCCCCCACTCCGCATATCTCCCCCGCCGAGGGGGCGGCGGCTCCTTCTCTTGGGCTCCTCCGCCCCTGCTCTGCCTATATCCCCCGCTGAGGGGGGGCGGTGGCGCCTGTGCTTTGGCTTTTCCTCCCCCCACTCCACATATCTCCCCCGCGGAGGGGGGGTGGCGGCACCTGCGCTTGGGCTCTTCCTCCCCCACTCGGCATATCTCCCCCTCGGGGGGGGGGCGGCGGCTCCTTCTCTTGGGCTCCTCCGGCCCTGTTCTGCCTATATCCCCCGACGAGGGGGGGCGGCGGCGCCTGTGCTTGGGCTCTTCCTCCTCCATGCAGCACCTTCTCTTGGGCTCCTCCGCCCCCACTCCGCATGTCTCCCTGGTGGAGGGGGGGCGGCAGCGCCTTCTCTTGGGCTCCTCCGGCCCTGCTCCGCATATCTCCCCCGCCGAGGGGGGGGGGCGGCGGTGCCTTCTCTTGGGCTCCTCCGCCCCCACTCCGCAATATTTAATCTTTACGCGTTTGATGCTCATTTTTAGGAATGTTTCATGTTTATGCCCATTTTCAGGAATTAATAACATTTACACGTTTGATGCCCATTTTCAGGAATATTTCATGATTACGCATTTGATGACCATTTTTAGGAACATTTCATGTTTACGCGTTTGATGCCCATTTTCAAAACTATTTCATATTTACGCGGGTGATGCCAATTTTTCGGTAATATTTCATATTGACGCATTTGATGCCCATTTTCAGGAATATTTCATATTTACGCGTTTGATGCCCAATTTCAGAAATATTTTATATTTATGCGTTTGATGCCCATTTTGGGAAATATTTCATATTGACACGTTTGATGCCCATTTTCAGGAATATTTGATATTTACGCATTTGATGCCCATTTACAGGAATATTTATGCATTTAATACCCGTTTTCAGTATTATTTCATATTTATGCGTTTGATCATTTTCAGTAATACTTAATCTTTACGCGTTTGATGCTCATTTTTAGGAATATTTCATGTTTATGAGTTTGATGCACATTTTCAGGAATTTTTTATATCTACGCTTTTGACCATTTTCAGCAATATTTCATATTTACGTGTTTGATGCCCATTTTCAGGAATATTTTTGTATGCTTTCATTCCTCATCTGTATACCTCCCTACACCCTCTGTATGATCTCCTTCCTTATCTGTTTACCTCCTTACACCCTCTGTATGTTCTCATTGCTCATCTGTATACCTCCCTACACCCTCTGTATGCTTTCAATCCTCATCTGTATACCTCCCTACACCCTCTGTATGCTTTCATTCTTCATCTGTATACCTCCCTACACCCTCTGTATGCTCTCATTTCTCATCTGTATACCTCCCTACACCCTCTGTATGCTCTCATTCCTCATTTGTATACCTCCCTGCACCCTCTATGCTCTCATTCCTCATCTGTATACCTCCCTGCACCCTCTGTATGCTCTCATTCCTCATCTGTATACCTCCCCACACCCTCTGTATACTTTAATTCCTCATCTGTATACCTCCCTACACCCTCTGTATGCTTTCATTCCTCATCTGTATACCTCCCTACACCCTCTGTATGCTTTCATTTCTCATCTGTATACCTCCCTACACCCTCTGTATGATCTCATTCCTCATTTGTATACCTCCCTACACCCTCTGTATGCTCTCATTCCTCATCTGTATACCTCCCTACACCCTCTGTATGATCTCATTCCTCATCTGTATACCTCCCTACTCCCTCTGTATGCTCTCATTACTGCCATCTTGTTGTAACCTGCAGTACTCTGTGCAATGGGTTAAAAAGAACTGTTTAGACAGTCCTACAACTCACTTGTAAAGTGAAGGCTAGTTTTAGTTTTCTATGGGATTAGTAGAGAGGCCTGTTTACTATGACATTTATAGTAAATGCCTATCAAAATGCTTCCCTGCTGTCCTTGCTGAGTTCTTCCCTGCTGTCCCATCTGTGTGCTTCGGCTCGACTGTCAAAGGGGAAAGAAGGTATACCTCTTTACGGAGGACAGACAGAAGGACCTGTTCGCCCAAAGCACGCTTAACGGGGGGGGACAAGCGCAGGCGTTAGGGCATGCTCGGGTACCCAAGCTTCTTCCTGGCCTGCTTGGGGAGAGTGGAGGCCAATCATATATTTTTTTAGGTGTTTGCTTGACCTTCTATATGGAGGTTGAAGGTTTGTTTTTTTTAGACGTGTGTTGGACTGGCTATAGGCAGGGCCGGACTGGGAATAAAAACCAGCCCTGGAAATAATTTCATACCAGCCCCATAGGCATTATTATACCGGCCCAACAGCATAGCGTCATTATTTTCCTGTTCCTAAAAGGGAAAACTATGCATTTTAAAGCACATGTGAAGCGTGTATTATATGTAGATAAGATAGATATGAAATCACATAGGGTTTTATATATATATATATATATATATATATATATGTATATGTATATGGATAGATACATACATACTGTACATAAGAGCAAATTCCAGTTAAAAGTGGAGCAATTATCAAGAACAGTCCACTTATTGCGATGGTGATATATTACCAGAATAAAAAATAATCAAAGTCTGGCAGCGGTGGTGGTGATGAGGGAGGTGGGATCGGTGGCTGCGGTGGTGGTGGTGATGAGGGGGGTGGGATCGGTGGCTGCGGTGATGAGGGAGGTGGGATCGGTGGCTGCGGTGGTGGTGATGAGGGAGGTGGGATCGGTGGCAGCGGTGGTGGTGGTGATGAGAGGGGTGGGATCGGTGGCTGCGGTGGTGGTGGTGATGAGGGAGGTGGGATTGGTGGTGGTGGTGGTGATGAAGGGGGTGGGATCGGTGGCAGCGGTGATGATGGTGAGGGGGGGTGGGATCGGTGGCTGCGGTGGGGGTGGTGGTGAGGGGGGTGGGATCGGTGGCTGCGGTGGTGGTGGTGAGGGAGGTGGGATCAGTGGTGGTGGTGAGGGGGGTGGGATCGGTTGCTGTGATGGTGGTGATGAGGGAGGTGGAATCGGTGGCAGCGGTGGTGGTGATGATGAAGGGGGTGGGATCATTGGCAGCGGTGGTAGTGGTGAGGGGGGTGGGATCGTGGCTGCGGTGGTGGTGATGAAGGGGGTGGGATCAGTGGCAGCGGTGATGATGGTGAGGGGGGGTGGGATCGGTGGCTGCGGTGGTGGTGATGAAGGGGGTGGGATTGGTGGCAGTGGTGGTGGTGAGGGGGGTGGCTGGGAGGGGGGCAGTGGAGAGCAGTATAGGGGGACAGTATGGGGGGGCAGCATGATGGGAGGGGGACAATGGAGGACAGTATGGGGGGGAGGGGGACAGTATGGGGTGGGGGAGCAGAGTGACAGTCAGTTGGACACCTGGAACACTATACTTGCTGGGCAGTGTATTTCCTGATACTCTGCTGTGGCAGAGATTGTGTTGGTATCTACTTGAACGGCCTCGGGGCAGAGAGCATTCTCCTACCTGGCCACAGCGGCAGGAACAGCTTTGAAACAAGAAGAAGCGGGCTGCGGGAGTTGAAGCCGGAGTCGGGGGGCGGAGCTGGGAGGCGGTCCTAGGAACGGATGACTACTTGTCAACATCGTGAATACAGCTAGCGCCAGGCTGGATAGGAGGTCCGGTGGGGACTGATCCCGCCCCTGCAGCCACTAAAAGCCCTGCAGGAGCCAGGAGGAGAATGGAGGAGATCGGTTCTCCTATATGTCGCCCCTCCTGCCCGCCTATACACCCTCGTGCTAGCTGTATCCACAGTGTGGACAAGTGACAAGCAAGCAGTTATCCGTACTTAGGACCGCCCACAGCTCCGGCTAAGGCAAGTGATGTCCAAACTTGACAGAGGACCTGTGCAGGCTGCTTTAATTACGCCCCTGTGTCATACACGAGGAGGGGAGGAGGGAGAAGAGGACTTTGATGCTCCTCCCCTCTGTCTCAGCTCACGGCGCACCGTCCTGTTCTTCTGTGCACCCGGCCAACCCCCGCCGCCTGGGATTGGTCCTGGGCACCGCAGCAGCTGCCCACATTCCAAAGCGGCCCCAGGGCAGGCAGCCTACCGGGAAATTTCCCGGTATCCCGGTAGGCCAGTCCGGCCCTGGCTATAGGGGATGTTGGAGGCCAGTAATATTTTTTTAAGTGTGTGTTCAACACTCTATATGAAGGTTGAAGGTTTGTTTTTCCTCACATGTGTGTGGAAGTGGCTATAGGGGAGAATGGAGGCCAGTTTTTTTTAGGTGTGTGTTGGACCCTCTATATGGAATTTGAAGGTTTGTACTTAGGCGTTTGTTGGACTGGCTGTAGGGGAGGATGGAGGCCAATATTTTTTTAATTTAGGTGTGTGTTGGACCCTCTATATAGAGGTTGAAGGTTTGCACTTTTATTAGGCGTGTGCTGGACTGGCTATAGGGGAGGTTAGAGGCCATTTTTTTAAGGTGTGTGTTTGACCCTCTATATTGAGGCTGAAGGTTTGTACTTTTATTAGGTGTGTGTCAGACTGGCTATAGTGGAGGTGTGGAAGGTTTGTACTTTTATTAGACGTGTGTTGGACTGGCTATAGGAGAGTTTGGACACCAGTATTTTTATTTTAGGTGTGTTTTGAACCCTCTATATAGAGGTTGAAGGTTTGCACTTTTATTAGGCGTGTGTTGGACTGGCTATAGGGGATGTTAGAGGCCATTTTTTTAAGGTGTGTGTTGGACCCTCTATATCGAGGCTGAAGGTTTGTACTTTTATTAGGTGTGTGTGTCGGACTGGCTATAGTGGAGGTTGGACGCCAGTGTTTTTTTTATTTTAGATGTGTGTTGGACCCACTATTTGGCGGTTGAAGGCTTGTACTTTTATTAGGCGTGTGTTGGACTGGCTATAGGGGAGGTCGGGGGCCAATATATTTCTATTTTCGGTGCGTGTTGGACCCTCTATATGTAGGTTGAAGGTTTGTACTTGGGCATGTGTTGGACTGGCTATAGGGGAGGTTGGAGGCCAGTACTTTGTTATTTTAGGTGTGTGTTGGATCCTCTATATAGAGATTTAAGGTTTGTACTTTTATTAGACGTGTGTTGGACTGGCTATCAGGGAGGTTGGAGGCCCGTAATTTTTTTTCAGGTGTGTTTTGGACCTTCTATATGGAGGTTGAAGGTTTGTACTTAGGCGTGTGTTGGACTGGCTATCGTGGAGGTTGGAGGCCAGTATTTTTTTATTTTAGGTATGTTGGACCCTCTATATGGAGGTTGATGGTTTGTACTTTTATTAGGCGTGTGTTGGACTGGCTATAGGGGAGGTTGGAGGCCAGAAAGTTTTTTAAGTGTTTGACCTTTTATATGGAGGTTGAAGGTTTTTACTTTTAGTAGGTGTGTGTTCGATTGGCTATAGGGGAGCTGGAGGCCAGTAATATTTTTTTCTAGGAGTGTGTTGGACCATCCATAGAGTGTTTAGAGGCTGGCCCTTTCATTAGGCATGTGTTGGGCTGTTCACTGCATATCCCTCCATGCACTGCATATCCTTCTATCCCTCTTGTCAGGAATATTTCAAATTTATGCGTTTGATGCCCATTTTCAGGATTATTTCACATTTATGTGTTTGATGCCCATTTTCAGGATTATTTCACATTTACGTGTTTGATGCCCATTTTCAAAATTATTTTGTATTTACACATTTGATGCTAATTTTCGGGGATATTTCATGTTTACGCATTTGATGCTCATTTTCAGGAATATATCATGGTGCCCATTTTCAGAATTATTTCATGTTTATGCGTTTGATGCCCATTTTCAGGAATATTTCATGTTTATGCGTTTGATGCCCATTTTCAGGAATATTTCATGTTTACGCATTTAATGCTCATTTCCAGGAATATTTCATGTTTACCCGTTTGATGCCCAATTTCAGGAATATTTAATGTTTACGCGTTTGATGCCCATTTTTAGGAATATTTTATATTTACGCGTTTGATGCCCATTTTCAGGAGTATTTAATATTTTAATGTCTTAAGCCCATTTTCAGGAATATTTCATATTTACGTGTTTGATGCTCATTTTCAGGAACATTTGATATTTACAAGTTTGATGCCCATTTTCAGGAGTATTTGATATTTTCGCGTTTGATGCTCATTTTAAGGACTATTTCATATTTGTGCGTTTGATGCCCATTTTCAGGAATATTTGATATTCACACGTTTGATACCCATTGTCAGGAATATTTGATATTTACATGTTTGATGCCCATTTTCAGGATTATTTCATATTCACGCGTTTGATACCCATTTTCAGGATTATTTCATATTTATGCGTTTCATGCCTATTTTGAGGATTATTTCATATTTACACATTGGGTGCCCATTTTCAAGAATATTTGATATTTACGCGTTTGATGCCCATTTTCAGGAATATTTAATTTTTACGCGTTTGATTTCCATTTTCAGGAATATTTGATATTTATGCGTTTGATGCCTATTTTCAGGAATATTTGATATTTATGGGTTTGATGCCCGTTTTCATGGTTATTTCATATTTACGCGTTTGCCCATTCTCAGGATTATTTCATATTTACGCGTTTTTATGCAAATTTTCAAGAATATTTCATGTTTATGCATTTGATGTCCATTTTCAGGGCTCTTCCTCCCCCCACTCCGCATATCTCCCCCGTCGAGGGGGGCGGCGGCTCCTTCTCTTGGGCTCCTCCGCCCCTGCTCTGCCTATATCCCCCGCTGAGGGGGGGCGGCGGCGCCTGTGCTTTGGCTTTTCCTCCCCCCACTCCACATATCTCCCCCGCGGAGGGGGGGTGGCGGCACCTGCGCTTGGGCTCTTCCTCCCCCACTCGGCATATCTCCCCCACGGGGGGGGCGGCGGCTCCTTCTCTTGGGCTCCTCCGGCCCTGTTCTGCCTATATCCCCCGACGAGGGGGGGGCGGCGGCGCCTGTGCTTGGGCTCTTCCTTCCCCCCACTCTGCATATCTTCCCCATCGAGGGGGGGTGGCGGCGCCTGCGCTTGGGCTCTTCCTCCTCCATGCAGCACCTTCTCTTGGGCTCCTCCGCCCCCACTCCGCATGTCTCCCTGGTGGAGGGGGGGCGGCAGCGCCTTCTCTTGGGCTCCTCCGCCCCTGCTCCGCATATCTCCCCCGCCGAGGGGGGGGCGGCGGTGCCTTCTCTTGGGCTCCTCCGCCCCCACTCCGCAATATTTAATCTTTACGCGTTTGATGCTCATTTTAGGAATGTTTCATGTTTATGTCCATTTTCAGGAATAATTGACATTTACACGTTTGATGCCCATTTTCAGGAATATTTCATGATTACGCATTTGATGACCATTTTTAGGAACATTTCATGTTTACGCGTTTGATGCCCATTTTCAAAACTATTTCATATTTACGCGGGTGATGCCAATTTTTCGGTAATATTTCATATTGACGCATTTGATGCCCATTTTCAGGAATATTTCATATTTACGCGTTTGATGCCCAATTTCAGAAATATTTTATATTTATGCGTTTGATGCCCATTTTGGGAAATATTTCATATTGACACGTTTGATGCCCATTTTCAGGAATATTTGATATTTACGCATTTGATGCCCATTTACAGGAATATTTATGCATTTAATACCCTTTTTCAGTATTATTTCATATTTATGCGTTTGATCATTTTCAGTAATACTTAATCTTTACGCGTTTGATGCTCATTTTTAGGAATATTTCATGTTTATGAGTTTGATGCACATTTTCAGGAATTTTTCATATCTACGCTTTTGACCATTTTCAGCAATATTTCATATTTACGTGTTTGATGCCCATTTTCAGGAATATTTTTGTATGCTTTCATTCCTCATCTGTATACCTCCCTACACCCTCTGTATGATCTCCTTCCTTATCTGTTTACCTCCTTACACCCTCTGTATGTTCTCATTTCTCATCTGTATACCTCCCTACACCCTCTGTATGCTTTCAATCCTCATCTGTATACCTCCCTACACCCTCTGTATGCTTTCATTCTTCATCTGTATACCTCCCTACACCCTCTATGCTCTCATTTCTCATCTGTATACCTCCCTACACCCTCTGTATGCTCTCATTCCTCATTTGTATACCTCCCTACACCCTCTGTATGCTCTCATTCCTCATCTGTATACCTCCCTACACCCTCTGTATGATCTCATTCCTCATCTGTATTCCTCCCTACTCCCTCTGTATGCTCTCATTACTGCCATCTTGTTGTAACCTGCAGTACTCTGTGCAATGGGTTAAAAAGAACCTGTTTAGACAGTCCTACAACTCACTTGTAAAGTGAAGGCTAGTTTTAGTTTTCTATGGGATTAGTAGAGAGGCCTGTTTACTATGACATTTATAGTAAATGCCTATCAAAATGCTTCCCTGCTGTCCTTGCTGAGTTCTTCCCTGCTGTCCCGTCTGTGTGCTTCGGCTCGACTGTCAAAGGGGAAAGAAGGTATACCTCTTTACGGAGGACAGACAGAAGGACCTGTTCGCCCAAAGCACGCTTAACGGGGGGGACAAGCGCAGGCGTTAGGGCATGCTCGGGTACCCAAGCTTCTTCCTGGCCAGCTTGGGGAGAGTGGAGGCCAATCATATATTTTTTTAGGTGTTTGCTTGACCTTCTATATGGAGGTTGAAGGTTTGTTTTTTTTAGACGTGTGTTGGACTGGCTATAGGGGACGTTGGAGGCCAGTAATATTTTTTAAGTGTGTGTTCAACACTCTATATGAAGGTTGAAGGTTTGTTTTTCCTCACATGTGTGTGGAAGTGGCTATAGGGGAGAATGGAGACCAGTTTTTTTTAGGTGTGTGTTGGACCCTCTATATGGAATTTGAAGGTTTGTACTTAGGCGTTTGTTGGACTGGCTGTAGGGGAGGATGGAGTGTGTTGGACCCTCTATATAGAGGTTGAAGGTTTGCACTTTTATTAGGCGTGTGCTGGACTGGCTATAGGGGAGGTTAGAGGCCATTTTTTTAAGGTGTGTGTTTGACCCTCTATATTGAGGCTGAAGGTTTGTACTTTTATTAGGTGTGTGTCAGACTGGCTATAGTGGAGGTGTGGAAGGTTTGTACTTTTATTAGACGTGTGTTGGACTGGCTATAGGAGAGTTTGGACACCAGTATTTTTATTTTAGGTGTGTTTTGAACCCTCTATATAGAGGTTGAAGGTTTGCACTTTTATTAGGCGTGTGTTGGACTGGCTATAGGGGAGGTTAGAGGCCATTTTTTTAAGGTGTGTGTTGGACCCTCTATATCGAGGCTGAAGGTTTGTACTTTTATTAGGTGTGTGTGTCGGACTGGCTATAGTGGAGGTTGGACGCCAGTGTTTTTTTTATTTTAGATGTGTGTTGGACCCACTATTTGGCGGTTGAAGGCTTGTACTTTTATTAGGCGTGTGTTGGACTGGCTATAGGGGAGGTCGGGGGCCAATATATTTATATTTTCGGTGCGTGTTGGACCCTCTATATGTAGGTTGAAGGTTTGTACTTGGGCATGTGTTGGACTGGCTATAGGGGAGGTTGGAGGCCAGTACTTTGTTATTTTAGGTGTGTGTTGGATCCTCTATATAGAGATTTAAGGTTTGTACTTTTATTAGACGTGTGTTGGACTGGCTATCAGGGAGGTTGGAGGCCCGTAATTTTTTTTTCAGGTGTGTTTTGGACCTTCTATATGGAGGTTGAAGGTTTGTACTTGGGCATGTGTTGGACTGGCTATAGGGGAGGTTGGAGGCCAGTACTTTGTTATTTTAGGTGTGTGTTGGATCCTCTATATAGAGATTTAAGGTTTGTACTTTTATTAGACGTGTGTTGGACTGGCTATCAGGGAGGTTGGAGGCCCGTAATTTTTTTTCAGGTGTGTTTTGGACCTTCTATATGGAGGTTGAAGGTTTGTACTTAGGCGTGTGTTGGACTGGCTATCGTGGAGGTTGGAGGCCAGTATTTTTTTATTTTAGGTATGTTGGACCCTCTATATGGAGGTTGATGGTTTGTACTTTTATTAGGCGTGTGTTGGACTGGCTATAGGGGAGGTTGGAGGCCAGAAAGTTTTTTAAGTGTTTGACCTTTTATATGGAGGTTGAAGGTTTTTACTTTTAGTAGGTGTGTGTTCGATTGGCTATAGGGGAGCTGGAGGCCAGTAATATTTTTTTCTAGGAGTGTGTTGGACCATCCATAGAGTGTTTAGAGGCTGGCCCTTTCATTAGGCATGTGTTGGGCTGTTCACTGCATATCCCTCCATGCACTGCATATCCTTCTATCCCTCTTGTCAGGAATATTTCAAATTTATGCGTTTGATGCCCCTTTTTCAGGATTATTTCACATTTATGTGTTTGATGCCCATTTTCAGGATTATTTCACATTTACGTGTTTGATGCCCATTTTCAAAATTATTTTGTATTTACACATTTGATGCTAATTTTCGGGGATATTTCATGTTTACGCATTTGATGCTCATTTTCAGGAATATATCATGGTGCCCATTTTCAGAATTATTTCATGTTTATGCGTTTGATGCCCATTTTCAGGAATATTTCATGTTTATGCGTTTGATGCCCATTTTCAGGAATATTTCATGTTTACGCATTTGATGCTCATTTCCAGGAATATTTCATGTTTACCCGTTTGATGCCCAATTTCAGGAATATTTAATGTTTACGCGTTTGATGCCCATTTTTAGGAATATTTTATATTTACGCGTTTGATGCCCATTTTCAGGAGTATTTAATATTTTAATGTCTTAAGCCCATTTTCAGGAATATTTAATATTTACGTGTTTGATGCTCATTTTCAGGAACATTTGATATTTACACGTTTGATGCCCATTTTCAGGAATATTTCATGATTACGCATTTGATGACCATTTTCAAAACTATTTCATATTTACGCGGGTGATGCCAATTTTTCGGTAATATTTCATATTGACGCATTTGATGCCCATTTTCAGGAATATTTCATATTTACGCGTTTGATGCCCAATTTCAGAAATATTTTATATTTATGCGTTTGATGCCCATTTTGGGAAATATTTCATATTGACACGTTTGATGCCCATTTTCAGGAATATTTGATATTTACGCATTTGATGCCCATTTACAGGAATATTTATGCATTTAATACCCTTTTTCAGTATTATTTCATATTTATGCGTTTGATCATTTTCAGTAATACTTAATCTTTACGCGTTTGATGCTCATTTTTAGGAATATTTCATGTTTATGAGTTTGATGCACATTTTCAGGAATTTTTCATATCTACGCTTTTGACCATTTTCAGCAATATTTCATATTTACGTGTTTGATGCCCATTTTCAGGAATATTTTTGTATGCTTTCATTCCTCATCTGTATACCTCCCTACACCCTCTGTATGATCTCCTTCCTTATCTGTTTACCTCCTTACACCCTCTGTATGTTCTCATTTCTCATCTGTATACCTCCCTACACCCTCTGTATGCTTTCAATCCTCATCTGTATACCTCCCTACACCCTCTGTATGCTTTCATTCTTCATCTGTATACCTCCCTACACCCTCTGTATGCTCTCATTTCTCATTTGTATACCTCCCTACACCCTCTGTATGCTCTCATTCCTCATTTGTATACCTCCCTACACCCTCTGTATGCTCTCATTCCTCATCTGTATACCTCCCTACACCCTCTGTATGATCTCATTCCTCATCTTTATTTCTCCCTACTCCCTCTGTATGCTCTCATTACTGCCATCTTGTTGTAACCTGCAGTACTCTGTGCAATGGGTTAAAAAGAACCTGTTTAGACAGTCCTACAACTCACTTGTAAAGTGAAGGCTAGTTTTAGTTTTCTATGGGATTAGTAGAGAGGCCTG
This sequence comes from Pelophylax lessonae, assembly GCF_965119305.1. Lineage (NCBI taxonomy): Eukaryota > Metazoa > Chordata > Amphibia > Anura > Ranidae > Pelophylax > Pelophylax lessonae. The sequence goes on from NW_028120102.1 coordinate 264,965, forward strand.
TTTACTATGACATTTATAGTAAATGCCTATCAAAATGCTTCCCTGCTGTCCTTGCTGAGTTCTTCCCTGCTGTCCCGTCTGTGTGCTTCGGCTCGACTGTCAAAGGGGAAAGAAGGTATACCTCTTTACGGAGGACAGACAGAAGGACCTGTTCGCCCAAAGCACGCTTAACGGGGGGGACAAGCGCAGGCGTTAGGGCATGCTCGGGTACCCAAGCTTCTTCCTGGCCAGCTTGGGGAGAGTGGAGGCCAATCATATATTTTTTTAGGTGTTTGCTTGACCTTCTATATGGAGGTTGAAGGTTTGTTTTTTTTAGACGTGTGTTGGACTGGCTATAGGGGACGTTGGAGGCCAGTAATATTTTTTAAGTGTGTGTTCAACACTCTATATGAAGGTTGAAGGTTTGTTTTTCCTCACATGTGTGTGGAAGTGGCTATAGGGGAGGATGGAGGCCAATATTTTTTTAATTTAGGTGTGTGTTGGACCCTCTATATAGAGGTTGAAGGTTTGCACTTTTATTAGGCGTGTGCTGGACTGGCTATAGGGGAGGTTAGAGGCCATTTTTTTAAGGTGTGTGTTTGACCCTCTATATTGAGGCTGAAGGTTTGTACTTTTATTAGGTGTGTGTCAGACTGGCTATAGTGGAGGTGTGGAAGGTTTGTACTTTTATTAGACGTGTGTTGGACTGGCTATAGGAGAGTTTGGACACCAGTATTTTTATTTTAGGTGTGTTTTGAACCCTCTATATAGAGGTTGAAGGTTTGCACTTTTATTAGGCGTGTGTTGGACTGGCTATAGGGGAGGTTAGAGGCCATTTTTTTAAGGTGTGTGTTGGACCCTCTATATCGAGGCTGAAGGTTTGTACTTTTATTAGGTGTGTGTGTCGGACTGGCTATAGTGGAGGTTGGACGCCAGTGTTTTTTTTTATTTTAGATGTGTGTTGGACCCACTATTTGGCGGTTGAAGGCTTGTACTTTTATTAGGCGTGTGTTGGACTGGCTATAGGGGAGGTCGGGGGCCAATATATTTCTATTTTCGGTGCGTGTTGGACCCTCTATATGTAGGTTGAAGGTTTGTACTTGGGCATGTGTTGGACTGGCTATAGGGGAGGTTGGAGGCCAGTACTTTGTTATTTTAGGTGTGTGTTGGATCCTCTATATAGAGATTTAAGGTTTGTACTTTTATTAGACGTGTGTTGGACTGGCTATCAGGGAGGTTGGAGGCCCGTAATTTTTTTCAGGTGTGTTTTGGACCTTCTATATGGAGGTTGAAGGTTTGTACTTAGGCGTGTGTTGGACTGGCTATCGTGGAGGTTGGAGGCCAGTATTTTTTTATTTTAGGTATGTTGGACCCTCTATGTGGAGGTTGATGGTTTGTACTTTTATTAGGCGTGTGTTGGACTGGCTATAGGGGAGGTTGGAGGCCAGAAAGTTTTTTAAGTGTTTGACCTTTTATATGGAGGTTGAAGGTTTTTACTTTTAGTAGGTGTGTGTTCGATTGGCTATAGGGGAGCTGGAGGCCAGTAATATTTTTTTCTAGGAGTGTGTTGGACCATCCATAGAGTGTTTAGAGGCTGGCCCTTTCATTAGGCATGTGTTGGGCTGTTCACTGCATATCCCTCCATGCACTGCATATCCTTCTATCCCTCTTGTCAGGAATATTTCAAATTTATGCGTTTGATGCCCATTTTCAGGATTATTTCACATTTATGTGTTTGATGCCCATTTTCAGGATTATTTCACATTTACGTGTTTGATGCCCATTTTCAAAATTATTTTGTATTTACACATTTGATGCTAATTTTCAGGGATATTTCATGTTTACGCATTTGATGCTCATTTTCAGGAATATATCATGGTGCCCATTTTCAGAATTATTTCATGTTTATGCGTTTGATGCCCATTTTCAGGAATATTTCATGTTTATGCGTTTGATGCCCATTTTCAGGAATATTTCATGTTTACGCATTTAATGCTCATTTCCAGGAATATTTCATGTTTACCCGTTTGATGCCCAATTTCAGGAATATTTAATGTTTACGCGTTTGATGCCCATTTTTAGGAATATTTTATATTTACGCGTTTGATGCCCATTTTCAGGAGTATTTAATATTTTAATGTCTTAAGCCCATTTTCAGGAATATTTCATATTTACGTGTTTGATGCTCATTTTCAGGAACATTTGATATTTACAAGTTTGATGCCCATTTTCAGGAGTATTTGATATTTTCGCGTTTGATGCTCATTTTAAGGACTATTTCATATTTGTGCGTTTGATGCCCATTTTCAGGAATATTTGATATTCACACGTTTGATACCCATTGTCAGGAATATTTGATATTTACATGTTTGATGCCCATTTTCAGGATTATTTCATATTCACGCGTTTGATACCCATTTTCAGGATTATTTCATATTTATGCGTTTCATGCCTATTTTGAGGATTATTTCATATTTACACATTGGGTGCCCATTTTCAAGAATATTTGATATTTACGCGTTTGATGCCCATTTTCAGGAATATTTAATTTTTACGCGTTTGATTTCCATTTTCAGGAATATTTGATATTTATGCGTTTGATGCCTATTTTCAGGAATATTTGATATTTATGGGTTTGATGCCCGTTTTCATGGTTATTTCATATTTACGCGTTTGCCCATTCTCAGGATTATTTCATATTTACGCGTTTTGATGCAAATTTTCAAGAATATTTCATGTTTATGCGTTTGATGTCCATTTTCAGGGCTCTTCCTCCCCCCACTCCGCATATCTCCCCCGCTGAGGGGGGCGGCGGCTCCTTCTCTTGGGCTCCTCCGCCCCTGCTCTGCCTATATCCCCCGCTGAGGGGGGGCGGTGGCGCCTGTGCTTTGGCTTTTCCTCCCCCCACTCCACATATCTCCCCCGCGGAGGGGGGGTGGCGGCACCTGCGCTTGGGCTCTTCCTCCCCCACTCGGCATATCTCCCCCACCGGGGGGGGCGGCGGCTCCTTCTCTTGGGCTCCTCCGGCCCTGTTCTGCCTATATCCCCCGACGAGGGGGGGGCGGCGGCGCCTGTGCTTGGGCTCTTCCTTCCCCCCACTCTGCATATCTTCCCCATCGAGGGGGGGTGGCGGCGCCTGCGCTTGGGCTCTTCCTCCTCCATGCAGCACCTTCTCTTGGGCTCCTCCGCCCCCACTCCGCATGTCTCCCTGGTGGAGGGGGGGCGGCAGCGCCTTCTCTTGGGCTCCTCCGCCCCTGCTCCGCATATCTCCCCCGCCGAGGGGGGGGGCAGCGGCGGTGCCTTCTCTTGGGCTCCTCCGCCCCCACTCCGCAATATTTAATCTTTACGCGTTTGATGCTCATTTTAGGAATGTTTCATGTTTATGCCCATTTTCAGGAATAATTGACATTTACACGTTTGATGCCCATTTTCAGGAATATTTCATGATTACGCATTTGATGACCATTTTTAGGAACATTTCATGTTTACGCGTTTGATGCCCATTTTCAAAACTATTTCATATTTACGCGGGTGATGCCAATTTTTCGGTAATATTTCATATTGACGCATTTGATGCCCATTTTCAGGAATATTTCATATTTACGCGTTTGATGCCCAATTTCAGAAATATTTTATATTTATGCGTTTGATGCCCATTTTGGGAAATATTTCATATTGACACGTTTGATGCCCATTTTCAGGAATATTTGATATTTACGCATTTGATGCCCATTTACAGGAATATTTATGCATTTAATACCCTTTTTCAGTATTATTTCATATTTATGCGTTTGATCATTTTCAGTAATACTTAATCTTTACGCGTTTGATGCTCATTTTTAGGAATATTTCATGTTTATGAGTTTGATGCACATTTTCAGGAATTTTTCATATCTACGCTTTTGACCATTTTCAGCAATATTTCATATTTACGTGTTTGATGCCCATTTTCAGGAATATTTTTGTATGCTTTCATTCCTCATCTGTATACCTCCCTACACCCTCTGTATGATCTCCTTCCTTATCTGTTTACCTCCTTACACCCTCTGTATGTTCTCATTTCTCATCTGTATACCTCCCTACACCCTCTGTATGCTTTCAATCCTCATCTGTATACCTCCCTACACCCTCTGTATGCTTTCATTCTTCATCTGTATACCTCCCTACACCCTCTATGCTCTCATTTCTCATCTGTATACCTCCCTACACCCTCTGTATGCTCTCATTCCTCATTTGTATACCTCCCTACACCCTCTGTATGCTCTCATTCCTCATCTGTATACCTCCCTACACCCTCTGTATGATCTCATTCCTCATCTGTATTCCTCCCTACTCCCTCTGTATGCTCTCATTACTGCCATCTTGTTGTAACCTGCAGTACTCTGTGCAATGGGTTAAAAAGAACCTGTTTAGACAGTCCTACAACTCACTTGTAAAGTGAAGGCTAGTTTTAGTTTTCTATGGGATTAGTAGAGAGGCCTGTTTACTATGACATTTATAGTAAATGCCTATCAAAATGCTTCCCTGCTGTCCTTGCTGAGTTCTTCCCTGCTGTCCCGTCTGTGTGCTTCGGCTCGACTGTCAAAGGGGAAAGAAGGTATACCTCTTTACGGAGGACAGACAGAAGGACCTGTTCGCCCAAAGCACGCTTAACGGGGGGGACAAGCGCAGGCGTTAGGGCATGCTCGGGTACCCAAGCTTCTTCCTGGCCAGCTTGGGGAGAGTGGAGGCCAATCATATATTTTTTTAGGTGTTTGCTTGACCTTCTATATGGAGGTTGAAGGTTTGTTTTTTTTAGACGTGTGTTGGACTGGCTATAGGGTACGTTGGAGGCCAGTAATATTTTTTAAGTGTGTGTTCAACACTCTATATGAAGGTTGAAGGTTTGTTTTTCCTCACATGTGTGTGGAAGTGGCTATAGGGGAGAATGGAGGCCAGTTTTTTTTAGGTGTGTGTTGGACCCTCTATATGGAATTTGAAGGTTTGTACTTAGGCGTTTGTTGGACTGGCTGTAGGGGAGGATGGAGGCCAATATTTTTTTAATTTAGGTGTGTGTTGGACCCTCTATATAGAGGTTGAAGGTTTGCACTTTTATTAGGCGTGTGCTGGACTGGCTATAGGGGAGGTTAGAGGCCATTTTTTTAAGGTGTGTGTTTGACCCTCTATATTGAGGCTGAAGGTTTGTACTTTTATTAGGTGTGTCAGACTGGCTATAGTGGAGGCGTGGAAGGTTTGTACTTTTATTAGACGTGTGTTGGACTGGCTATAGGAGAGTTTGGACACCAGTATTTTTATTTTAGGTGTGTTTTGAACCCTCTATATAGAGGTTGAAGGTTTGCACTTTTATTAGGCGTGTGTTGGACTGGCTATAGGGGAGGTTAGAGGCCATTTTTTTAAGGTGTGTGTTGGACCCTCTATATCGAGGCTGAAGGTTTGTACTTTTATTAGGTGTGTGTGTCGGACTGGCTATAGTGGAGGTTGGACGCCAGTGTTTTTTTTATTTTAGATGTGTGTTGGACCCACTATTTGGCGGTTGAAGGCTTGTACTTTTATTAGGCGTGTGTTGGACTGGCTATAGGGGAGGTCGGGGGCCAATATATTTCTATTTTCGGTGCGTGTTGGACCCTCTATATGTAGGTTGAAGGTTTGTACTTGGGCATGTGTTGGACTGGCTATAGGGGAGGTTGGAGGCCAGTACTTTGTTATTTTAGGTGTGTGTTGGATCCTCTATATAGAGATTTAAGGTTTGTACTTTTATTAGACGTGTGTTGGACTGGCTATCAGGGAGGTTGGAGGCCCGTAATTTTTTTTCAGGTGTGTTTTGGACCTTCTATATGGAGGTTGAAGGTTTGTACTTAGGCGTGTGTTGGACTGGCTATCGTGGAGGTTGGAGGCCAGTATTTTTTTATTTTAGGTATGTTGGACCCTCTATATGGAGGTTGATGGTTTGTACTTTTATTAGGCGTGTGTTGGACTGGCTATAGGGGAGGTTGGAGGCCAGAAAGCTTTTTAAGTGTTTGACCTTTTATATGGAGGTTGAAGGTTTTTACTTTTAGTAGGTGTGTGTTCGATTGGCTATAGGGGAGCTGGAGGCCAGTAATATTTTCTTCTAGGAGTGTGTTGGACCATCCATAGAGTGTTTAGAGGCTGGCCCTTTCATTAGGCATGTGTTGGGCTGTTCACTGCATATCCCTCCATGCACTGCATATCCTATCCCTCTTGTCAGGAATATTTCAAATTTATGCGTTTGATGCCCATTTTCAGGATTATTTCACATTTATGTGTTTGATGCCCATTTTCAGGATTATTTCACATTTACGTGTTTGATGCCCATTTTCAAAATTATTTTGTATTTACACATTTGATGCTAATTTTCGGGGATATTTCATGTTTACGCATTTGATGCTCATTTTCAGGAATATATCATGGTGCCCATTTTCAGAATTATTTCATGTTTATGCGTTTGATGCCCATTTTCAGGAATATTTCATGTTTATGCGTTTGATGCCCATTTTCAGGAATATTTCATGTTTACGCATTTAATGCTCATTTCCAGGAATATTTCATGTTTACCCGTTTGATGCCCAATTTCAGGAATATTTAATGTTTACGCGTTTGATGCCCATTTTTAGGAATATTTTATATTTACGCGTTTGATGCCCATTTTCAGGAGTATTTAATATTTTAATGTCTTAAGCCCATTTTCAGGAATATTTCATATTTACGTGTTTGATGCTCATTTTCAGGAACATTTGATATTTTCGCGTTTGATACCCATTGTCAGGAATATTTGATATTCACACGTTTGATAACCATTGTCAGGAATATTTGATATTTACATGTTTGATGCCCATTTTCAGGATTATTTCATATTCACGCGTTTGATACCCATTTTCAGGATTATTTCATATTTATGCGTTTCATGCCTATTTTGAGGATTATTTCATATTTACACATTGGGTGCCCATTTTCAAGAATATTTGATATTTACGCGTTTGATGCCCATTTTCAGGAATATTTAATTTTTACGCGTTTGATTTCCATTTTCAGGAATATTTGATATTTATGCGTTTGATGCCTATTTTCAGGAATATTTGATATTTATGGGTTTGATGCCCGTTTTCATGGTTATTTCATATTTACGCGTTTGCCCATTCTCAGGATTATTTCATATTTACGCGTTTTGATGCAAATTTTCAAGAATATTTCATGTTTATGCGTTTGATGTCCATTTTCAGGGCTCTTCCTCCCCCCCACTCCGCATATCACCCCCGCCGAGGGGGGCGGCGGCTCCTTCTCTTGGGCTCCTCCGCCCCTGCTCTGCCTATATCCCCCGCTGAGGGGGGGCGGCGGCGCCTGTGCTTTGGCTTTTCCTCCCCCCACTCCACATATCTCCCCCGCGGAGGGGGGGGGTGGCGGCACCTGCGCTTGGGCTCTTCCTCCCCCACTCGGCATATCTCCCCCACCGGGGGGGCGGCGGCTCCTTCTCTTGGGCTCCTCCGGCCCTGTTCTGCCTATATCCCCCGACGAGGGGGGGGCGGCGGCGCCTGTGCTTGGGCTCTTCCTTCCCCCCACTCTGCATATCTTCCCCATCGAGGGGGGGTGGCGGCGCCTGCGCTTGGGCTCTTCCTCCTCCATGCAGCACCTTCTCTTGGGCTCCTCCGCCCCCACTCCGCATGTCTCCCTGGTGGAGGGGGGGCGGCAGCACCTTCTCTTGGGCTCCTCTGCCCCTGCTCCGCATATCTCCCCCGCCGAGGGGGGGGCAGCGGTGCCTTCTCTTGGGCTCCTCCGCCCCCACTCCGCAATATTTAATCTTTACGCGTTTGATGCTCATTTTAGGAAGGTTTCATGTTTATGCCCATTTTCAGGAATAATTGACATTTACACGTTTGATGCCTATTTTCAGGAATATTTCATGATTACGCATTTGATGACCATTTTCAAAACTATTTCATATTTACGCGGGTGATGCCAATTTTTCGGTAATATTTCATATTGACGCATTTGATGCCCATTTTCAGGAATATTTCATATTTACGCGTTTGATGCCCAATTTCAGAAATATTTTATATTTATGCGTTTGATGCCCATTTTGGGAAATATTTCATATTGACACGTTTGATGCCCATTTTCAGGAATATTTGATATTTACGCATTTGATGCCCATTTACAGGAATATTTATGCATTTAATACCCTTTTTCAGTATTATTTCATATTTATGCGTTTGATCATTTTCAGTAATACTTAATCTTTACGCGTTTGATGCTCATTTTTAGGAATATTTCATGTTTATGAGTTTGATGCACATTTTCAGGAATTTTTCATATCTACGCTTTTGACCATTTTCAGCAATATTTCATATTTACGTGTTTGATGCCCATTTTCAGGAATATTTTTGTATGCTTTCATTCCTCATCTGTATACCTCCCTACACCCTCTGTATGATCTCCTTCCTTATCTGTTTACCTCCTTACACCCTCTGTATGTTCTCATTTCTCATCTGTATACCTCCCTACACCCTCTGTATGCTTTCAATCCTCATCTGTATACCTCCCTACACCCTCTGTATGCTCTCATTTCTCATTTGTATACCTCCCTACACCCTCTGTATGCTCTCATTCCTCATTTGTATACCTCCCTACACCCTCTGTATGCTCTCATTCCTCATCTGTATACCTTCCTACACCCTCTGTATGATCTCATTCCTCATCTTTATTTCTCCCTACTCCCTCTGTATGCTCTCATTACTGCCATCTTGTTGTAACCTGCAGTACTCTGTGCAATGGGTTAAAAAGAACCTGTTTAGACAGTCCTACAACTCACTTGTAAAGTGAAGGCTAGTTTTAGTTTTCTATGGGATTAGTAGAGAGGCCTGTTTACTATGACATTTATAGTAAATGCCTATCAAAATGCTTCCCTGCTGTCCTTGCTGAGTTCTTCCCTGCTGTCCCGTCTGTGTGCTTCGGCTCGACTGTCAAAGGGGAAAGAAGGTATACCTCTTTACGGAGGACAGACAGAAGGACCTGTTCGCCCAAAGCACGCTTAACGGGGGGGGACAAGCGCAGGCGTTAGGGCATGCTCGGGTACCCAAGCTTCTTCCTGGCCAGCTTGGGGAGAGTGGAGGCCAATCATATATTTTTTTAGGTGTTTGCTTGACCTTCTATATGGAGGTTGAAGGTTTGTTTTTTTTAGACGTGTGTTGGACTGGCTATAGGGGACGTTGGAGGCCAGTAATATTTTTTAAGTGTGTGTTCAACACTCTATATTAAGGTTGAAGGTTTGTTTTTCCTCACATGTGTGTGGAAGTGGCTATAGGGGAGAATGGAGGCCAGTTTTTTTTAGGTGTGTGTTGGACCCTCTATATGGAATTTGAAGGTTTGTACTTAGGCGTTTGTTGGACTGGCTGTAGGGGAGGATGGAGGCCAATATTTTTTTAATTTAGGTGTGTGTTGGACCCTCTATATAGAGGTTGAAGGTTTGCACTTTTATTAGGCGTGTGCTGGACTGGCTATAGGGGAGGTTAGAGGCCATTTTTTTAAGGTGTGTGTTTGACCCTCTATATTGAGGCTGAAGGTTTGTACTTTTATTAGGTGTGTGTCAGACTGGCTATAGTGGAGGTGTGGAAGGTTTGTACTTTTATTAGACGTGTGTTGGACTGGCTATAGGAGAGTTTGGACACCAGTATTTTTATTTTAGGTGTGTTTTGAACCCTCTATATAGAGGTTGAAGGTTTGCACTTTTATTAGGCGTGTGTTGGACTGGCTATAGGGGAGGTTAGAGGCCATTTTTTTAAGGTGTGTGTTGGACCCTCTATATCGAGGCTGAAGGTTTGTACTTTTATTAGGTGTGTGTGTCGGACTGGCTATAGTGGAGGTTGGACGCCAGTGTTTTTTTTTATTTTAGATGTGTGTTGGACCCACTATTTGGCGGTTGAAGGCTTGTACTTTTATTAGGCGTGTGTTGGACTGGCTATAGGGGAGGTCGGGGGCCAATATATTTCTATTTTCGGTGCGTGTTGGACCCTCTATATGTAGGTTGAACGTTTGTACTTGGGCATGTGTTGGACTGGCTATAGGGGAGGTTGGAGGCCAGTACTTTGTTATTTTAGGTGTGTGTTGGATCCTCTATATAGAGATTTAAGGTTTGTACTTTTATTAGACGTGTGTTGGACTGGCTATCAGGGAGGTTGGAGGCCCGTAATTTTTTTTCAGGTGTGTTTTGGACCTTCTATATGGAGGTTGAAGGTTTGTACTTAGGCGTGTGTTGGACTGGCTATCGTGGAGGTTGGAGGCCAGTATTTTTTTATTTTAGGTATGTTGGACCCTCTATATGGAGGTTGATGGTTTGTACTTTTATTAGGCGTGTGTTGGACTGGCTATAGGGGAGGTTGGAGGCCAGAAAGTTTTTTAAGTGTTTGACCTTTTATATGGAGGTTGAAGGTTTTTACTTTTAGTAGGTGTGTGTTCGATTGGCTATAGGGGAGCTGGAGGCCAGTAATATTTTTTTCTAGGAGTGTGTTGGACCATCCATAGAGTGTTTAGAGGCTGGCCCTTTCATTAGGCATGTGTTGGGCTGTTCACTGCATATCCCTCCATGCACTGCATATCCTTCTATCCCTCTTGTCAGGAATATTTCAAATTTATGCGTTTGATGCCCCTTTTTCAGGATTATTTCACATTTATGTGTTTGATGCCCATTTTCAGGATTATTTCACATTTACGTGTTTGATGCCCATTTTCAAAATTATTTTCTATTTACACATTTGATGCTAATTTTCGGGGATATTTCATGTTTACGCATTTGATGCTCATTTTCAGGAATATATCATGGTGCCCATTTTCAGAATTATTTCATGTTTATGCGTTTGATGCCCATTTTCAGGAATATTTCATGTTTATGCGTTTGATGCCCATTTTCAGGAATATTTCATGTTTACGCATTTGATGCTCATTTCCAGGAATATTTCATGTTTACCCGTTTGATGCCCAATTTCAGGAATATTTAATGTTTACGCGTTTGATGCCCATTTTTAGGAATATTTTATATTTACGCGTTTGATGCCCATTTTCAGGAGTATTTAATATTTTAATGTCTTAAGCCCATTTTCAGGAATATTTCATATTTACGTGTTTGATGCTCATTTTCAGGAACATTTGATATTTACAAGTTTGATGCCCATTTTCAGGAGTATTTGATATTTTCGCGTTTGATGCTCATTTTAAGGACTATTTCATATTTGTGCGTTTGATGCCCATTTTCAGGAATATTTGATATTCACACGTTTGATACCCATTGTCAGGAATATTTGATATTTACATGTTTGATGCTCATTTTCAGGATTATTTCATATTCACGCGTTTGATACCCATTTTCAGGATTATTTCATATTTATGCGTTTCATGCCTATTTTGAGGATTATTTCATATTTACACATTGGGTGCCCATTTTCAAGAATATTTGATATTTACGCGTTTGATGCCCATTTTCAGGAATATTTAATTTTTACGCGTTTGATTTCCATTTTCAGGAATATTTGATATTTATGCGTTTGATGCCTATTTTCAGGAATATTTGATATTTATGGGTTTGATGCCCGTTTTCATGGTTATTTCATATTTACGCGTTTGCCCATTCTCAGGATTATTTCATATTTACGCGTTTTGATGCAAATTTTCAAGAATATTTCATGTTTATGCGTTTGATGTCCATTTTCAGGGCTCTTCCTCCCCCCACTCCGCATATCACCCCCGCCGAGGGGGGCGGCGGCTCCTTCTCTTGGGCTCCTCCGCCCCTGCTCTGCCTATATCCCCCGCTGAGGGGGGGCGGCGGCACCTGTGCTTTGGCTTTTCCTCCCCCCACTCCACATATCTCCCCCGCGGAGGGGGGGTGGCGGCACCTGCGCTTGGGCTCTTCCTCCCCCACTCGGCATATCTCCCCCACCGGGGGGGGCGGCGGCTCCTTCTCTTGGGCTCCTCCGGCCCTGTTCTGCCTATATCCCCCGACGAGGGGGGGGCGGCGGCGCCTGTGCTTGGGCTCTTCCTTCCCCCCACTCTGCATATCTTCCCCATCGAGGGGGGGTGGCGGCGCCTGCGCTTGGGCTCTTCCTCCTCCATGCAGCACCTTCTCTTGGGCTCCTCCGCCCCCACTCCGCATGTCTCCCTGGTGGAGGGGGGGTGGCAGCGCCTTCTCTTGGGCTCCTCCGCCCCTGCTCCGCAATATTTAATCTTTACGCGTTTGATGCTCATTTTAGGAATGTTTCATGTTTATGTGTTTGATGCCCATTTTCAGGATTATTTCACATTTACGTGTTTGATGCCCATTTTCAAAATTATTTTGTATTTACACATTTGATGCTAATTTTCGGGGATATTTCATGTTTACGCATTTGATGCTCATTTTCAGGAATATATCATGGTGCCCATTTTCAGAATTATTTCATGTTTATGCGTTTGATGCCCATTTTCAGGAATATTTCCTGTTTATGCGTTTGATGCCCATTTTCAGGAATATTTCATGTTTACGCATTTAATGCTCATTTCCAGGAATATTTCATGTTTACCCGTTTGATGCCCATTTTCAGGAGTATTTGATATTTTCGTGTTAGATGCTCATTTTAAGGACTATTTCATATTTGTGCGTTTGATGCCCATTTTCAGGAATATTTGATATTCACACGTTTGATACCCATTGTCAGGAATATTTGATATTTACATGTTTGATGCCCATTTTCAGGATTATTTCATATTCACGCGTTTGATACCCATTTTCAGGATTATTTCATATTTATGCGTTTCATGCCTATTTTGAGGATTATTTCATATTTACACATTGGGTGCCCATTTTCAAGAATATTTGATATTTACGCGTTTGATGCCCATTTTCAGGAATATTTAATTTTTACGCGTTTGATTTCCATTTTCAGGAATATTTGATATTTACGCGTTTTGATGCAAATTTTCAAGAATATTTCATGTTTATGCGTTTGATGTCCATTTTCAGATCTCTTCCTCCCCCCACTCCGCATATCTCCCCCGCCGAGGGGGGCGGCGGCTCCTTCTCTTGGGCTCCTCCGCCCCTGCTCTGCCTATATCCCCCGCTGAGGGGGGGCGGCGGCGCCTGTGCTTTGGCTTTTCCTCCCCCCACTCCACATATCTCCCCCGCGGAGGGGGGGTGGCGGCACCTGCGCTTGGGCTCTTCCTCCCCCACTCGGCATATCTCCCCCACCGGGGGGGGCGGCGGCTCCTTCTCTTGGGCTCCTCCGGCCCTGTTCTGCCTATATCCCCCGACGAGGGGGGGGCGGCGGCGCCTGTGCTTGGGCTCTTCCTTCCCCCCACTCTGCATATCTTCCCCATCGAGGGGGGGTGGCGGCGCCTGCGCTTGGGCTCTTCCTCCTCCATGCAGCACCTTCTCTTGGGCTCCTCCGCCCCCACTCCGCATGTCTCCCTGGTGGAGGGGGGGCGGCAGCGCCTTCTCTTGGGCTCCTCCGCCCCTGCTCCGCATATCTCCCCCGCCGAGGGGGGGGCAGCGGCGGTGCCTTCTCTTGGGCTCCTCCGCCCCCACTCCGCAATATTTAATCTTTACGCGTTTGATGCTCATTTTAGGAATGTTTCATGTTTATGCCCATTTTCAGGAATAATTGACATTTACACGTTTGATGCCCATTTTCAGGAATATTTCATGATTACGCATTTGATGACCATTTTTAGGAACATTTCATGTTTACGCGTTTGATGCCCATTTTCAAAACTATTTCATATTTACGCGGGTGATGCCAATTTTTCGGTAATATTTCATATTGACGCATTTGATGCCCATTTTCAGGAATATTTCATATTTACGCGTTTGATGCCCAATTTCAGAAATATTTTATATTTATGCGTTTGATGCCCATTTTGGGAAATATTTCATATTGACACGTTTGATGCCCATTTTCAGGAATATTTGATATTTACGCATTTGATGCCCATTTACAGGAATATTTATGCATTTAATACCCTTTTTCAGTATTATTTCATATTTATGCGTTTGATCATTTTCAGTAATACTTAATCTTTACGCGTTTGATGCTCATTTTCAGCAATATTTCATATTTACGTGTTTGATGCCCATTTTCAGGAATATTTTTGTATGCTTTCATTCCTCATCTGTATACCTCCCTACACCCTCTGTATGATCTCCTTCCTTATCTGTTTACCTCCTTACACCCTCTGTATGTTCTCATTTCTCATCTGTATACCTCCCTACACCCTCTGTATGCTTTCAATCCTCATCTGTATACCTCCCTACACCCTCTGTATGCTTTCATTCTTCATCTGTATACCTCCCTACACCCTCTGTATGCTCTCATTTCTCATCTGTATACCTCCCTACACCCTCTGTATGCTCTCATTCCTCATTTGTATACCTCCCTACACCCTCTGTATGCTCTCATTCCTCATCTGTATACCTCCCTACACCCTCTGTATGATCTCATTCCTCATCTGTATTCCTCCCTACTCCCTCTGTATGCTCTCATTACTGCCATCTTGTTGTAACCTGCAGTACTCTGTGCAATGGGTTAAAAAGAACCTGTTTAGACAGTCCTACAACTCACTTGTAAAGTGAAGGCTAGTTTTAGTTTTCTATGGGATTAGTAGAGAGGCCTGTTTACTATGACATTTATAGTAAATGCCTATCAAAATGCTTCCCTGCTGTCCTTGCTGAGTTCTTCCCTGCTGTCCCGTCTGTGTGCTTCGGCTCGACTGTCAAAGGGGAAAGAAGGTATACCTCTTTACGGAGGACAGACAGAAGGACCTGTTCGCCCAAAGCACGCTTAACGGGGGGGACAAGCGCAGGCGTTAGGGCATGCTCGGGTACCCAAGCTTCTTCCTGGCCAGCTTGGGGAGAGTGGAGGCCAATCATATATTTTTTTAGGTGTTTGCTTGACCTTCTATATGGAGGTTGAAGGTTTGTTTTTTTTAGACGTGTGTTGGACTGGCTATAGGGGACGTTGGAGGCCAGTAATATTTTTTAAGTGTGTGTTCAACACTCTATATGAAGGTTGAAGGTTTGTTTTTCCTCACATGTGTGTGGAAGTGGCTATAGGGGAGAATGGAGGCCAGTTTTTTTTAGGTGTGTGTTGGACCCTCTATATGGAATTTGAAGGTTTGTACTTAGGCGTTTGTTGGACTGGCTGTAGGGGAGGATGGAGGCCAATATTTTTTTAATTTAGGTGTGTGTTGGACCCTCTATATAGAGGTTGAAGGTTTGCACTTTTATTAGGCGTGTGCTGGACTGGCTATAGGGGAGGTTAGAGGCCATTTTTTTAAGGTGTGTGTTTGACCCTCTATATTGAGGCTGAAGGTTTGTACTTTTATTAGGTGTGTGTCAGACTGGCTATAGTGGAGGTGTGGAAGGTTTGTACTTTTATTAGACGTGTGTTGGACTGGCTATAGGAGAGTTTGGACACCAGTATTTTTATTTTAGGTGTGTTTTGAACCCTCTATATAGAGGTTGAAGGTTTGCACTTTTATTAGGCGTGTGTTGGACTGGCTATAGGGGAGGTTAGAGGCCATTTTTTTAAGGTGTGTGTTGGACCCTCTATATCGAGGCTGAAGGTTTGTACTTTTATTAGGTGTGTGTGTCGGACTGGCTATAGTGGAGGTTGGACGCCAGTGTTTTTTTTATTTTAGATGTGTGTTGGACCCACTATTTGGCGGTTGAAGGCTTGTACTTTTATTAGGCGTGTGTTGGACTGGCTATAGGGGAGGTCGGGGGCCAATATATTTCTATTTTCGGTGCGTGTTGGACCCTCTATATGTAGGTTGAAGGTTTGTACTTGGGCATGTGTTGGACTGGCTATAGGGGAGGTTGGAGGCCAGTACTTTGTTATTTTAGGTGTGTGTTGGATCCTCTATATAGAGATTTAAGGTTTGTACTTTTATTAGACGTGTGTTGGACTGGCTATCAGGGAGGTTGGAGGCCCGTAATTTTTTTTCAGGTGTGTTTTGGACCTTCTATATGGAGGTTGAAGGTTTGTACTTAGGCGTGTGTTGGACTGGCTATCGTGGAGGTTGGAGGCCAGTATTTTTTTATTTTAGGTATGTTGGACCCTCTATATGGAGGTTGATGGTTTGTACTTTTATTAGGCGTGTGTTGGACTGGCTATAGGGGAGGTTGGAGGCCAGAAAGTTTTTTAAGTGTTTGACCTTTTATATGGAGGTTGAAGGTTTTTACTTTTAGTAGGTGTGTGTTCGATTGGCTATAGGGGAGCTGGAGGCCAGTAATATTTTTTTCTAGGAGTGTGTTGGACCATCCATAGAGTGTTTAGAGGCTGGCCCTTTCATTAGGCATGTGTTGGGCTGTTCACTGCATATCCCTCCATGCACTGCATATCCTTCTATCCCTCTTGTCAGGAATATTTCAAATTTATGCGTTTGATGCCCATTTTCAGGATTATTTCACATTTATGTGTTTGATGCCCATTTTGAGGATTATTTCACATTTACGTGTTTGATGCCCATTTTCAAAATTATTTTGTATTTACACATTTGATGCTAATTTTCGGGGATATTTCATGTTTACGCATTTGATGCTCATTTTCAGGAATATATCATGGTGCCCATTTTCAGAATTATTTCATGTTTATGCGTTTGATGCCCATTTTCAGGAATATTTCATGTTTATGCGTTTGATGCCCATTTTCAGGAATATTTCATGTTTACGCATTTGATGCTCATTTCCAGGAATATTTCATGTTTACCCGTTTGATGCCCAATTTCAGGAATATTTAATGTTTACGCGTTTGATGCCCATTTTTAGGAATATTTTATATTTACGCGTTTGATGCCCATTTTCAGGAGTATTTAATATTTTAATGTCTTAAGCCCATTTTCAGGAATATTTCATATTTACGTGTTTGATGCTCATTTTCAGGAACATTTGATATTTACAAGTTTGATGCCCATTTTCAGGAGTATTTGATATTTTCGCGTTTGATGCTCATTTTAAGGACTATTTCATATTTGTGCGTTTGATGCCCATTTTCAGGAATATTTGATATTCACACGTTTGATACCCATTGTCAGGAATATTTGATATTTACATGTTTGATGCCCATTTTCAGGATTATTTCATATTCACGCGTTTGATACCCATTTTCAGGATTATTTCATATTTATGCGTTTCATGCCTATTTTGAGGATTATTTCATATTTACACATTGGGTGCCCATTTTCAAGAATATTTGATATTTACGCGTTTGATGCCCATTTTCAGGAATATTTAATTTTTACGCGTTTGATTTCCATTTTCAGGAATATTTGATATTTATGCGTTTGATGCCTATTTTCAGGAATATTTGATATTTATGGGTTTGATGCCCGTTTTCATGGTTATTTCATATTTACGCGTTTGCCCATTCTCAGGATTATTTCATATTTACGCGTTTTGATGCAAATTTTCAAGAATATTTCATGTTTATGCGTTTGATGTCCATTTTCAGGGCTCTTCCTCCCCCCACTCCGCATATCACCCCCGCCGAGGGGGGCGGCGGCTCCTTCTCTTGGGCTCCTCCGCCCCTGCTCTGCCTATATCCCCCGCTGAGGGGGGGCGGCGGCGCCTGTGCTTTGGCTTTTCCTCCCCCCACTCCACATATCTCCCCCACGGAGGGGGGGGGTGGCGGCACCTGCGCTTGGGCTCTTCCTCCCCCACTCGGCATATCTCCCCCACCGGGGGGCGGCGGCTCCTTCTCTTGGGCTCCTCCGGCCCTGTTCTGCCTATATCCCCCGACGAGGGGGGGGCGGCGGCGCCTGTGCTTGGGCTCTTCCTTCCCCCCACTCTGCATATCTTCCCCATCGAGGGGGGGTGGCGGCGCCTGCGCTTGGGCTCTTCCTCCTCCATGCAGCACCTTCTCTTGGGCTCCTCCGCCCCCACTCCGCATGTCTCCCTGGTGGAGGGGGGGCGGCAGCACCTTCTCTTGGGCTCCTCCGCCCCTGCTCCGCATATCTCCCCCGCCGAGGGGGGGGGCGGCGGTGCCTTCTCTTGGGCTCCTCCGCCCCCACTCCGCAATATTTAATCTTTACGCGTTTGATGCTCATTTTAGGAATGTTTCATGTTTATGCCCATTTTCAGGAATAATTGACATTTACACGTTTGATGCCCATTTTCAGGAATATTTCATGATTACGCATTTGATGACCATTTTCAAAACTATTTCATATTTACGCGGGTGATGCCAATTTTTCGGTAATATTTCATATTGACGCATTTGATGCCCATTTTCAGGAATATTTCATATTTACGCGTTTGATGCCCAATTTCAGAAATATTTTATATTTATGCGTTTGATGCCCATTTTGGGAAATATTTCATATTGACACGTTTGATGCCCATTTTCAGGAATATTTGATATTTACGCATTTGATGCCCATTTACAGGAATATTTATGCATTTAATACCCTTTTTCAGTATTATTTCATATTTATGCGTTTGATCATTTTCAGTAATACTTAATCTTTATGCGTTTGATGCTCATTTTTAGGAATATTTCATGTTTATGAGTTTGATGCACATTTTCAGGAATTTTTCATATCTACGCTTTTGACCATTTTCAGCAATATTTCATATTTACGTGTTTGATGCCCATTTTCAGGAATATTTTTGTATGCTTTCATTCCTCATCTGTATACCTCCCTACACCCTCTGTATGATCTCCTTCCTTATCTGTTTACCTCCTTACACCCTCTGTATGTTCTCATTTCTCATCTGTATACCTCCCTACACCCTCTGTATGCTTTCAATCCTCATCTGTATACCTCCCTACACCCTCTGTATGCTTTCATTCTTCATCTGTATACCTCCCTACACCCTCTGTATGCTCTCATTTCTCATTTGTATACCTCCCTACACCCTCTGTATGCTCTCATTCCTCATTTGTATACCTCCCTACACCCTCTGTATGCTCTCATTCCTCATCTGTATACCTCCCTACACCCTCTGTATGATCTCATTCCTCATCTGTATACCTCCCTACACCCTCTGTATGCTTTTAATCCTCATCTGTATACCTCCCTACACCCTCTGTATGCTTTCATTCTTCATCTGTATACCTCCCTACACCCTCTATGCTCTCATTTCTCATCTGTATACCTCCCTACACCCTCTGTATGCTCTCATTCCTCATTTGTATACCTCCCTACACCCTCTGTATGCTCTCATTCCTCATCTGTATTCCTCCCTACTCCCTCTGTATGCTCTCATTACTGCCATCTTGTTGTAACCTGCAGTACTCTGTGCAATGGGTTAAAAAGAACCTGTTTAGACAGTCCTACAACTCACTTGTAAAGTGAAGGCTAGTTTTAGTTTTCTATGGGATTAGTAGAGAGGCCTGTTTACTATGACATTTATAGTAAATGCCTATCAAAATGCTTCCCTGCTGTCCTTGCTGAGTTCTTCCCTGCTGTCCCGTCTGTGTGCTTCGGCTCGACTGTCAAAGGGGAAAGAAGGTATACCTCTTTACGGAGGACAGACAGAAGGACCTGTTCGCCCAAAGCACGCTTAACGGGGGGGGACAAGCGCAGGCGTTAGGGCATGCTCGGGTACCCAAGCTTCTTCCTGGCCAGCTTGGGGAGAGTGGAGGCCAATCATATATTTTTTTAGGTGTTTGCTTGACCTTCTATATGGAGGTTGAAGGTTTGTTTTTTTTAGACGTGTGTTGGACTGGCTATAGGGGACGTTGGAGGCCAGTAATATTTTTTAAGTGTGTGTTCAACACTCTATATGAAGGTTGAAGGTTTGTTTTTCCTCACATGTGTGTGGAAGTGGCTATAGGGGAGAATGGAGGCCAGTTTTTTTTAGGTGTGTGTTGGACCCTCTATATGGAATTTGAAGGTTTGTACTTAGGCGTTTGTTGGACTGGCTGTAGGGGAGGATGGAGGCCAATATTTTTTTAATTTAGGTGTGTGTTGGACCCTCTATATAGAGGTTGAAGGTTTGCACTTTTATTAGGCGTGTGCTGGACTGGCTATAGGGGAGGTTAGAGGCCATTTTTTTAAGGTGTGTGTTTGACCCTCTATATTGAGGCTGAAGGTTTGTACTTTTATTAGGTGTGTGTCAGACTGGCTATAGTGGAGGTGTGGAAGGTTTGTACTTTTATTAGACGTGTGTTGGACTGGCTATAGGAGAGTTTGGACACCAGTATTTTTATTTTAGGTGTGTTTTGAACCCTCTATATAGAGGTTGAAGGTTTGCACTTTTATTAGGCGTGTGTTGGACTGGCTATAGGGGAGGTTAGAGGCCATTTTTTTAAGGTGTGTGTTGGACCCTCTATATCGAGGCTGAAGGTTTGTACTTTTATTAGGTGTGTGTGTCGGACTGGCTATAGTGGAGGTTGGACGCCAGTGTTTTTTTTATTTTAGATGTGTGTTGGACCCACTATTTGGCGGTTGAAGGCTTGTACTTTTATTAGGCGTGTGTTGGACTGGCTATAGGGGAGGTCGGGGGCCAATATATTTCTATTTTCGGTGCGTGTTGGACCCTCTATATGTAGGTTGAAGGTTTGTACTTGGGCATGTGTTGGACTGGCTATAGGGGAGGTTGGAGGCCAGTACTTTGTTATTTTAGGTGTGTGTTGGATCCTCTATATAGAGATTTAAGGTTTGTACTTTTATTAGACGTGTGTTGGACTGGCTATCAGGGAGGTTGGAGGCCCGTAATTTTTTTTCAGGTGTGTTTTGGACCTTCTATATGGAGGTTGAAGGTTTGTACTTAGGCGTGTGTTGGACTGGCTATCGTGGAGGTTGGAGGCCAGTATTTTTTTATTTTAGGTATGTTGGACCCTCTATATGGAGGTTGATGGTTTGTACTTTTTATTAGGCGTGTGTTGGACTGGCTATAGGGGAGGTTGGAGGCCAGAAAGTTTTTTAAGTGTTTGACCTTTTATATGGAGGTTGAAGGTTTTTACTTTTAGTAGGTGTGTGTTCGATTGGCTATAGGGGAGCTGGAGGCCAGTAATATTTTTTTCTAGGAGTGTGTTGGACCATCCATAGAGTGTTTAGAGGCTGGCCCTTTCATTAGGCATGTGTTGGGCTGTTCACTGCATATCCCTCCATGCACTGCATATCCTTCTATCCCTCTTGTCAGGAATATTTCAAATTTATGCGTTTGATGCCCATTTTCAGGATTATTTCACATTTATGTGTTTGATGCCCATTTTCAGGATTATTTCACATTTACGTGTTTGATGCCCATTTTCAAAATTATTTTGTATTTACACATTTGATGCTAATTTTCGGGGATATTTCATGTTTACGCATTTGATGCTCATTTTCAGGAATATATCATGGTGCCCATTTTCAGAATTATTTCATGTTTATGCGTTTGATGCCCATTTTCAGGAATATTTCATGTTTACGCATTTAATGCTCATTTCCAGGAATATTTCATGTTTACCCGTTTGATGCCCAATTTCAGGAATATTTAATGTTTACGCGTTTGATGCCCATTTTTAGGAATATTTTATATTTACGCGTTTGATGCCCATTTTCAGGAGTATTTAATATTTTAATGTCTTAAGCCCATTTTCAGGAATATTTAATATTTACGTGTTTGATGCTCATTTTCAGGAACATTTGATATTTACAAGTTTGATGCCCATTTTCAGGAGTATTTGATATTTTCGCGTTTGATGCTCATTTTAAGGACTATTTCATATTTGTGCGTTTGATGTTCATTTTCAGGAATATTTGATATTCACACGTTTGATACCCATTGTCAGGAATATTTGATATTTACATGTTTGATGCCCATTTTCAGGATTATTTCATATTCACGCGTTTGATACCCATTTTCAGGATTATTTCATATTTATGCGTTTCATGCCTATTTTGAGGATTATTTCATATTTACACATTGGGTGCCCATTTTCAAGAATATTTGATATTTACGCGTTTGATGCCCATTTTCAGGAATATTTAATTTTTACGCGTTTGATTTCCATTTTCAGGAATATTTGATATTTATGCGTTTGATGCCTATTTTCAGGAATATTTGATATTTATGTGTTTGATACCCGTTTTCATGGTTATTTCATATTTACGCGTTTGCCCATTCTCAGGATTATTTCATATTTACGCGTTTTGATGCAAATTTTCAAGAATATTTCATGTTTATGCGTTTGATGTCCATTTTCAGGGCTCTTCCTCCCCCCACTCCGCATATCTCCCCCGCCGAGGGGGGCGGCGACTCCTTCTCTTGGGCTCCTCCGCCCCTGCTCTGCCTATATCCCCCGCTGAGGGGGGGCGGCGGCGCCTGTGCTTTGGCTTTTCCTCCCCCCACTCCACATATCTCCCCCGCGGAGGGGGGGTGGCGGCACCTGCGCTTGGGCTCTTCCTCCCCCACTCGGCATATCTCCCCCACCGGGGGGGGGCGGCGGCTCCTTCTCTTGGGCTCCTCCGGCCCTGTTCTGCCTATATCCCCCGACGAGGGGGGGGCGGTGGCGCCTGTGCTTGGGCTCTTCCTTCCCCCCACTCTGCATATCTTCCCCATCGAGGGGGGGTGGCGGCGCCTGCGCTTGGGCTCTTCCTCCTCCATGCAGCACCTTCTCTTGGGCTCCTCCGCCCCCACTCCGCATGTCTCCCTGGTGGAGGGGGGGCGGCAGCGCCTTCTCTTGGGCTCCTCCGCCCCTGCTCCGCATATCTCCCCCGCCGAGGGGGGGGCAGCGGCGGTGCCTTCTCTTGGGCTCCTCCGCCCCCACTCCGCAATATTTAATCTTTACGCGTTTGATGCTCATTTTAGGAATGTTTCATGTTTATGCCCATTTTCAGGAATAATTGACATTTACACGTTTGATGCCCATTTTCAGGAATATTTCATGATTACGCATTTGATGACCATTTTTAGGAACATTTCATGTTTACGCGTTTGATGCCCATTTTCAAAACTATTTCATATTTACGCGGGTGATGCCAATTTTTCGGTAATATTTCATATTGACGCATTTGATGCCCATTTTCAGGAATATTTCATATTTACGCGTTTGATGCCCAATTTCAGAAATATTTTATATTTATGCGTTTGATGCCCATTTTGGGAAATATTTCATATTGACACGTTTGATGCCCATTTTCAGGAATATTTGATATTTACGCATTTGATGCCCATTTACAGGAATATTTATGCATTTAATACCCTTTTTCAGTATTATTTCATATTTATGCGTTTGATCATTTTCAGTAATACTTAATCTTTACGCGTTTGATGCTCATTTTTAGGAATATTTCATGTTTATGAGTTTGATGCACATTTTCAGGAATTTTTTATATCTACGCTTTTGACCATTTTCAGCAATATTTCATATTTACGTGTTTGATGCCCATTTTCAGGAATATTTTTGTATGCTTTCATTCCTCATCTGTATACCTCCCTACACCCTCTGTATGATCTCCTTCCTTATCTGTTTACCTCCTTACACCCTCTGTATGTTCTCATTTCTCATCTGTATACCTCCCTACACCCTCTGTATGCTTTCAATCCTCATCTGTATACCTCCCTACACCCTCTGTATGCTTTCATTCTTCATCTGTATACCTCCCTACACCCTCTGTATGCTCTCATTTCTCATCTGTATACCTCCCTACACCCTCTGTATGCTCTCATTCCTCATTTGTATACCTCCCTACACCCTCTGTATGCTCTCATTCCTCATCTGTATACCTCCCTACACCCTCTGTATGTTCTCATTCCTCATCTGTATTCCTCCCTACTCCCTCTGTATGCTCTCATTACTGCCATCTTGTTGTAACCTGCAGTACTCTGTGCAATGGGTTAAAACGAACCTGTTTAGACAGTCCTACAACTCACTTGTAAAGTGAAGGCTAGTTTTAGTTTTCTATGGGATTAGTAGAGAGGCCTGTTTACTATGACATTTATAGTAAATGCCTATCAAAATGCTTCCCTGCTGTCCTTGCTGAGTTCTTCCCTGCTGTCCCGTCTGTGTGCTTCGGCTCGACTGTCAAAGGGGAAAGAAGGTATACCTCTTTACGGAGGACAGACAGAAGGACCTGTTCGCCCAAAGCACGCTTAACGGGGGGGACAAGCGCAGGCGTTAGGGCATGCTCGGGTACCCAAGCTTCTTCCTGGCCAGCTTGGGGAGAGTGGAGGCCAATCATATATTTTTTTAGGTGTTTGCTTGACCTTCTATATGGAGGTTGAAAGTTTGTTTTTTTTAGACGTGTGTTGGACTGGCTATAGGGGATGTTGGAGGCCAGTAATATTTTTTAAGTGTGTGTTCAACACTCTATATGAAGGTTGAAGGTTTGTTTTTCCTCACATGTGTGTGGAAGTGGCTATAGGGGAGAATGGAGGCCAGTTTTTTTAGGTGTGTGTTGGACCCTCTATATGGAATTTGAAGGTTTGTACTTAGGCGTTTGTTGGACTGGCTGTAGGGGAGGATGGAGGCCAATATTTTTTTAATTTAGGTGTGTGTTGGACCCTCTATATAGAGGTTGAAGGTTTGCACTTTTATTAGGCGTGTGCTGGACTGGCTATAGGGGAGGTTAGAGGCCATTTTTTTAAGGTGTGTGTTTGACCCTCTATATTGAGGCTGAAGGTTTGTACTTTTATTAGGTGTGTGTCAGACTGGCTATAGTGGAGGTGTGGAAGGTTTGTACTTTTATTAGACGTGTGTTGGACTGGCTATAGGAGAGTTTGGACACCAGTATTTTTATTTTAGGTGTGTTTTGAACCCTCTATATAGAGGTTGAAGGTTTGCACTTTTATTAGGCGTGTGTTGGACTGGCTATAGGGGAGGTTAGAGGCCATTTTTTTAAGGTGTGTGTTGGACCCTCTATATCGAGGCTGAAGGTTTGTACTTTTATTAGGTGTGTGTGTCGGACTGGCTATAGTGGAGGTTGGACGCCAGTGTTTTTTTTATTTTAGATGTGTGTTGGACCCACTATTTGGCGGTTGAAGGCTTGTACTTTTATTAGGCGTGTGTTGGACTGGCTATAGGGGAGGTCGGGGGCCAATATATTTCTATTTTCGGTGCGTGTTGGACCCTCTATATGTAGGTTGAAGGTTTGTACTTGGGCATGTGTTGGACTGGCTATAGGGGAGGTTGGAGGCCAGTACTTTGTTATTTTAGGTGTGTGTTGGATCCTCTATATAGAGATTTAAGGTTTGTACTTTTATTAGATGTGTGTTGGACTGGCTATCAGGGAGGTTGGAGGCCCGTAATTTTTTTTCAGGTGTGTTTTGGACCTCCTATATGGAGGTTGAAGGTTTGTACTTGGGCATGTGTTGGACTGGCTATAGGGGAGGTTGGAGGCCAGTACTTTGTTATTTTAGGTGTGTGTTGGATCCTCTATATAGAGATTTAAGGTTTGTACTTTTATTAGACGTGTGTTGGACTGGCTATCAGGGAGGTTGGAGGCCCGTAATTTTTTTTCAGGTGTGTTTTGGACCTTCTATATGGAGGTTGAAGGTTTGTACTTAGGCGTGTGTTGGACTGGCTATCGTGGAGGTTGGAGGCCAGTATTTTTTTATTTTAGGTATGTTGGACCCTCTATATGGAGGTTGATGGTTTGTACTTTTATTAGGCGTGTGTTGGACTGGCTATAGGGGAGGTTGGAGGCCAGAAAGTTTTTTAAGTGTTTGACCTTTTATATGGAGGTTGAAGGTTTTTACTTTTAGTAGGTGTGTGTTCGATTGGCTATAGGGGAGCTGGAGGCCAGTAATATTTTTTTCTAGGAGTGTGTTGGACCATCCATAGAGTGTTTAGAGGCTGGCCCTTTCATTAGGCATGTGTTGGGCTGTTCACTGCATATCCCTCCATGCACTGCATATCCTTCTATCCCTCTTGTCAGGAATATTTCAAATTTATGCGTTTGATGCCCATTTTCAGGATTATTTCACATTTATGTGTTTGATGCCCATTTTGAGGATTATTTCACATTTACGTGTTTGATGCCCATTTTCAAAATTATTTTGTATTTACACATTTGATGCTAATTTTCGGGGATATTTCATGTTTACGCATTTGATGCTCATTTTCAGGAATATATCATGGTGCCCATTTTCAGAATTATTTCATGTTTATGCGTTTGATGCCCATTTTCAGGAATATTTCATGTTTATGCGTTTGATGCCCATTTTCAGGAATATTTCATGTTTACGCATTTAATGCTCATTTCCAGGAATATTTCATGTTTACCCGTTTGATGCCCAATTTCAGGAATATTTAATGTTTACGCGTTTGATGCCCATTTTTAGGAATATTTTATATTTACGCGTTTGATGCCCATTTTCAGGAGTATTTAATATTTTAATGTCTTAAGCCCATTTTCAGGAATATTTCATATTTACGTGTTTGATGCTCATTTTCAGGAACATTTGATATTTACAAGTTTGATGCCCATTTTCAGGAGTATTTGATATTTTCGCGTTTGATGCTCATTTTAAGGACTATTTCATATTTGTGCGTTTGATGCCCATTTTCAGGAATATTTGATATTCACACGTTTGATACCCATTGTCAGGAATATTTGATATTTACATGTTTGATGCCCATTTTCAGGATTATTTCATATTCACGCGTTTGATACCCATTTTCAGGATTATTTCATATTTATGCGTTTCATGCCTATTTTGAGGATTATTTCATATTTACACATTGGGTGCCCATTTTCAAGAATATTTGATATTTACGCGTTTGATGCCCATTTTCAGGAATATTTAATTTTTACGCGTTTGATTTCCATTTTCAGGAATATTTGATATTTATGCGTTTGATGCCTATTTTCAGGAATATTTGATATTTATGGGTTTGATGCCCGTTTTCATGGTTATTTCATATTTACGCGTTTGCCCATTCTCAGGATTATTTCATATTTACGCGTTTTGATGCAAATTTTCAAGAATATTTCATGTTTATGCATTTGATGTCCATTTTCAGGGCTCTTCCTCCCCCCACTCCGCATATCTCCCCCGCCGAGGGGGGCGGCGGCTCCTTCTCTTGGGCTCCTCCGCCCCTGCTCTGCCTATATCCCCCGCTGAGGGGGGGCGGCGGCGCCTGTGCTTTGGCTTTTCCTCCCCCCACTCCACATATCTCCCCCGCGGAGGGGGGGTGGCGGCACCTGCGCTTGAGCTCTTCCTCCCCCACTCGGCATATCTCCCCCACGGGGGGGGCGGCGGCTCCTTCTCTTGGGCTCCTCCGGCCCTGTTCTGCCTATATCCCCCGACGAGGGGGGGGCGGCGGCGCCTGTGCTTGGGCTCTTCCTTCCCCCCACTCTGCATATCTTCCCCATCGAGGGGGGGTGGCGGCGCCTGCGCTTGGGCTCTTCCTCCTCCATGCAGCACCTTCTCTTGGGCTCCTCCGCCCCCACTCCGCATGTCTCCCTGGTGGAGGGGGGGCGGCGGTGCCTTCTCTTGGGCTCCTCCGCCCCTGCTCCGCATATCTCCCCCGCCGAGGGGGGGGCGGCGGTGCCTTCTCTTGGGCTGCTCCGCCCCCACTCCGCAATATTTAATCTTTACGCGTTTGATGCTCATTTTAGGAATGTTTCATGTTTATGTCCATTTTCAGGAATAATTGACATTTACACGTTTGATGCCCATTTTCAGGAATATTTCATGATTACGCATTTGATGACCATTTTTAGGAACATTTCATGTTTACGCGTTTGATGCCCATTTTCAAAACTATTTCATATTTACGCGGGTGATGCCAATTTTTCGGTAATATTTCATATTGACGCATTTGATGCCCATTTTCAGGAATATTTCATATTTACGCGTTTGATGCCCAATTTCAGAAATATTTTATATTTATGCGTTTGATGCCCATTTTGGGAAATATTTCATATTGACACGTTTGATGCCCATTTTCAGGAATATTTGATATTTACGCATTTGATGCCCATTTACAGGAATATTTATGCATTTAATACCCTTTTTCAGTATTATTTCATATTTATGCGTTTGATCATTTTCAGTAATACTTAATCTTTACGCGTTTGATGCTCATTTTTAGGAATATTTCATGTTTATGAGTTTGATGCACATTTTCAGGAATTTTTCATATCTACGCTTTTGACCATTTTCAGCAATATTTCATATTTACGTGTTTGATGCCCATTTTCAGGAATATTTTTGTATGCTTTCATTCCTCATCTGTATACCTCCCTACACCCTCTGTATGATCTCCTTCCTTATCTGTTTACCTCCTTACACCCTCTGTATGTTCTCATTTCTCATCTGTATACCTCCCTACACCCTCTGTATGCTTTCAATCCTCATCTGTATACCTCCCTACACCCTCTGTATGCTTTCATTCTTCATCTGTATACCTCCCTACACCCTCTATGCTCTCATTTCTCATCTGTATACCTCCCTACACCCTCTGTATGCTCTCATTCCTCATTTGTATACCTCCCTACACCCTCTGTATGCTCTCATTCCTCATCTGTATACCTCCCTACACCCTCTGTATGATCTCATTCCTCATCTGTATTCCTCCCTACTCCCTCTGTATGCTCTCATTACTGCCATCTTGTTGTAACCTGCAGTACTCTGTGCAATGGGTTAAAAAGAACCTGTTTAGACAGTCCTACAACTCACTTGTAAAGTGAAGGCTAGTTTTAGTTTTCTATGGGATTAGTAGAGAGGCCTGTTTACTATGACATTTATAGTAAATGCCTATCAAAATGCTTCCCTGCTGTCCTTGCTGAGTTCTTCCCTGCTGTCCCGTCTGTGTGCTTCGGCTCGACTGTCAAAGGGGAAAGAAGGTATACCTCTTTACGGAGGACAGACAGAAGGACCTGTTCGCCCAAAGCACGCTTAACGGGGGGGACAAGCGCAGGCGTTAGGGCATGCTCGGGTACCCAAGCTTCTTCCTGGCCAGCTTGGGGAGAGTGGAGGCCAATCATATATTTTTTTAGGTGTTTGCTTGACCTTCTATATGGAGGTTGAAGGTTTGTTTTTTTTAGACGTGTGTTGGACTGGCTATAGGGGACGTTGGAGGCCAGTAATATTTTTTAAGTGTGTGTTCAACACTCTATATGAAGGTTGAAGGTTTGTTTTTCCTCACATGTGTGTGGAAGTGGCTATAGGGGAGAATTGAGGCCAGTTTTTTTTAGGTGTGTGTTGGACCCTCTATATGGAATTTGAAGGTTTGTACTTAGGCGTTTGTTGGACTGGCTGTAGGGGAGGATGGAGGCCAATATTTTTTTAATTTAGGTGTGTGTTGGACCCTCTATATAGAGGTTGAAGGTTTGCACTTTTATTAGGCGTGTGCTGGACTGGCTATAGGGGAGGTTAGAGGCCATTTTTTTAAGGTGTGTGTTTGACCCTCTATATTGAGGCTGAAGGTTTGTACTTTTATTAGGTGTGTGTCAGACTGGCTATAGTGGAGGTGTGGAAGGTTTGTACTTTTATTAGACGTGTGTTGGACTGGCTATAGGAGAGTTTGGACACCAGTATTTTTATTTTAGGTGTGTTTTGAACCCTCTATATAGAGGTTGAAGGTTTGCACTTTTATTAGGCGTGTGTTGGACTGGCTATAGGGGAGGTTAGAGGCCATTTTTTTAAGGTGTGTGTTGGACCCTCTATATCGAGGCTGAAGGTTTGTACTTTTATTAGGTGTGTGTGTCGGACTGGCTATAGTGGAGGTTGGACGCCAGTGTTTTTTTTATTTTAGATGTGTGTTGGACCCACTATTTGGCGGTTGAAGGCTTGTACTTTTATTAGGCGTGTGTTGGACTGGCTATAGGGGAGGTCGGGGGCCAATATATTTCTATTTTCGGTGCGTGTTGGACCCTCTATATGTAGGTTGAAGGTTTGTACTTGGGCATGTGTTGGACTGGCTATAGGGGAGGTTGGAGGCCAGTACTTTGTTATTTTAGGTGTGTGTTGGATCCTCTATATAGAGATTTAAGGTTTGTACTTTTATTAGACGTGTGTTGGACTGGCTATCAGGGAGGTTGGAGGCCCGTAATTTTTTTTCAGGTGTGTTTTGGACCTTCTATATGGAGGTTGAAGGTTTGTACTTGGGCATGTGTTGGACTGGCTATAGGGGAGGTTGGAGGCCAGTACTTTGTTATTTTAGGTGTGTGTTGGATCCTCTATATAGAGATTTAAGGTTTGTACTTTTATTAGACGTGTGTTGGACTGGCTATCAGGGAGGTTGGAGGCCCGTAATTTTTTTTCAGGTGTGTTTTGGACCTTCTATATGGAGGTTGAAGGTTTGTACTTAGGCGTGTGTTGGACTGGCTATCGTGGAGGTTGGAGGCCAGTATTTTTTTATTTTAGGTATGTTGGACCCTCTATATGGAGGTTGATGGTTTGTACTTTTATTAGGCGTGTGTTGGACTGGCTATAGGGGAGGTTGGAGGCCAGAAAGTTTTTTAAGTGTTTGACCTTTTATATGGAGGTTGAAGGTTTTTACTTTTAGTAGGTGTGTGTTCGATTGGCTATAGGGGAGCTGGAGGCCAGTAATATTTTTTTCTAGGAGTGTGTTGGACCATCCATAGAGTGTTTAGAGGCTGGCCCTTTCATTAGGCATGTGTTGGGCTGTTCACTGCATATCCCTCCATGCACTGCATATCCTTCTATCCCTCTTGTCAGGAATATTTCAAATTTATGCGTTTGATGCCCATTTTCAGGATTATTTCACATTTATGTGTTTGATGCCCATTTTGAGGATTATTTCACATTTACGTGTTTGATGCCCATTTTCAAAATTATTTTGTATTTACACATTTGATGCTAATTTTCGGGGATATTTCATGTTTACGCATTTGATGCTCATTTTCAGGAATATATCATGGTGCCCATTTTCAGAATTATTTCATGTTTATGCGTTTGATGCCCATTTTCAGGAATATTTCATGTTTATGCGTTTGATGCCCATTTTCAGGAATATTTCATGTTTACGCATTTGATGTTCATTTCCAGGAATATTTCATGTTTACCCGTTTGATGCCCAATTTCAGGAATATTTAATGTTTACGCGTTTGATGCCCATTTTTAGGAACATTTTATATTTACGCGTTTGATGCCCATTTTCAGGAGTATTTAATATTTTAATGTCTTAAGCCCATTTTCAGGAATATTTCATATTTACGTGTTTGATGCTCATTTTCAGGAACATTTGATATTTACAAGTTTGATGCCCATTTTCAGGAGTATTTGATATTTTCGCGTTTGATGCTCATTTTAAGGACTATTTCATATTTGTGCGTTTGATGCCCATTTTCAGGAATATTTGATATTCACACGTTTGATACCCATTGTCAGGAATATTTGATATTTACATGTTTGATGCCCATTTTCAGGATTATTTCATATTCACGCGTTTGATACCCATTTTCAGGATTATTTCATATTTATGCGTTTCATGCCTATTTTGAGGATTATTTCATATTTACACATTGGGTGCCCATTTTCAAGAATATTTGATATTTACGCGTTTGATGCCCATTTTCAGGAATATTTTATTTTTACGCGTTTGATTTCCATTTTCAGGAATATTTGATATTTATGCGTTTGATGCCTATTTTCAGGAATATTTGATATTTATGGGTTTGATGCCCGTTTTCATGGTTATTTCATATTTACGCGTTTGCCCATTCTCAGGATTATTTCATATTTACGCGTTTTGATGCAAATTTTCAAGAATATTTCATGTTTATGCGTTTGATGTCCATTTTCAGGGCTCTTCCTCCCCCCACTCCGCATATCACCCCCGCCGAGGGGGGCGGCGGCTCCTTCTCTTGGGCTCCTCCGCCCCTGCTCTGCCTATATCCCCCCCGCTGAGGGGGGGCGGCGGCGCCTGTGCTTTGGCTTTTCCTCCCCCCACTCCACATATCTCCCCCGCGGAGGGGGGGGTGGCGGCACCTGCGCTTGGGCTCTTCCTCCCCCACTCGGCATATCTCCCCCACCGGGGGGCGGCGGCTCCTTCTCTTGGGCTCCTCCGGCCCTGTTCTGCCTATATCCCCCGACGAGGGGGGGGCGGCGGCGCCTGTGCTTGGGCTCTTCCTTCCCCCCACTCTGCATATCTTCCCCATCGAGGGGGGGTGGAGGCGCCTGCGCTTGGGCTCTTCCTCCTCCATGCAGCACCTTCTCTTGGGCTCCTCCGCCCCCACTCCGCATGTCTCCCTGGTGGAGGGGGGGCGGCAGCACCTTCTCTTGGGCTCCTCCGCCCCTGCTCCGCATATCTCCCCCGCCGAGGGGGGGGCGGCGGTGCCTTCTCTTGGGCTCCTCCGCCCCCACTCCGCAATATTTAATCTTTACGCGTTTGATGCTCATTTTAGGAATGTTTCATGTTTATGCCCATTTTCAGGAATAATTGACATTTACACGTTTGATGCCCATTTTCAGGAATATTTCATGATTACGCATTTGATGACCATTTTCAAAACTATTTCATATTTACGCGGGTGATGCCAATTTTTCGGTAATATTTCATATTGACGCATTTGATGCCCATTTTCAGGAATATTTCATATTTACGCGTTTGATGCCCAATTTCAGAAATATTTTATATTTATGCGTTTGATGCCCATTTTGGGAAATATTTCATATTGACACGTTTGATGCCCATTTTCAGGAATATTTGATATTTACGCATTTGATGCCCATTTACAGGAATATTTATGCATTTAATACCCTTTTTCAGTATTATTTCATATTTATGCGTTTGATCATTTTCAGTAATACTTAATCTTTACGCGTTTGATGCTCATTTTTAGGAATATTTCATGTTTATGAGTTTGATGCACATTTTCAGGAATTTTTCATATCTACGCTTTTGACCATTTTCAGCAATATTTCATATTTACGTGTTTGATGCCCATTTTCAGGAATATTTTTGTATGCTTTCATTCCTCATCTGTATACCTCCCTACACCCTCTGTATGATCTCCTTCCTTATCTGTTTACCTCCTTACACCCTCTGTATGTTCTCATTTCTCATCTGTATACCTCCCTACACCCTCTGTATGCTTTCAATCCTCATCTGTATACCTCCCTACACCCTCTGTATGCTTTCATTCTTCATCTGTATACCTCCCTACACCCTCTGTATGCTCTCATTTCTCATTTGTATACCTCCCTACACCCTCTGTATGCTCTCATTCCTCATTTGTATACCTCCCTACACCCTCTGTATGCTCTCATTCCTCATCTGTATACCTCCCTACACCCTCTGTATGATCTCATTCCTCATCTGTATACCTCCCTACACCCTCTGTATGCTTTCAATCCTCATCTGTATACCTCCCTACACCCTCTATGCTTTCATTTCTCATCTGTATACCTCCCTACACCCTCTGTATGCTCTCATTCCTCATTTGTATACCTCCCTACACCCTCTGTATGCTCTCATTCCTCATCTGTATACCTCCCTACACCCTCTGTATGATCTCATTCCTCATCTGTATTCCTCCCTACTCCCTCTGTATGCTCTCATTACTGCCATCTTGTTGTAACCTGCAGTACTCTGTGCAATGGGTTAAAAAGAACCTGTTTAGACAGTCCTACAACTCACTTGTAAAGTGAAGGCTAGTTTTAGTTTTCTATGGGATTAGTAGAGAGGCCTGTTTACTATGACATTTATAGTAAATGCCTATCAAAATGCTTCCCTGCTGTCCTTGCTGAGTTCTTCCCTGCTGTCCCGTCTGTGTGCTTCGGCTCGACTGTCAAAGGGGAAAGAAGGTATACCTCTTTACGGAGGACAGACAGAAGGACCTGTTCGCCCAAAGCACGCTTAACGGGGGGGACAAGCGCAGGCGTTAGGGCATGCTCGGGTACCCAAGCTTCTTCCTGGCCAGCTTGGGGAGAGTGGAGGCCAATCATATATTTTTTTAGGTGTTTGCTTGACCTTCTATATGGAGGTTGAAGGTTTGTTTTTTTTAGACGTGTGTTGGACTGGCTATAGGGGACGTTGGAGGCCAGTAATATTTTTTAAGTGTGTGTTCAACACTCTATATGAAGGTTGAAGGTTTGTTTTTCCTCACATGTGTGTGGAAGTGGCTATAGGGGAGAATGGAGGCCAGTTTTTTTTAGGTGTGTGTTGGACCCTCTATATGGAATTTGAAGGTTTGTACTTAGGCGTTTGTTGGACTGGCTGTAGGGGAGGATGGAGGCCAATATTTTTTTAATTTAGGTGTGTGTTGGACCCTCTATATAGAGGTTGAAGGTTTGCACTTTTATTAGGCGTGTGCTGGACTGGCTATAGGGGAGGTTAGAGGCCATTTTTTTAAGGTGTGTGTTTGACCCTCTATATTGAGGCTGAAGGTTTGTACTTTTATTAGGTGTGTGTCAGACTGGCTATAGTGGAGGTGTGGAAGGTTTGTACTTTTATTAGACGTGTGTTGGACTGGCTATAGGAGAGTTTGGACACCAGTATTTTTATTTTAGGTGTGTTTTGAACCCTCTATATAGAGGTTGAAGGTTTGCACTTTTATTAGGCGTGTGTTGGACTGGCTATAGGGGAGGTTAGAGGCCATTTTTTTAAGGTGTGTGTTGGACCCTCTATATCGAGGCTGAAGGTTTGTACTTTTATTAGGTGTGTGTGTCGGACTGGCTATAGTGGAGGTTGGACGCCAGTGTTTTTTTATTTTAGATGTGTGTTGGACCCACTATTTGGCGGTTGAAGGCTTGTACTTTTATTAGGCGTGTGTTGGACTGGCTATAGGGGAGGTCGGGGGCCAATATATTTCTATTTTCGGTGCGTGTTGGACCCTCTATATGTAGGTTGAAGGTTTGTACTTGGGCATGTGTTGGACTGGCTATAGGGGAGGTTGGAGGCCAGTACTTTGTTATTTTAGGTGTGTGTTGGATCCTCTATATAGAGATTTAAGGTTTGTACTTTTATTAGACGTGTGTTGGACTGGCTATCAGGGAGGTTGGAGGCCCGTAATTTTTTTTCAGGTGTGTTTTGGACCTTCTATATGGAGGTTGAAGGTTTGTACTTAGGCGTGTGTTGGACTGGCTATCGTGGAGGTTGGAGGCCAGTATTTTTTTATTTTAGGTATGTTGGACCCTCTATATGGAGGTTGATGGTTTGTACTTTTATTAGGCGTGTGTTGGACTGGCTATAGGGGAGGTTGGAGGCCAGAAAGTTTTTTAAGTGTTTGACCTTTTATATGGAGGTTGAAGGTTTTTACTTTTAGTAGGTGTGTGTTCGATTGGCTATAGGGGAGCTGGAGGCCAGTAATATTTTTTTCTAGGAGTGTGTTGGACCATCCATAGAGTGTTTAGAGGCTGGCCCTTTCATTAGGCATGTGTTGGGCTGTTCACTGCATATCCCTCCATGCACTGCATATCCTTCTATCCCTCTTGTCAGGAATATTTCAAATTTATGCGTTTGATGCCCCTTTTTCAGGATTATTTCACATTTATGTGTTTGATGCCCATTTTCAGGATTATTTCACATTTACGTGTTTGATGCCCATTTTCAAAATTATTTTGTATTTACACATTTGATGCTAATTTTCGGGGATATTTCATGTTTACGCATTTGATGCTCATTTTCAGGAATATATCATGGTGCCCATTTTCAGAATTATTTCATGTTTATGCGTTTGATGCCCATTTTCAGGAATATTTCATGTTTATGCGTTTGATGCCCATTTTCAGGAATATTTCATGTTTACGCATTTGATGCTCATTTCCAGGAATATTTCATGTTTACCCGTTTGATGCCCAATTTCAGGAATATTTAATGTTTACGCGTTTGATGCCCATTTTTAGGAATATTTTATATTTACGCCTTTGATGCCCATTTTCAGGAGTATTTAATATTTTAATGTCTTAAGCCCATTTTCAGGAATATTTAATATTTACGTGTTTGATGCTCATTTTCAGGAACATTTGATATTTACAAGTTTGATGCCCATTTTCAGGAGTATTTGATATTTTCGCGTTTGATGCTCATTTTAAGGACTATTTCATATTTGTGCGTTTGATGCCCATTTTCAGGAATATTTGATATTCACACGTTTGATACCCATTGTCAGGAATATTTGATATTTACATGTTTGATGCCCATTTTCAGGATTATTTCATATTCACGCGTTTGATACCCATTTTCAGGATTATTTCATATTTATGCGTTTCATGCCTATTTTGAGGATTATTTCATATTTACACATTGGGTGCCCATTTTCAAGAATATTTGATATTTACGCGTTTGATGCCCATTTTCAGGAATATTTAATTTTTACGCGTTTGATTTCCATTTTCAGGAATATTTGATATTTATGCGTTTGATGCCTATTTTCAGGAATATTTGATATTTATGGGTTTGATGCCCGTTTTCATGGTTATTTCATATTTACGCGTTTGCCCATTCTCAGGATTATTTCATATTTACGCGTTTTGATGCAAATTTTCAAGAATATTTCATGTTTATGCGTTTGATGTCCATTTTCAGGGCTCTTCCTCCCCCCACTCCGCATATCACCCCCGCCGAGGGGGGCGGCGGCTCCTTCTCTTGGGCTCCTCCGCCCCTGCTCTGCCTATATCCCCCGCTGAGGGGGGGCGGCGGCGCCTGTGCTTTGGCTTTTCCTCCCCCCACTCCACATATCTCCCCCGCGGAGGGGGGGGGTGGCAGCACCTGCGCTTGGGCTCTTCCTCCCCCACTCGGCATATCTCCCCCACCGGGGGGGCGGCGGCTCCTTCTCTTGGGCTCCTCCGGCCCTGTTCTGCCTATATCCCCCGACGAGGGGGGGGTGGCGGCGCCTGTGCTTGGGCTCTTCCTTCCCCCCACTCTGCATATCTTCCCCATCGAGGGGGGGTGGCGGCGCCTGCGCTTGGGCTCTTCCTCCTCCATGCAGCACCTTCTCTTGGGCTCCTCCGCCCCCACTCCGCATGTCTCCCTGGTGGAGGGGGGGCGGCAGCACCTTCTCTTGGGCTCCTCCGCCCCTGCTCCGCATATCTCCCCCGCCGAGGGGGGGGCGGCGGTGCCTTCTCTTGGGCTCCTCCGCCCCCACTCCGCAATATTTAATCTTTACGCGTTTGATGCTCATTTTAGGAATGTTTCATGTTTATGCCCATTTTCAGGAATA
Organism: Pelophylax lessonae; assembly: GCF_965119305.1. Classification (NCBI taxonomy): domain Eukaryota; kingdom Metazoa; phylum Chordata; class Amphibia; order Anura; family Ranidae; genus Pelophylax; species Pelophylax lessonae. The sequence goes on from NW_028120102.1 coordinate 301,985, forward strand.
ATTGACATTTACACGTTTGATGCCCATTTTCAGGAATATTTCATGATTACGCATTTGATGACCATTTTCAAAACTATTTCATATTTACGCGGGTGATGCCAATTTTTCGGTAATATTTCATATTGACGCATTTGATGCCCATTTTCAGGAATATTTCATATTTACGCGTTTGATGCCCAATTTCAGAAATATTTTATATTTATGCGTTTGATGCCCATTTTGGGAAATATTTCATATTGACACGTTTAATGCCCATTTTCAGGAATATTTGATATTTACGCATTTGATGCCCATTTACAGGAATATTTATGCATTTAATACCCTTTTTCAGTATTATTTCATATTTATGCGTTTGATCATTTTCAGTAATACTTAATCTTTACGCGTTTGATGCTCATTTTTAGGAATATTTCATGTTTATGAGTTTGATGCACATTTTCAGGAATTTTTCATATCTACGCTTTTGACCATTTTCAGCAATATTTCATATTTACGTGTTTGATGCCCATTTTCAGGAATATTTTTGTATGCTTTCATTCCTCATCTGTATACCTCCCTACACCCTCTGTATGATCTCCTTCCTTATCTGTTTACCTCCTTACACCCTCTGTATGTTCTCATTTCTCATCTGTATACCTCCCTACACCCTCTGTATGCTTTCAATCCTCATCTGTATACCTCCCTACACCCTCTGTATGCTTTCATTCTTCATCTGTATACCTCCCTACACCCTCTGTATGCTCTCATTTCTCATTTGTATACCTCCCTACACCCTCTGTATGCTCTCATTCCTCATTTGTATACCTCCCTACACCCTCTGTATGCTCTCATTCCTCATCTGTATACCTCCCTACACCCTCTGTATGATCTCATTCCTCATCTTTATTTCTCCCTACTCCCTCTGTATGCTCTCATTACTGCCATCTTGTTGTAACCTGCAGTACTCTGTGCAATGGGTTAAAAAGAACCTGTTTAGACAGTCCTACAACTCACTTGTAAAGTGAAGGCTAGTTTTAGTTTTCTATGGGATTAGTAGAGAGGCCTGTTTACTATGACATTTATAGTAAATGCCTATCAAAATGCTTCCCTGCTGTCCTTGCTGAGTTCTTCCCTGCTGTCCCGTCTGTGTGCTTCGGCTCGACTGTCAAAGGGGAAAGAAGGTATACCTCTTTACGGAGGACAGACAGAAGGACCTGTTCGCCCAAAGCACGCTTAACGGGGGGGACAAGCGCAGGCGTTAGGGCATGCTCGGGTACCCAAGCTTCTTCCTGGCCAGCTTGGGGAGAGTGGAGGCCAATCATATATTTTTTTAGGTGTTTGCTTGACCTTCTATATGGAGGTTGAAGGTTTGTTTTTTTTAGACGTGTGTTGGACTGGCTATAGGGGACGTTGGAGGCCAGTAATATTTTTTAAGTGTGTGTTCAACACTCTATATGAAGGTTGAAGGTTTGTTTTTCCTCACATGTGTGTGGAAGTGGCTATAGGGGAGAATGGAGGCCAGTTTTTTTTAGGTGTGTGTTGGACCCTCTATATGGAATTTGAAGGTTTGTACTTAGGCGTTTGTTGGACTGGCTGTAGGGGAGGATGGAGGCCAATATTTTTTTAATTTAGGTGTGTGTTGGACCCTCTATATAGAGGTTGAAGGTTTGCACTTTTATTAGGCGTGTGCTGGACTGGCTATAGGGGAGGTTAGAGGCCATTTTTTTAAGGTGTGTGTTTGACCCTCTATATTGAGGCTGAAGGTTTGTACTTTTATTAGGTGTGTGTCAGACTGGCTATAGTGGAGGTGTGGAAGGTTTGTACTTTTATTAGACGTGTGTTGGACTGGCTATAGGAGAGTTTGGACACCAGTATTTTTATTTTAGGTGTGTTTTGAACCCTCTATATAGAGGTTGAAGGTTTGCACTTTTATTAGGCGTGTGTTGGACTGGCTATAGGGGAGGTTAGAGGCCATTTTTTTAAGGTGTGTGTTGGACCCTCTATATCGAGGCTGAAGGTTTGTACTTTTATTAGGTGTGTGTGTCGGACTGGCTATAGTGGAGGTTGGACGCCAGTGTTTTTTTTATTTTAGATGTGTGTTGGATCCACTATTTGGCGGTTGAAGGCTTGTACTTTTATTAGGCGTGTGTTGGACTGGCTATAGGGGAGGTCGGGGGCCAATATATTTCTATTTTCGGTGCGTGTTGGACCCTCTATATGTAGGTTGAAGGTTTGTACTTGGGCATGTGTTGGACTGGCTATAGGGGAGGTTGGAGGCCAGTACTTTGTTATTTTAGGTGTGTGTTGGATCCTCTATATAGAGATTTAAGGTTTGTACTTTTATTAGACGTGTGTTGGACTGGCTATCAGGGAGGTTGGAGGCCCGTAATTTTTTTTCAGGTGTGTTTTGGACCTTCTATATGGAGGTTGAAGGTTTGTACTTAGGCGTGTGTTGGACTGGCTATCGTGGAGGTTGGAGGCCAGTATTTTTTTATTTTAGGTATGTTGGACCCTCTATATGGAGGTTGATGGTTTGTACTTTTATTAGGCGTGTGTTGGACTGGCTATAGGGGAGGTTGGAGGCCAGAAAGTTTTTTAAGTGTTTGACCTTTTATATGGAGGTTGAAGGTTTTTACTTTTAGTAGGTGTGTGTTCGATTGGCTATAGGGGAGCTGGAGGCTAGTAATATTTTTTTCTAGGAGTGTGTTGGACCATCCATAGAGTGTTTAGAGGCTGGCCCTTTCATTAGGCATGTGTTGGGCTGTTCACTGCATATCCCTCCATGCACTGCATATCCTTCTATCCCTCTTGTCAGGAATATTTCAAATTTATGCGTTTGATGCCCATTTTCAGGATTATTTCACATTTATGTGTTTGATGCCCATTTTCAGGATTATTTCACATTTACGTGTTTGATGCCCATTTTCAAAATTATTTTGTATTTACACATTTGATGCTAATTTTCGGGGATATTTCATGTTTACGCATTTGATGCTCATTTTCAGGAATATATCATGGTGCCCATTTTCAGAATTATTTCATGTTTATGCGTTTGATGCCCATTTTCAGGAATATTTCATGTTTATGCGTTTGATGCCCATTTTCAGGAATATTTCATGTTTACGCATTTAATGCTCATTTCCAGGAATATTTCATGTTTACCCGTTTGATGCCCAATTTCAGGAATATTTAATGTTTACGCGTTTGATGCCCATTTTTAGGAATATTTTATATTTACGCGTTTGATGCCCATTTTCAGGAGTATTTAATATTTTAATGTCTTAAGCCCATTTTCAGGAATATTTCATATTTACGTGTTTGATGCTCATTTTCAGGAACATTTGATATTTACAAGTTTGATGCCCATTTTCAGGAGTATTTGATATTTTCGCGTTTGATGCTCATTTTAAGGACTATTTCATATTTGTGCGTTTGATGCCCATTTTCAGGAATATTTGATATTCACACGTTTGATACCCATTGTCAGGAATATTTGATATTTACATGTTTGATGCCCATTTTCAGGATTATTTCATATTCACGCGTTTGATACCCATTTTCAGGATTATTTCATATTTATGCGTTTCATGCCTATTTTGAGGATTATTTCATATTTACACATTGGGTGCCCATTTTCAAGAATATTTGATATTTACGCGTTTGATGCCCATTTTCAGGAATATTTAATTTTTACGCGTTTGATTTCCATTTTCAGGAATATTTGATATTTATGCGTTTGATGCCTATTTTCAGGAATATTTGATATTTATGGGTTTGATGCCCGTTTTCATGGTTATTTCATATTTACGCGTTTGCCCATTCTCAGGATTATTTCATATTTACGCGTTTTGATGCAAATTTTCAAGAATATTTCATGTTTATGCATTTGATGTCCATTTTCAGGGCTCTTCCTCCCCCCACTCCGCATATCTCCCCCGCCGAGGGGGGCGGCGGCTCCTTCTCTTGGGCTCCTCCGCCCCTGCTCTGCCTATATCCCCCGCTGAGGGGGGGCGGCGGCGCCTGTGCTTTGGCTTTTCCTCCCCCCACTCCACATATCTCCCCCGCGGAGGGGGGGTGGCGGCACCTGCGCTTGGGCTCTTCCTCCCCCACTCGGCATATCTCCCCCACGGGGGGTGCGGCGGCTCCTTCTCTTGGGCTCCTCCGGCCCTGTTCTGCCTATATCCCTCGACGAGGGGGGGGCGGCAGCGCCTGTGCTTGGGCTCTTCCTTCCCCCCACTCTGCATATCTTCCCCATCGAGGGGGGGTGGCGGCACCTGCACTTGGGCTCTTCCTCCTCCATGCAGCACCTTCTCTTGGGCTCCTCCGCCCCCACTCCGCATGTCTCCCTGGTGGAGGGGGGGTGGCGGTGCCTTCTCTTGGGCTCCTCCGCCCCTGCTCCGCATATCTCCCCCGCCGAGGGGGGGGGCGGCGGTGCCTTCTCTTGGGCTCCTCCGCCCCCACTCCGCAATATTTAATCTTTACGCGTTTGATGCTCATTTTAGGAATGTTTCATGTTTATGTCCATTTTCAGGAATAATTGACATTTACACGTTTGATGCCCATTTTCAGGAATATTTCATGATTACGCATTTGATGACCATTTTTAGGAACATTTCATGTTTACGCGTTTGATGCCCATTTTCAAAACTATTTCATATTTACGCGGGTGATGCCAATTTTTCGGTAATATTTCATATTGACGCATTTGATGCCCATTTTCAGGAATATTTCATATTTACGCGTTTGATGCCCAATTTCAGAAATATTTTATATTTATGCGTTTGATGCCCATTTTGGGAAATATTTCATATTGACACGTTTGATGCCCATTTTCAGGAATATTTGATATTTACGCATTTGATGCCCATTTACAGGAATATTTATGCATTTAATACCCTTTTTCAGTATTATTTCATATTTATGCGTTTGATCATTTTCAGTAATACTTAATCTTTACGCGTTTGATGCTCATTTTTAGGAATATTTCATGTTTATGAGTTTGATGCACATTTTCAGGAATTTTTCATATCTACGCTTTTGACCATTTTCAGCAATATTTCATATTTACGTGTTTGATGCCCATTTTCAGGAATATTTTTGTATGCTTTCATTCCTCATCTGTATACCTCCCTACACCCTCTGTATGATCTCCTTCCTTATCTGTTTACCTCCTTACACCCTCTGTATGTTCTCATTTCTCATCTGTATACCTCCCTACACCCTCTGTATGCTTTCAATCCTCATCTGTATACCTCCCTACACCCTCTGTATGCTTTCATTCTTCATCTGTATACCTCCCTACACCCTCTATGCTCTCATTTCTCATCTGTATACCTCCCTACACCCTCTGTATGCTCTCATTCCTCATTTGTATACCTCCCTACACCCTCTGTATGCTCTCATTCCTCATCTGTATACCTCCCTACACCCTCTGTATGATCTCATTCCTCATCTGTATTCCTCCCTACTCCCTCTGTATGCTCTCATTACTGCCATCTTGTTGTAACCTGCAGTACTCTGTGCAATGGGTTAAAAAGAACCTGTTTAGACAGTCCTACAACTCACTTGTAAAGTGAAGGCTAGTTTTAGTTTTCTATGGGATTAGTAGAGAGGCCTGTTTACTATGACATTTATAGTAAATGCCTATCAAAATGCTTCCCTGCTGTCCTTGCTGAGTTCTTCCCTGCTGTCCCGTCTGTGTGCTTCGGCTCGACTGTCAAAGGGGAAAGAAGGTATACCTCTTTACGGAGGACAGACAGAAGGACCTGTTCGCCCAAAGCACGCTTAACGGGGGGGACAAGCGCAGGCGTTAGGGCATGCTCGGGTACCCAAGCTTCTTCCTGGCCAGCTTGGGGAGAGTGGAGGCCAATCATATATTTTTTTAGGTGTTTGCTTGACCTTCTATATGGAGGTTGAAGGTTTGTTTTTTTTAGACGTGTGTTGGACTGGCTATAGGGGACGTTGGAGGCCAGTAATATTTTTTTAAGTGTGTGTTCAACACTCTATATGAAGGTTGAAGGTTTGTTTTTCCTCACATGTGTGTGGAAGTGGCTATAGGGGAGAATGGAGGCCAGTTTTTTTTAGGTGTGTGTTGGACCCTCTATATGGAATTTGAAGGTTTGTACTTAGGCGTTTGTTGGACTGGCTGTAGGGGAGGATGGAGGCCAATATTTTTTTAATTTAGGTGTGTGTTGGACCCTCTATATAGAGGTTGAAGGTTTGCACTTTTATTAGGCGTGTGCTGGACTGGCTATAGGGGAGGTTAGAGGCCATTTTTTTAAGGTGTGTGTTTGACCCTCTATATTGAGGCTGAAGGTTTGTACTTTTATTAGGTGTGTGTCAGACTGGCTATAGTGGAGGTGTGGAAGGTTTGTACTTTTATTAGACGTGTGTTGGACTGGCTATAGGAGAGTTTGGACACCAGTATTTTTATTTTAGGTGTGTTTTGAACCCTCTATATAGAGGTTGAAGGTTTGCACTTTTATTAGGCGTGTGTTGGACTGGCTATAGGGGAGGTTAGAGGCCATTTTTTAAAGGTGTGTGTTGGACCCTCTATATCGAGGCTGAAGGTTTGTACTTTTATTAGGTGTGTGTGTCGGACTGGCTATAGTGGAGGTTGGACGCCAGTGTTTTTTTTATTTTAGATGTGTGTTGGACCCACTATTTGGCGGTTGAAGGCTTGTACTTTTATTAGGCGTGTGTTGGACTGGCTATAGGGGAGGTCGGGGGCCAATATATTTCTATTTTCGGTGCGTGTTGGACCCTCTATATGTAGGTTGAAGGTTTGTACTTGGGCATGTGTTGGACTGGCTATAGGGGAGGTTGGAGGCCAGTACTTTGTTATTTTAGGTGTGTGTTGGATCCTCTATATAGAGATTTAAGGTTTGTACTTTTATTAGACGTGTGTTGGACTGGCTATCAGGGAGGTTGGAGGCCCGTAATTTTTTTTCAGGTGTGTTTTGGACCTTCTATATGGAGGTTGAAGGTTTGTACTTGGGCATGTGTTGGACTGGCTATAGGGGAGGTTGGAGGCCAGTACTTTGTTATTTTAGGTGTGTGTTGGATCCTCTATATAGAGATTTAAGGTTTGTACTTTTATTAGACGTGTGTTGGACTGGCTATAGGGGAGGTTGGAGGCCCGTAATTTTTTTTCAGGTGTGTTTTGGACCTTCTATATGGAGGTTGAAGGTTTGTACTTAGGCGTGTGTTGGACTGGCTATCGTGGAGGTTGGAGGCCAGTATTTTTTTATTTTAGGTATGTTGGACCCTCTATATGGAGGTTGATGGTTTGTACTTTTATTAGGCGTGTGTTGGACTGGCTATAGGGGAGGTTGGAGGCCAGAAAGTTTTTTAAGTGTTTGACCTTTTATATGGAGGTTGAAGGTTTTTACTTTTAGTAGGTGTGTGTTCGATTGGCTATAGGGGAGCTGGAGGCCAGTAATATTTTTTTCTAGGAGTGTGTTGGACCATCCATAGAGTGTTTAGAGGCTGGCCCTTTCATTAGGCATGTGTTGGGCTGTTCACTGCATATCCCTCCATGCACTGCATATCCTTCTATCCCTCTTGTCAGGAATATTTCAAATTTATGCGTTTGATGCCCCTTTTTCAGGATTATTTCACATTTATGTGTTTGATGCCCATTTTCAGGATTATTTCACATTTACGTGTTTGATGCCCATTTTCAAAATTATTTTGTATTTACACATTTGATGCTAATTTTCGGGGATATTTCATGTTTACGCATTTGATGCTCATTTTCAGGAATATATCATGGTGCCCATTTTCAGAATTATTTCATGTTTATGCGTTTGATGCCCATTTTCAGGAATATTTCATGTTTATGCGTTTGATGCCCATTTTCAGGAATATTTCATGTTTACGCATTTGATGCTCATTTCCAGGAATATTTCATGTTTACCCGTTTGATGCCCAATTTCAGGAATATTTAATGTTTACGCGTTTGATGCCCATTTTTAGGAATATTTTATATTTACGCGTTTGATGCCCATTTTCAGGAGTATTTAATATTTTAATGTCTTAAGCCCATTTTCAGGAATATTTAATATTTACGTGTTTGATGCTCATTTTCAGGAACATTTGATATTTACAAGTTTGATGCCCATTTTCAGGAGTATTTGATATTTTCGCGTTTGATGCTCATTTTAAGGACTATTTCATATTTGTGCGTTTGATGCCCATTTTCAGGAATATTTGATATTCACACGTTTGATACCCATTGTCAGGAATATTTGATATTTACATGTTTGATGCCCATTTTCAGGATTATTTCATATTCACGCGTTTGATACCCATTTTCAGGATTATTTCATATTTATGCGTTTCATGCCTATTTTGAGGATTATTTCATATTTACACATTGGGTGCCCATTTTCAAGAATATTTGATATTTATGCGTTTGATGCCCATTTTCAGGAATATTTAATTTTTACGCGTTTGATTTCCATTTTCAGGAATATTTGATATTTATGCGTTTGATGCCTATTTTCAGGAATATTTGATATTTATGGGTTTGATGCCCGTTTTCATGGTTATTTCATATTTACGCGTTTGCCCATTCTCAGGATTATTTCATATTTACGCGTTTTGATGCAAATTTTCAAGAATATTTCATGTTTATGCGTTTGATGTCCATTTTCAGGGCTCTTCCTCCCCCCACTCCGCATATCACCCCCGCCGAGGGGGGCGGCGGCTCCTTCTCTTGGGCTCCTCCGCCCCTGCTCTGCCTATATCCCCCGCTGAGGGGGGGCGGCGGCGCCTGTGCTTTGGCTTTTCCTCCCCCCACTCCACATATCTCCCCCGCGGAGGGGGGGGTGGCGGCACCTGCGCTTGGGCTCTTCCTCCCCCACTCGGCATATCTCCCCCACTGGGGGGGCGGCGGCTCCTTCTCTTGGGCTCCTCCGGCCCTGTTCTGCCTATATCCCCCGACGAGGGGGGGGCGGCGGCGCCTGTGCTTGGGCTCTTCCTTCCCCCCACTCTGCATATCTTCCCCATCGAGGGGGGGTGGCGGCGCCTGCGCTTGGGCTCTTCCTCCTCCATGCAGCACCTTCTCTTGGGCTCCTCCGCCCCCACTCCGCATGTCTCCCTGGTGGAGGGGGGGCGGCAGCGCCTTCTCTTGGGCTCCTCCGCCCCTGCTCCGCATATCTCCCCCGCCGAGGGGGGGGGCAGCGGCGGTGCCTTCTCTTGGGCTCCTCCGCCCCCACTCCGCAATATTTAATCTTTACGCGTTTGATGCTCATTTTAGGAATGTTTCATGTTTATGCCCATTTTCAGGAATAATTGACATTTACACGTTTGATGCCCATTTTCAGGAATATTTCATGATTACGCATTTGATGACCATTTTCAAAACTATTTCATATTTACGCGGGTGATGCCAATTTTTCGGTAATATTTCATATTGACGCATTTGATGCCCATTTTCAGGAATATTTCATATTTACGCGTTTGATGCCCAATTTCAGAAATATTTTATATTTATGCGTTTGATGCCCATTTTGGGAAATATTTCATATTGACATGTTTGATGCCCATTTTCAGGAATATTTGATATTTACGCATTTGATGCCCATTTACAGGAATATTTATGCATTTAATACCCTTTTTCAGTATTATTTCATATTTATGCGTTTGATCATTTTCAGTAATACTTAATCTTTACGCGTTTGATGCTCATTTTTAGGAATATTTCATGTTTATGAGTTTGATGCACATTTTCAGGAATTTTTCATATCTACGCTTTTGACCATTTTCAGCAATATTTCATATTTACGTGTTTGATGCCCATTTTCAGGAATATTTTTGTATGCTTTCATTCCTCATCTGTATACCTCCCTACACCCTCTGTATGATCTCCTTCCTTATCTGTTTACCTCCTTACACCCTCTGTATGTTCTCATTTCTCATCTGTATACCTCCCTACACCCTCTGTATGCTTTCAATCCTCATCTGTATACCTCCCTACACCCTCTGTATGCTTTCATTCTTCATCTGTATACCTCCCTACACCCTCTATGCTCTCATTTCTCATCTGTATACCTCCCTACACCCTCTGTATGCTCTCATTCCTCATTTGTATACCTCCCTACACCCTCTGTATGCTCTCATTCCTCATCTGTATACCTCCCTACACCCTCTGTATGATCTCATTCCTCATCTGTATTCCTCCCTACTCCCTCTGTATGCTCTCATTACTGCCATCTTGTTGTAACCTGCAGTACTCTGTGCAATGGGTTAAAAAGAACCTGTTTAGACAGTCCTACAACTCACTTGTAAAGTGAAGGCTAGTTTTAGTTTTCTATGGGATTAGTAGAGAGGCCTGTTTACTATGACATTTATAGTAAATGCCTATCAAAATGCTTCCCTGCTGTCCTTGCTGAGTTCTTCCCTGCTGTCCCGTCTGTGTGCTTCGGCTCGACTGTCAAAGGGGAAAGAAGGTATACCTCTTTACGGAGGACAGACAGAAGGACCTGTTCGCCCAAAGCACGCTTAACGGGGGGGACAAGCGCAGGCGTTAGGGCATGCTCGGGTACCCAAGCTTCTTCCTGGCCAGCTTGGGGAGAGTGGAGGCCAATCATATATTTTTTTAGGTGTTTGCTTGACCTTCTATATGGAGGTTGAAGGTTTGTTTTTTTTAGACGTGTGTTGGACTGGCTATAGGGGACGTTGGAGGCCAGTAATATTTTTTAAGTGTGTGTTCAACACTCTATATGAAGGTTGAAGGTTTGTTTTTCCTCACATGTGTGTGGAAGTGGCTATAGGGGAGAATGGAGGCCAGTTTTTTTTAGGTGTGTGTTGGACCCTCTATATGGAATTTGAAGGTTTGTACTTAGGCGTTTGTTGGACTGGCTGTAGGGGAGGATGGAGGCCAATATTTTTTTAATTTAGGTGTGTGTTGGACCCTCTATATAGAGGTTGAAGGTTTGCACTTTTATTAGGCGTGTGCTGGACTGGCTATAGGGGAGGTTAGAGGCCATTTTTTTAAGGTGTGTGTTTGACCCTCTATATTGAGGCTGAAGGTTTGTACTTTTATTAGGTGTGTGTCAGACTGGCTATAGTGGAGGTGTGGAAGGTTTGTACTTTTATTAGACGTGTGTTGGACTGGCTATAGGAGAGTTTGGACACCAGTATTTTTATTTTAGGTGTGTTTTGAACCCTCTATATAGAGGTTGAAGGTTTGCACTTTTATTAGGCGTGTGTTGGACTGGCTATAGGGGAGGTTAGAGGCCATTTTTTTAAGGTGTGTGTTGGACCCTCTATATCGAGGCTGAAGGTTTGTACTTTTATTAGGTGTGTGTGTCGGACTGGCTATAGTGGAGGTTGGACGCCAGTGTTTTTTTTATTTTAGATGTGTGTTGGACCCACTATTTGGCGGTTGAAGGCTTGTACTTTTATTAGGCGTGTGTTGGACTGGCTATAGGGGAGGTCGGGGGCCAATATATTTCTATTTTCGGTGCGTGTTGGACCCTCTATATGTAGGTTGAAGGTTTGTACTTGGGCATGTGTTGGACTGGCTATAGGGGAGGTTGGAGGCCAGTACTTTGTTATTTTAGGTGTGTGTTGGATCCTCTATATAGAGATTTAAGGTTTGTACTTTTATTAGACGTGTGTTGGACTGGCTATCAGGGAGGTTGGAGGCCCGTAATTTTTTTTCAGGTGTGTTTTGGACCTTCTATATGGAGGTTGAAGGTTTGTACTTGGGCATGTGTTGGACTGGCTATAGGGGAGGTTGGAGGCCAGTACTTTGTTATTTTAGGTGTGTGTTGGATCCTCTATATAGAGATTTAAGGTTTGTACTTTTATTAGACGTGTGTTGGACTGGCTATCAGGGAGGTTGGAGGCCCGTAATTTTTTTTCAGGTGTGTTTTGGACCTTCTATATGGAGGTTGAAGGTTTGTACTTAGGCGTGTGTTGGATTGGCTATCGTGGAGGTTGGAGGCCAGTATTTTTTTATTTTAGGTATGTTGGACCCTCTATATGGAAGTTGATGGTTTGTACTTTTATTAGGCGTGTGTTGGACTGGCTATAGGGGAGGTTGGAGGCCAGAAAGTTTTTTAAGTGTTTGACCTTTTATATGGAGGTTGAAGGTTTTTACTTTTAGTAGGTGTGTGTTCGATTGGCTATAGGGGAGCTGGAGGCCAGTAATATTTTTTTCTAGGAGTGTGTTGGACCATCCATAGAGTGTTTAGAGGCTGGCCCTTTCATTAGGCATGTGTTGGGCTGTTCACTGCATATCCCTCCATGCACTGCATATCCTTCTATCCCTCTTGTCAGGAATGTTTCAAATTTATGCGTTTGATGCCCATTTTCAGGATTATTTCACATTTATGTGTTTGATGCCCATTTTCAGGATTATTTCACATTTACGCGTTTGATGCCCATTTTCAAAATTATTTTGTATTTACACATTTGATGCTCATTTTCAGGAATATATCATGGTGCCCATTTTCAGAATTATTTCATGTTTATGCGTTTGATGCCCATTTTCAGGAATATTTCATGTTTATGCGTTTGATGCCCATTTTCAGGAATATTTCATGTTTACGCATTTGATGCTCATTTCCAGGAATATTTCATGTTTACCCGTTTGATGCCCAATTTCAGGAATATTTAATGTTTACGCGTTTGATGCCCATTTTTAGGAATATTTTATATTTACGCGTTTGATGCCCATTTTCAGGAGTATTTAATATTTTAATGTCTTAAGCCCATTTTCAGGAATATTTCATATTTACGTGTTTGATGCTCATTTTCAGGAACATTTGATGTTTACAAGTTTGATGCCCATTTTCAGGAGTATTTGGTATTTTCGCGTTTGATGCTCATTTTAAGGACTATTTCATATTTGTGCGTTTGATGCCCATTTTCAGGAATATTTGATATTCACACGTTTGATACCCATTGTCAGGAATATTTGATATTTACATGTTTGATGCCCATTTTCAGGATTATTTCATATTCACGCGTTTGATACCCATTTTCAGGATTATTTCATATTAATTGCGTTTCATGCCTATTTTGAGGATTATTTCATATTTACACATTGGGTGCCCATTTTCAAGAATATTTGATATTTACGCGTTTGATGCCCATTTTCAGGAATATTTAATTTTTACGCGTTTGATTTCCATTTTCAGGAATATTTGATATTTATGCGTTTGATGCCTATTTTCAGGAATATTTGATATTTATGGGTTTGATGCCCGTTTTCATGGTTATTTCATATTTACGCGTTTGCCCATTCTCAGGATTATTTCATATTTACGCGTTTTGATGCAAATTTTCAAGAATATTTCATGTTTATGCGTTTGATGTCCATTTTCAGGGCTCTTCCTCCCCCCACTCCGCATATCTCCCCCGCCGAGGGGGGCGGCGGCTCCTTCTCTTGGGCTCCTCCGCCCCTGCTCTGCCTATATCCCCCGCTGAGGGGGGGCGGCGGCGCCTGTGCTTTGGCTTTTCCTCCCCCCACTCCACATATCTCCCCCGCGGAGGGGGGGGTGGCGGCACCTGCGCTTGGGCTCTTCCTCCCCCACTCGGCATATCTCCCCCACCGGGGGGGCGGCGGCTCCTTCTCTTGGGCTCCTCCGGCCCTGTTCTGCCTATATCCCCCGACGAGGGGGGGCGGCGGCGCCTGTGCTTGGGCTCTTCCTTCCCCCCACTCTGCATATCTTCCCCATCGAGGGGGGGTGGCGGCGCCTGCGCTTGGGCTCTTCCTCCTCCATGCAGCACCTTCTCTTGGGCTCCTCCGCCCCCACTCCGCATGTCTCCCTGGTGGAGGGGGGGCGGCAGCGCCTTCTCTTGGGCTCCTCCGCCCCTGCTCCGCATATCTCCCCCGCCGAGGGGGGGCAGCGGCGGTGCCTTCTCTTGGGCTCCTCCGCCCCCACTCCGCAATATTTAATCTTTACGCGTTTGATGCTCATTTTAGGAATGTTTCATGTTTATGCCCATTTTCAGGAATAATTGACATTTACACGTTTGATGCCCATTTTCAGGAATATTTCATGATTACGCATTTGATGACCATTTTTAGGAACATTTCATGTTTACGCGTTTGATGCCCATTTTCAAAACTATTTCATATTTACGCGGGTGATGCCAATTTTTCGGTAATATTTCATATTGACGCATTTGATGCCCATTTTCAGGAATATTTCATATTTACGCGTTTGATGCCCAATTTCAGAAATATTTTATATTTATGCGTTTGATGCCCATTTTGGGAAATATTTCATATTGACACGTTTGATGCCCATTTTCAGGAATATTTGATATTTACGCATTTGATGCCCATTTACAGGAATATTTATGCATTTAATACCCTTTTTCAGTATTATTTCATATTTATGCGTTTGATCATTTTCAGTAATACTTAATCTTTACGCGTTTGATGCTCATTTTTAGGAATATTTCATGTTTATGAGTTTGATGCACATTTTCAGGAATTTTTTATATTTACGCTTTTGACCATTTTCAGCAATATTTCATATTTACGTGTTTGATGCCCATTTTCAGGAATATTTTTGTATGCTTTCATTCCTCATCTGTATACCTCCCTACACCCTCTGTATGATCTCCTTCCTTATCTGTTTACCTCCTTACACCCTCTGTATGTTCTCATTTCTCATCTGTATACCTCCCTACACCCTCTGTATGCTTTCAATCCTCATCTGTATACCTCCCTACACCCTCTGTATGCTTTCATTCTTCATCTGTATACCTCCCTACACCCTCTGTATGCTCTCATTTCTCATCTGTATACCTCCCTACACCCTCTGTATGCTCTCATTCCTCATTTGTATACCTCCCTACACCCTCTGTATGCTCTCATTCCTCATCTGTATACCTCCCTACACCCTCTGTATGATCTCATTCCTCATCTGTATACCTCCCTACTCCCTCTGTATGCTCTCATTACTGCCATCTTGTTGTAACCTGCAGTACTCTGTGCAATGGGTTAAAAAGAACCTGTTTAGACAGTCCTACAACTCACTTGTAAAGTGAAGGCTAGTTTTAGTTTTCTATGGGATTAGTAGAGAGGCCTGTTTACTATGACATTTATAGTAAATGCCTATCAAAATGCTTCCCTGCTGTCCTTGCTGAGTTCTTCCCTGCTGTCCCGTCTGTGTGCTTCGGCTCGACTGTCAAAGGGGAAAGAAGGTATACCTCTTTACGGAGGACAGACAGAAGGACCTGTTCGCCCAAAGCACGCTTAACGGGGGGGACAAGCGCAGGCGTTAGGGCATGCTCGGGTACCCAAGCTACTTCCTGGCCAGCTTGGGGAGAGTGGAGGCCAATCATATATTTTTTTAGGTGTTTGCTTGACCTTCTATATGGAGGTTGAAGGTTTGTTTTTTTTAGACGTGTGTTGGACTAGCTATAGGGTACGTTGGAGGCCAGTAATATTTTTTAAGTGTGTGTTCAACACTCTATATGAAGGTTGAAGGTTTGTTTTTCCTCACATGTGTGTGGAAGTGGCTATAGGGGAGAATGGAGGCCAGTTTTTTTTAGGTGTGTGTTGGACCCTCTATATGGAATTTGAAGGTTTGTACTTAGGCGTTTGTTGGACTGGCTGTAGGGGAGGATGGAGGCCAATATTTTTTTAATTTAGGTGTGTGTTGGACCCTCTATATAGAGGTTGAAGGTTTGCACTTTTATTAGGCGTGTGCTGGACTGGCTATAGGGGAGGTTAGAGGCCATTTTTTTAAGGTGTGTGTTTGACCCTCTATATTGAGGCTGAAGGTTTGTACTTTTATTAGGTGTGTCAGACTGGCTATAGTGGAGGTGTGGAAGGTTTGTACTTTTATTAGACGGGTGTTGGACTGGCTATAGGAGAGTTTGGACACCAGTATTTTTATTTTAGGTGTGTTTTGAACCCTCTATATAGAGGTTGAAGGTTTGCACTTTTATTAGGCGTGTGTTGGACTGGCTATAGGGGAGGTTAGAGGCCATTTTTTAAGGTGTGTGTTGGACCCTCTATATCGAGGCTGAAGGTTTGTACTTTTATTAGGTGTGTGTGTCGGACTGGCTATAGTGGAGGTTGGACGCCAGTGTTTTTTTTATTTTAGATGTGTGTTGGACCCACTATTTGGCGGTTGAAGGCTTGTACTTTTATTAGGCGTGTGTTGGACTGGCTATAGGGGAGGTCGGGGGCCAATATATTTCTATTTTCGGTGCGTGTTGGACCCTCTATATGTAGGTTGAAGGTTTGTACTTGGGCATGTGTTGGACTGGCTATAGGGGAGGTTGGAGGCCAGTACTTTGTTATTTTAGGTGTGTGTTGGATCCTCTATATAGAGATTTAAGGTTTGTACTTTTATTAGACGTGTGTTGGACTGGCTATCGGGGAGGTTGGAGGCCCGTAATTTTTTTCAGGTGTGTTTTGGACCTTCTATATGGAGGTTGAAGGTTTGTACTTAGGCGTGTGTTGGACTGGCTATCGTGGAGGTTGGAGGCCAGTATTTTTTTATTTTAGGTATGTTGGACCCTCTATATGGAGG